>NC_086319.1:294613253-294918445 GCF_036172605.1 Pelobates fuscus
TACAATAGCGTACAACCGCAGCCAATACATGGGGCCTGGAATGGGAACATTCAGTCGCTCTCCAGCATATTATTTTAAGAGCCCCCACCCGCTGACATTAGGGAGGGCTTTGAACATGGAAAATAGGTCCCCCACTATATTATTATTATTATTATTGATAATATAGATCCTCCCCCCCCCCCCCCTGTATACTGACCAAGGGTGCAGGCATAAGGAGACATTTTCTACAAAAAAATGAAAAGTCCCTGTCCGCTAGCCCCAGATGGGGGTAGGGTGTTTAAAGCGATCTGTCCAGCCCCCTTTATTTTAATTTAAATTCCCTCAACTTATGCTCTTCCCCCCATACACACGTTATTTTACAACAGCTGCCCAGTCGTTAGTTTTAAACATTTAGTAGATATTTCAACCTCCCTTATAGTAATATTGGGGCTTATTGGCTATTATTATTTTTATAATGTGGCGCCTGGCAAATAGGCAAATAGTACTTAAAATGATCTTTATTTGCAGAAAGCAAGTGAACAATAATTGACGAATGTGCATCCAGCTGTACTCCAAATTTGGTTAAAAGTGGTACATTGTGAATCTTCTAAATCCTATACTTTGTTTAGGATTCAGATGCTAAAGCACTGATTTTAATCTGGACAGCTAATGCATCGGAGATTCACTCGGTCCTACTGAATTTCGTTGTCGTCTGAATTTGGTTATTTTCATCTGATTTTTGTCCATCCAGGCAAACTCTGGTGTTTAGTGAATAACCCTGTTAGTTTGTTTTTCTAATGTGAAGGAAAACATCGTCTGTGGCTGATCTGTAAACAGTTTCAAAGTTTTATAAGCATTTTGTCATACAGTTAGCTTATAAATGTAAGAAGAAAAAAAGCCACACAAGTTGTTTGTAGCTAAATATTGACAAATTGTCCTTACCAGACACTGGCCGGGTTAAACATTAAACTAAGAATTGATAGAAATTAACCAGGGAATTGGAAAAATAGCCAAGTCAGAAAGTTGCTATTTTTGGCCCTAAATGTTCTGAACCCTGGTCAATTCTCTATTAAGTGCATAAACCCTAATGTAGAATATTGTAAATGATATGGAAACAGTAATTTGTCTTTACCACCTTTATCTAGCCATAAAATATAATTCTGCTGGATTCAAGATAGCAAAATTTTATTCTGTCTGCTATTCTCCCTCCTAAAAAAATAAAATAGAAATGAATCAAATAACTCACCTTTTCTCCAGTGATGAGTCTCCTTTTGCACACCCGCAACCTCCTCTTAGTGTTGCGTCATCGATGACAAACCAATCCAATGTCTATATAGAGGAGCAATGAGGTACATAGAGGTATGTGTGTTGCTCTCCCTGAGGCACTTACAAGTTCAATGATTCTCTATGGAAGACCGTGACGGCACTACGCCAAGAAGCTCAGTCCTGGCTCTCATGAACGAACAGCTTGGAGGTGTGGCTTGCAGTCATGCTTTCAAGCCTTTATTTACTAAATTATTGACATTTGGGGCCCACTAGAGAGGGGGAAACAAATGTAAACACTATAACAACTTTATCTAGATGAAGTTTTTATAGTGAGTACAGTGTTCCTTTAATAGTAGACCTGCAAAAATAGTTATATTCTATGTAAATTTCATTGCTGTCCCAGTTCTTCCAGTGTCTGTGTGTGAGACTGGACAGGAGAAGGGATCAGTTCCCATCTGCTCACGAGTAACCTCTCACAGAGGAAATGCTTTATCTGATACACACTACATACACAGTGTATAACACAGAGGATCAGGGAAAGCTTTATCTGATACACACTACATACACAGTGTATAACACAGAGGATCAGGGAAAGCTTTATCTGATACACACTACATACACAGTGTATAACACAGAGGATCAGGGAAAGCTTTATCTGATACACACTACATACACAGTGTATAACACAGAGGATCAGGGAAAGCTTTATCTGATGTACCCTACATACAAGGTGTATAACACAGAGGATCAGGGAAAGCTTTATCTAATACACACTACATACACAGTGTATAACACAGAGGATCAGGGAAAGCTTTATCTGATACACACTACATACACGGTGTATAACACAGAGGATCAGGGAAAGCTTTATCTAATACACACTACATACACAGTGTATAACACAGAGGATCAGGGAAAGCTTTATCTGATACACACTACATACACAGTGTATAACACAGAGGATCAGGGAAAGCTTTATCTGATACACACTACATACACAGTGTATAACACAGAGGATCAGGGAAAGCTTTATCTGATACACACTACATACACAGTGTATAACACAGAGGATCAGGGAAAGCTTTATCTGATACACACTACATACACAGTGTATAACACAGAGGATCAGGAAAGCTTTATCTGATACACACTACATACACAGTGTATAACACAGAGGATCAGGGAAAGCTTTATCTGATACACACTACATACACAGTGTATAACACAGAGGATCAGGGAAAGCTTTATCTGATACACACTACATACACAGTGTATAACACAGAGGATCAGGGAAAGCTTTATCTGATACACACTACATACACAGTATATAACACAGAGGATCAGGGAAAGCTTTATCTGATACACACTACATACACAGTGTATAACACAGAGGATCAGGGAAAGCTTTATCTGATACACACTACATACACAGTGTATAACACAGAGGATCAGGGAAAGCTTTATCTGATGCACACTACATACACAGTGTATAACACAGAGGATCAGGGAAATCTTTATCTGATACACACTACATACACCGTGTATAACACAGAGGATCAGGGAAAGCTTTATCTGATGCACACTACATACACAGTGTATAACACAGAGGATCAGGGAAAGCTTTATCTGATACACCCTACATACACAGTGTATAACACAGAGGATCAGGGAAATCTTTATCTGATACACACTACATACACCGTGTATAACACAGAGGATCAGGGAAAGCTTTATCTGATACACACTACATACACAGTGTATAACACAGAGGATCAGGGAAAGCTTTATCTGATACACACTACATACACGGTGTATAACACAGAGGATCAGGGAAAGCTTTATCTGATACACACTACATACACCGTGTATAACACAGAGGATCAGGGAAAGCTTTATCTGATACACACTACATACACCGTGTATAACACAGAGGATCAGGGAAAGCTTTATCTGATACACACTACATACACCGTGTATAACACAGAGGATCAGGGAAATCTTTATCTGATACACACTACATACACCGTGTATAACACAGAGGATCAGGGAAAGCTTTATCTGATACACACTACATACACAGTGTATAACACAGAGGATCAGGGAAAGCTTTATCTGATACACACTACATACACGGTGTATAACACAGAGGATCAGGGAAAGCTTTATCTGATACACACTACATACACGGTGTATAACACAGAGGATCAGGGAAATCTTTATCTGATACACACTACATACACCGTGTATAACACAGAGGATCAGGGAAAGCTTTATCTGATACACACTACATACACAGTGTATAACACAGAGGATCAGGGAAAGCTTTATCTGATACACACTACATACACAGTGTATAACACAGAGGATCAGGGAAAGCTTTATCTGATACACACTACATACACAGTGTATAACACAGAGGATCAGGGAAAGCTTTATCTGATACACACTACATACACAGTGTATAACACAGAGGATCAGGGAAAGCTTTATCTGATACACACTACATACACAGTGTATAACACAGAGGATCAGGGAAAGCTTTATCTGATACACACTACATACACAGTGTATAACACAGAGGATCAGGGAAAGCTTTATCTGATACACACTACATACACAGTGTATAACACAGAGGATCAGGGAAAGCTTTATCTGATACACACTACATACACAGTGTATAACACAGAGGATCAGGGAAAGCTTTATCTGATACACACTACATACACAGTGTATAACACAGAGGATCAGGGAAATCTTTATCTGATACACACTACATACACAGTGTATAACACAGAGGATCAGGGAAATCTTTATCTGATACACACTACATACACAGTGTATAACACAGAGGATCAGGGAAAGCTTTATCTGATACACACTACATACACCGTGTATAACAGAGGATCAGGGAAAGCTTTATCTGATACACACTACATACACAGTGTATAACACAGAGGATCAGGAAAGCTTTATCTGATACACACTACATACACAGTGTATAACACAGAGGATCAGGGAAAGCTTTATCTGATACACACTACATACACAGTGTATAACACAGAGGATCAGGGAAAGCTTTATCTGATACACACTACATACACAGTGTATAACACAGAGGATCAGGGAAAGCTTTATCTGATACACACTACATACACAGTGTATAACACAGAGGATCAGGGAAAGCTTTATCTGATACACACTACATACACAGTGTATAACACAGAGGATCAGGGAAAGCTTTATCTGATACACACTACATACACAGTGTATAACACAGAGGATCAGGAAAGCTTTATCTGATACACACTACATACACGGTGTATAACAGAGGATCAGGGAAAGCTTTATCTGATACACACTACATACACAGTGTATAACACAGAGGATCAGGGAAAGCTTTATCTGATGCACACTACATACACAGTGTATAACACAGAGGATCAGGGAAAGCTTTATCTGATACACACTACATACACAGTGTATAACACAGAGGATCAGGGAAAGCTTTATCTGATACACACTACATACACAGTGTATAACACAGAGGATCAGGGAAAGCTTTATCTGATACACACTACATGCACAGTGTATAACACAGAGGATCAGGGAAAGCTTTATCTGATACACACTACATACACAGTGTATAACACAGAGGATCAGGGAAAGCTTTATCTGATACACACTACATACACAGTGTATAACACAGAGGATCAGGGAATGCTTTATCTGATACACACTACATGCACAGTGTATAACACAGAGGATCAGGGAAATCTTTATCTGATACACACTACATACACCGTGTATAACAGAGGATCAGGGAAAGCTTTATCTGATACACACTACATACACCGTGTATAACAGAGGATCAGGGAAATCTTTATCTGATACACACTACATACACCGTGTATAACAGAGGATCAGGGAAATCTTTATCTGATACACACTACATACACAGTGTATAACACAGAGGATCAGGGAAAGCTTTATCTGATACACACTACATACACGGTGTATAACACAGAGGATCAGGGAAAGCTTTATCTGATACACACTACATACACCGTGTATAACACAGAGGATCAGGGAAAGCTTTATCTGATACACACTACATACACAGTGTATAACACAGAGGATCAGGGAAAGCTTTATCTGATACACACTACATACACAGTGTATAACACAGAGGATCAGGAAAGCTTTATCTGATACACACTACATACACGGTGTATAACAGAGGATCAGGGAAAGCTTTATCTGATACACACTACATACACAGTGTATAACACAGAGGATCAGGGAAAGCTTTATCTGATGCACACTACATACACAGTGTATAACACAGAGGATCAGGGAAAGCTTTATCTGATACACACTACATACACAGTGTATAACACAGAGGATCAGGGAAAGCTTTATCTGATACACACTACATACACAGTGTATAACACAGAGGATCAGGGAAAGCTTTATCTGATACACACTACATGCACAGTGTATAACACAGAGGATCAGGGAAAGCTTTATCTGATACACACTACATACACAGTGTATAACACAGAGGATCAGGGAAAGCTTTATCTGATACACACTACATACACAGTGTATAACACAGAGGATCAGGGAATGCTTTATCTGATACACACTACATGCACAGTGTATAACACAGAGGATCAGGGAAATCTTTATCTGATACACACTACATACACCGTGTATAACAGAGGATCAGGGAAAGCTTTATCTGATACACACTACATACACCGTGTATAACAGAGGATCAGGGAAATCTTTATCTGATACACACTACATACACCGTGTATAACAGAGGATCAGGGAAATCTTTATCTGATACACACTACATACACAGTGTATAACACAGAGGATCAGGGAAAGCTTTATCTGATACACACTACATACACGGTGTATAACACAGAGGATCAGGGAAAGCTTTATCTGATACACACTACATACACCGTGTATAACACAGAGGATCAGGGAAAGCTTTATCTGATACACACTACATACACAGTGTATAACACAGAGGATCAGGGAAAGCTTTATCTGATACACACTACATACACGGTGTATAACACAGAGGATCAGGGAAAGCTTTATCTGATACACACTACATGCACAGTGTATAACACAGAGGATCAGGGAAAGCTTTATCTGATACACACTACATACACAGTGTATAACACAGAGGATCAGGGAAAGCTTTATCTGATACACACTACATACACAGTGTATAACACAGAGGATCAGGGAATGCTTTATCTGATACACACTACATGCACAGTGTATAACACAGAGGATCAGGGAAATCTTTATCTGATACACACTACATACACCGTGTATAACAGAGGATCAGGGAAAGCTTTATCTGATACACACTACATACACCGTGTATAACAGAGGATCAGGGAAATCTTTATCTGATACACACTACATACACCGTGTATAACAGAGGATCAGGGAAAGCTTTATCTGATACACACTACATACACAGTGTATAACACAGAGGATCAGGGAAAGCTTTATCTGATACACACTACATACACGGTGTATAACACAGAGGATCAGGAAAGCTTTATCTGATACACACTACATACACCATGTATAACACAGAGGATCAGGGAAAGCTTTATCTGATACACACTACATACACAGTGTATAACACAGAGGATCAGGGAAAGCTTTATCTGATACACACTACATACACAGTGTATAACACAGAGGATCAGGGAAAGCTTTATCTGATACACCCTACATACACAGTGTATAACACAGAGGATCAGGGAAATCTTTATCTGATACACACTACATACACCGTGTATAACACAGAGGATCAGGGAAAGCTTTATCTGATACACACTACATACACAGTGTATAACACAGAGGATCAGGGAAAGCTTTATCTGATACACACTACATACACAGTGTATAACACAGAGGATCAGGGAAATCTTTATCTGATACACACTACATACACCGTGTATAACACAGAGGATCAGGGAAAGCTTTATCTGATACACACTACATACACAGTGTATAACACAGAGGATCAGGGAAAGCTTTATCTGATACACACTACATACACAGTGTATAACACAGAGGATCAGGGAAAGCTTTATCTGATACACACTACATACACCCAGGGGCGTATTAGCCGCGAGGCAAACAAGGCATTTGCCTTGGGCGGCATTTTCCAGGGGGCGGCAAAAAAGCCGCCCCCAAATGCCCAAGGCAAATGTCTTGTTAGCCTTGCGGCTAACAGACATGCCGGTGGGCTGCTGGGGGATCGGGCGGCACTGCCTGGCTGGCGGGCGGCCGGCCGGCCGGCGAGGGAGCACTTCCCCTGAGCTGTCTGTTCAGCTCCCTCGCCAGCCGCAGAGTGAGGCTGGGAGGCGGAGCTGGAATATGACGTCATATTCCGGCTCCCAGCCTCACTCTGAGGCGCGCGAGGGAGCTGAACAGACAGCTCAGGGGAAGTGCTCCCTCGCCGGCCGGCCGGCCGCCCGCCCGCCAGCCAGGCAGTGCCGCCCGATCGCCCAGCAGCCACTGGACCACCAGGGAGGAAGATACACCCCCCTTCCCCAGCATTCCCAAAGGTAAGGAGGCGGGGGGGGGGTGTTAAATAAAAAAAAAAAATGTGTGAAAAATAAATTTTAAAAAAAATGTGTGAAAAATAAATTTAAAAAAAAATGTGTGAAAAATAAATTTAAAAAAAAATGTGTTAATGTGGGTGGGTGAGTGTGTGTCTGTGTCTGTTAGTGTGTGTGTGTGTGTGTCTGTTAGTGTTTGTGTCTGTTAGTGTGTTTGTGTCTGTTAGTGTGTGTGTGTCTGTTAGTGTGTGTGTCTGTGTCTGTTAGTGTGTGTGTGTCTGTGTCTGTTAGTGTGTGTGTGTCTGTGTCTGTCAGTGTGTGTGTCAGTGTGTGTGTCAGTGTGTGTGTCTGTGTGTGTGTCTGTGTGTGTGTCTGTGTGTGTGTCTGTGTGTGTGTGTGTGTGTGTCTGTGTGTGTGTCTGTTAGTGTGTGTGTCTGTTAGTGTGTGTCTGTTAGTGTGTGTCTGTTAGTGTGTGTCTGTTAGTGTGTGTCTGTGTCTGTTAGTGTGTGTGTGTGTGTGTCTGACTGTGTGTGGCTGTTAGTGTGTGTGTGTTTGCCTGTGAGTGTGTGTGTATGTTAGTGAGTGTGTGTGTCTGCTAGTTTTTGTCTGCTAGTGAGTGTGTGTCTGTTAGTGTGTGTCTGTTAGTGAGTGTTTGTCTGTTACTGAGTGTGAGTGTGTCTGTTAGTGTGTGTGTGTTTCTGTTAGCGAGTGTGTGTTTCTGTTAGCTAGTGTATGCGTATCTGTCAGTGAATGTGTGTGTGTGTATTTAGAATGCGGGGTGGGGGGAAAGGTTGGGTGGGGGTGGTGCGGAGGGAGGGGGGGCGCCTGAGTTTTGTCCTGCCTAGGGCAGCACAAAACCAAGATACACCACTGCATACACCGTGTATAACACAGAGGATCAGGGAAAGCTTTATCTGATACACACTACATACACGGTGTATAACAGAGGATCAGGGAAAGCTTTATCTGATACACACTACATACACAGTGTATAACACAGAGGATCAGGGAAAGCTTTATCTGATACACACTACATACACAGTATATAACACAGAGGATCAGGGAAAGCTTTATCTGATACACACTACATACACAGTGTATAACACAGAGGATCAGGGAAAGCTTTATCTGATACACACTACATACACGGTGTATAACACAGAGGATCAGGGAAAGCTTTATCTGATACACACTACATACACAGTGTATAACACAGAGGATCAGGGAAAGCTTTATCTGATACACACTACATACACGGTGTATAACACAGAGGATCAGGGAAAGCTTTATCTGATACACACTACATACACAGTGTATAACACAGAGGATCAGGGAAAGCTTTATCTGATACACACTACATACACAGTGTATAACACAGAGGATCAGGGAAAGCTTCATCTGATACACACTACATACACCGTGTATAACACAGAGGATCAGGGAAAGCTTTATCTGATACACACTACATACACAGTGTATAACACAGAGGATCAGGGAAAGCTTTATCTGATACACACTACATACACAGTGTATAACACAGAGGATCAGGGAAAGCTTTATCTGATACACACTACATACACAGTGTATAACACAGAGGATCAGGGAAAGCTTTATCTGATACACACTACATACACAGTGTATAACACGTCCTGCAGCTCTAATATCATCAAGCTGACAGGTCTACAAAAGACATAGGAATGAAATTACTTTGCAAATAACCATTCAAACGACACACTCAAAGCCTGGATCTGAAAATAAACGCTTTACCTTAGTCCGATGTTTAACTCCTTTTAAAAACTAAAACTTCACACACCCCAATTCTAAATGTAATCCAACTCTAACATATTTCCCAACATTTTAAACACTGTACTTTATGGGTTTTTAGTGCATGGGGCTGTTCTGAGAAATTATTATTACTTATAATTTATGTAACTAAATATAATTTAGAACAAGAACAATGTATCTTATTTCCTCAGAATGTTTTCTAAACGCATTTATTGTAGTTTAAAAATACACTACTGTGAGTATTACTGCTGTGGAACTCTGTTATACACTCAGACACACCAACAATATGGACTTCCTGGAGAGGGACATTAGGATAGAAAAGGACAGAAGGATTCAAGACCAAAATAGGGACTGTCCCTCCTAAACAGGGACACTTAGAAGGTATGTTCTAACCGTAAACTCAACAATCCTCAACAGCCTTTATACTACAACTTTAAAAAAAAAACACTATGGGCATTAACATAACTTTTTAATGAAGCAGTTATACTGTATAGATCATGTCCCTGCAGTGTCACTGTGCAATTCTCAGCCATTAAGGAGTTATGTCACTTTTGCTTCTGTTTATACAGCCCTAGCCACACCTCCCCGGGCTGAGACTGACACAGCCTGCATGAAAAAAATAGTTTCATTTTCAGTCAGGTATATTTATTACCTGCTCTGTAAATAGACTTTTAATAACACAAAGGAGACTCCTGCAAGGTATAGAAGGCTATAAACATAGCAGGATATAAGAAATTATATATTAAACAGACTGTGCACTAAAGGGAGTTTAAACATTAGACTTCTCTTTACAGGAAGTGTTTAGGAAGGCTGTGCCCTTGCATGCAGGGAGGTGTGACTAGGGCTGTGTAAAAAAAGGGAATTCCTAAATGGCAGAGAATTGAACAGAGACACTGCAGTGGCATGATTGATACAACAACACTGCTTCAATAAGTTAAAGTTGTCTTTAACCAATCTCAAGTCTCGGATCTACCATTTTCCCAACCTTGCAAGGTAGTATTTGTAAGCAGTGTTTGCACGTTTGAATGTAAACATGTTTTTGTTTGGACTATGTGTGTATGTAGTAGTGGATTTGTATGTACTGTTGCAATTTTACAGCAGATGTGTGTTTGTATGTAGTGTTGGAATTCAAATGCAGTTGTGCATTTGTATGTATCATTGGTGTTTGAAAGCAAGGGTATATGTGTTCCCTATCACGCATAGATACACACACACTGACACACACAGAGACAGACATACATACTGACACAGATACACACATTGATACAAACAAGTCCTATTTTTAGTCTCTATCCTGTTTCCATACCTTTGGGTGTATGAGGATGGCTTCCCTGGGGTCCAGTGGGCCCTGCAGGCTGAGGATGATGGGAGTCTGCTTCTTCCTCAGTGTGCCTCCTCTCTCTTTCCCCCTCCTCTCTGCATCCTGTCCTTCCCACGCGACTTTCTCTGTTAATTGGGAGCATGTGATCTACCCTCACTTCCTCCTAGCATCACCTGACAGGGACCAGGTGGTGCTGTAAAAGGGCCCCTTATACGTGATGCCCAGTGAGTGTCCCTTACATGTAAATCCAGCCCTGCCACCCAAGAGTCCCTGTTTAGGAAGGAGAGTCCCTATTTTGGGCCCATAAGTCTATGTTCCTCTTTTCTATCTTAATGTCCCTCTTTTCTGTGACCATTAATTTTGTTTGTATGTATTCGTGTATAACAGAGCTCCACGGCATTAATACTCACAATAATTTTTCTTTAAACTACAATAAGCATGTTTAGAAATAACTTGGTGTAAATAAGATACATAGTTCTAAGCTACATTTTAACTACATAAATTATTAGTTCTTACCTGCAATATCTCAGAACAACCCTGCCACTGGCCACATACCCCACTCACACCCCTACATTTAAAGTGGCCTTCATTTGAAATTTAAGGAGGAATGCTATATAGCCCTCTTATCCAGAGCACAATTCCAGTAGAGTTAAATTAAACTCTTGGACCCCGTCGTGTCAGTATTTAAATCCAGTTATCTGTTCTCTACAAAGTCATTTTGCTATAATAACCTTATGTTATAATCTTTCAAGAATTGATCCCATATAAGTAAATCTTGTTTGATCTCAGTAGTACGGTAACTCTTATGTGAACAAAAGAAGATTTAAAACATTGAAGGGCTAAAGATAATTCCCAGTTTACTGACAAAACTCAAGGGTGAAAGCCAATATGCCTTACAGTCTCTAACTTTTTTTTTTTTTATTAAGGAATAAACTTTCCATTACAAAAATAATCAACCACTTGTACACTGATATTGCATAGATTAGTGAAGTCACATGAGAATTGAATAGGACATTACACATAATTGTCGTATATTAATATCATAAACTATACAATTTACATCCGTCCAACTAATGTACAAATCCTTAAAAGAGGATCATAAAAAAAAAAAAAAAATGAACACTGGTGGATTATGGTCAGGGATGGGAAAATAGTACAGCCATGGGCCCCAGATGTTTACATATTTCAGCCTAAAGTCCAAAGTAGAACTATGAATTTCCTACAAGATAGAGAAGATGTACCGATCTGTCACCAAAATACAGGTATGAAAATAGTGGCTGAGTATACACGATGGGCTAAAAGTATATTTTTTATTGAAACACTAGAGGCCATGGTTGTAACGTGTTACCCTGTTTATTCTTGCAGCCTAATATATCTGCAATTCATTTTTGTTTTGTTTGTTTGTTTTCAGGATAATTTTTTTAAGGTTATTTCAGCTCCATCCTCACCAAAACCCAGCAGTGGTAATTGTCAATTAACTTAAATTTGTTTTGTTTGTTTGTTTGTTTGTTATTTGTATCAAAAAATGTTTATAACCCTTGAAAATATGTGCAAGACACACTGACTACTGTTTGAATACCTGCAACAGTGAGCGAATTTTCTAACCTAGACTATTTAACTCGGCATGTGATAAATAAATCCCATGCAGAGAACTTAAGGAGAGTAGTGATGTCCCGAACAGTTCGTCGCGAAAACGCGCGATTTTCGGTCCGCCCCCTATTCGTCATCATTGAGTAAACTTTGACCCTGTACCTCACAGTCAGCAGATACATTCCAGCCAATCAGCAGCAGACCCTCCCAGACCCTCCCACCTCCATGCCGAATAGGGGGCGGACCGAACATTGCGCGTGTTCGCGAAATGTTCGCCAGCGAACGGTTCCTGGCGAACTGTTCGGGACATCACTAAAGGAGAGTAATAATTACTTTTGATAATTTAACAAAATATTGATTGTAGACAGGGTTATTCACTAAAGTAAAAATTCAAAGTTAATTCAACATGAATTTCAGATTTTTGGCCAAAATAACTGAACTGAAAGCACAGCTAACTTAGAGAATCTTTCCAATGCAGCTATTTTTCACTTAAATTCGAAATTCACTTTGAATTCTGAATTAAGTGAATTATCCTGTAAAAGTTAATAAAATGTGAAATGTCGGGAATTCAAAGTTAATTATAAATTTTAAGCCACAACAGTCAAATTTAAAAAGCATCCAAGTCAGTTTTTCAGTTTGACTATTTTAACTTAAATTTGGAAATTCCCTTTAAATGCCCATCAGTTCCTATTTTTAGTTAATACGTCCGCCACACCTAGTACACCCTACTATTTATTTCCACACTTGTTGTATCACAGATAATTATTTATGATGATAAACTAAAATATGTATTTTGAATCTGATTTTTCTGTGGGGGTGAGGGGGAAGTTAGAAACAAGTTTCATTTCCTCAGTGTGGCTATAGTTATAGTCAGTGGTGTATTTTGAATTTCTGCTGCCCTAGGTATGACTGAACTCGGACACCCCCTAATTTAAATTTGCCCCACCCCTTCCTGTCAAGACCACACCTCTTCCTGTTAAAGACTAACACACACTTTGACTGACATACACACAGACACACCCACTCACTGGCAGGCACACAGTGTCAGATACACTGACATACACTCACTGGCAGACACACACCCACTGATTGACAGACACACACAATTACTGATTTGACACAATCTGACAGACACACAATCACTCAGCCACGCACTGACACACACAAGCACTGAAAGACACTCACAGGCACACACATTCACCGACAAACAAACTCACTGACAGACACACTCACAGATAAAACCGACACACATACAAACACACATTCATTGACAGAAACAGTCAC
Source organism: Pelobates fuscus (assembly GCF_036172605.1). Taxonomy (NCBI): domain Eukaryota; kingdom Metazoa; phylum Chordata; class Amphibia; order Anura; family Pelobatidae; genus Pelobates; species Pelobates fuscus. The sequence goes on from NC_086319.1 coordinate 294,627,084, forward strand.
TGACAGATCCACTCAGACACACTGACAGATATAACCACACATTTCCCCCCAACATTTACAAATAATTAGTTACTTTTATTTTAATTTAAATCCATCCAGCCTCCCTACCTTTGGGAGAGCTAAGTGGATTTTTACCTGGGGGTCCAGTGGGGCTGCTGGGCTGGGTGGGCAGGCATGCAGCACGGAGTACAGGCAGGCAAGGGGGAGTGGGTGCGCAAAATAGGCGGCGAGGGAGCTGTGATCTTTCTGCTCAGCTCCCTCGCACGTCGCTTAGTGATGCCGGGCGCCGGAGTGACGTCATATTCCGGCTCCCAGCATCACTGCGGGTCACGCGAGGGAGCTGAGCAGGACAAGCTCAGATCAGCGCTCCCTCGCTGCCCGCATGTAAAAGAAACTATCCTTGCACCCTGGGGCTGGCCAACTTTTGGGTCCCCTATAATTCAAGGCAAACAAGGTATTTCCCAAGGTACTTGGGGGTGACGTTTTTTGCCACCCCCATGGAAAGTGCTGCCCAAGGCAAATGCCTTGTTTGCCTTGCGCTCAATACAGCGCTGCTTACAGTCTTGTTTTCACAGCAGAGCTTCCTTCATACAGGGGTAGACTAACATTTTTCATATATGGAATTGCTTGCTAAACTGGAAATTGTTTCCTAGGGTTTCACAAGTAGACTATATATCAGAGGGCTTTAACATTGCTGTGTAGAATAGTGTTGTGTTATTCATCAAACTTTGAATTGTTGGAAATTTAACAGGGAATGGAATACTATAAATTTTTTAAAAAGGGACAATTCTCCAAGTCAGCTATATTTCCAACCCACTGAGCCCAGTTATTATGGTATTAAATCTGCGATTCTGTGATGAATTCTCAATATATGGTTTAGTGGATAACCTTGAGAATGTAAGCCAGATATACAAACGAATAATACATTCCTGAGACAAACACAGACTAAGACATGCCTATTGTGCTATAGAATCTTCTGATTTAAATAATTAGTTGCGGTGTTGCGATTACTAATCATAATAAGTGAAAGAGTACTATTTTTTAAGTAAGAAATACTGAAACTATATAAGAAAACACTCATATGACTTGTCTGAATTTGAACTACCATAAAATAGAGATGTAAGAGCGCACTCTAGTGGATAATTACAAATATACACGTTCTAAATGTAGTGATATTATTACTATTTTTATTAGCATTTATAGAGATTTACAATTATAGAATGGGGATACTTGACATACAAAATATTGATAGGAACAAGAGGTGAAAAAGGCCTTGCTCAAATGAGTTTATAAGCAATCATCATAAAACTTCAGAACACCATCGCTTTATTATAGCAACCTCCTTTCCAGTCAGTGATGTGCTAACCAGGAGAATATACAGGGACCCATGATTTTCCAGCTCTGCTCAAAATAAAGAGAGAACCACTTCAAAACAAGAGAATGGTGTCTATTTACTAAATTACAGTTAATTAAAACTGTACTCCTAAAAATAATAAAGCTTTTAGTTTGCCGAACTCATGACAAATTTCTGATTGTTCTATTATGCGGTGATGTCATAATCATATCTGCTGCTGTAAGTGCATGAACATTCATGGGCGTAGGAACCCAAAAAAATCTGGGGGGGATAGCATTTTTACTCGCCGGGTATATTCTTATTCCGTAAACTAGGATTTGTTTATCCCATTGTACAGCGCTACGGAATTTGCAGTCGCTATATAAATGATTAAATAATAACATTAAAGGGTCACTACAAGGAAGGGGTTTTACTTACCCGGATACAGCGCCGGGATCCTCCTGATTAGAACCACCCCTACCCTTCCCATGAATATTAGAACCAGCCCTACCCCTTCCATGCACAAAAGAACCCCACCTACCCCTTCCACGCATATTAACCCCCTACCCCTTCCATGCATATTAGTACCCCCCTAACCACTTCCATGCATATTAGTACCCCCTAACCCCTTCCATGCATATTAGAACCCACCCTACCTCTTCCATTCATATTAGTACTCCCCTAACCCCTTCCAATAATTTTTCTACCTCCCCCCTCCTCCCATCCATATTAGCAGGGGCGTATTAGCCGTGAGGCAAACAAGGCATTTGCCTTGGGCGGCATTTTCCAGGGGGCGGCAAAAAAAGCCACCCCCAAATGCCCAAGGCAAATGTCTTGTTAGCCTTGCGGCTAACAGACCTGCTGGGCTGCTGCTGGGCGGTCGGGCGGCGCTGGTGGTCAGGCGGCGAGGGAGCACTTCCTCTGAGCTGTCTGCTCAGCTCCCTCGCGCGCCGCAGAGTGAGGCTGGGAGCCGGAATATGACGTCATATTCCGGCTCCGCCTCCCAGCATCACTGTGCTGCGCGCGAGGGAGCTGAGCAAACAGCTCAGAGGAAGTGCTCCCTCGCCGCCTTCCCACCAGCGCCGCCCGACCGCCCAGCAGCCACTGGACCACCAGGGAGATAACCCCCCCCCAGCATTCCCAAAGGTAAGGAGGCTGGGGGGGGTTAAAGTAAAAAAAAAAAGTGTTAATGTTAGTGAGTGTGAGTGTGTGTGTCTGTTAGTGAGTGTGAGTGTGTGTGTCTGTTAGTGAGTGTCCGTTAGTGTGTGTCCGTTAGTGAGTGTCCGTTAGTGAGTGTCCGTTAGTGTGTGTCTGTTAGTGTGTGTCTGTTAGTGTGTGTCCGTTAGTGTGTGTCCGTTAGTGAGTGTCCGTTAGTGTGTGTCCGTTAGTGTGTGTCCGTTAGTGTGTGTCCGTTAGTGTGTGTCTGTGTGTGTCCGTCCGTGAGTGTGTGTGTCCGTCCGTGAGTGTGTGTGTCCGTCCGTGAGTGTGTGTGTCCGTCCGTGAGTGTGTGTGTCCGTCCGTGAGTGTGTGTGTCCGTCCGTGAGTGTGTGTGTGCCTGTCCGTGAGTGTGTGTGCCTGTCCGTGAGTGTGTGCGCCTGTCCGTGAGTGTGTGTGCGCCTGTCCGTGAGTGTGTGTGCGCCTGTCCGTGAGTGTGTGTGCGCCTGTCCGTGAGTGTGTGTGCGCCTGTCCGTGAGTGTGTGTGCGCCTGTCCGTGAGTGTGTGCGCGCCTGTCCATGAGTGTGCGCGCGCCTGTCCGTGAGTGTGTGCGCGTCTGTCCGTGAGTGTGTGCGCGCCTGTCCGTGAGTGTGTGCGCGCCTGTCCGTGAGTGTGTGTGTCCGTCCGTGAGTGTGTGTGTCCGTCCGTGAGTGTGTGTGTCCGTCCGTGAGTGTGTGTGTCCGTCCGTGAGTGTGTGTGTCCGTCCGTGAGTGTGGGTGCCTGTCCGTGAGTGTGTGTGCCTGGCCGTGAGTGTGTGTGAGCCTGTCCGTGAGTGTGTGTGCGCCTGTCCGTGAGTGTGTGTGCGCCTGTCCGTGAGTGTGTGTGCGCCTGTCCGTGAGTGTGTGTGCGCCTGTCCGTGAGTGTGTGTGCGCCTGTCCGTGAGTGTGTGTGCGCCTGTCCGTGTGTGTGTGTGCCTGTCCGTCCGTGTGTGTGCCTGTCCGTCCGTGTGTGTGCCTGTCCGTGTGTGTGTGCCTGTCCGTGTGTGTGTGTCTGTTCGTGTGTGTGTGTCTGTTCGTGTGTGTGCCTGTTCATGTGTGTGTCTGTTCATGTGTGTGAGTGTGAGTGTGTCTGTGAGTGTGTCTGTGAGTGTGTTTGTCTGTTAGTGAGTGTGTTTGTCTGTTAGTGAGTGTGTTTGTCTGTTAGTGAGTGTGTTTGTCTGTTACTGAGTGTGTTTGTCTGTTACTGAGTGTGTTTGTCTGTTACTGAGTGTGTTTGTCTGTTACTGAGTGTGTTTGTCTGTTACTGAGTGTGAGTGTGTCTGATACTGAGTGAGTGTGTGTGTGTTTCTGTTAGCTAGTGTATGCATATCTGTCAGTGAATGTGTGTGTGTGTGTATATTTAGAATGTGGGGCGGGGTAAAGGTTGGGTGGGGGTGGAGCGCGGGGGGGGGGGGGGCGCCTGAGTTTTGTCCTGCCTAGGGCAGCACAAAACCAGGATACACCACTGCATATTAGTAGCCCCCCTAACCCTTTCCAATTATTTTTCTGCCATGTTAACTAACGCCAGTGCTGGAGTGCCGCCGTGTTTACATTAAAAGGCCTGCAGGGACAGGCTATAGACACCAGAACCACTACATTAAGCTGCAGTGCTTCTGGGGACTATAGTGTTTCTTTAATGTGAGGTAAATTAGAGATTAGTGCCACGAATAATATGCTAGATTGCCTACTTACAACCAGATGAGGATGATGATGGGCTCTAGCTGCAGTCTGGCTCCACTGGTCTGGTGTAGAACAGGCTCTCTGGAGGCTGTTTGTAACTGGTCCCAAAAATCAATGTTCTGTGAGAACGGGAAGCAGCTCCATTTTTTGGGGGCCCTTTACACAGCTCAAGGTCTGGGTCCCAGGGTCCATCTTCACGTTCCACCAATGAGTTTGTTCACAGGGGGTGGAGTGTGTAGGGGATGTCCTGATATGTGTTTAAGGAATGCATTGTGTGAATCTGTGTTTGTATGTGTAAGGGCTGCAAGGTGTGATTCTGTGTATGTACGGGATGCAGTGTGTGTGTCTATAAGGGGTGCATTGAGTGTGTGTAAGGAATGCATTGTGTGATTGTGTGTTTCTGTGTGATTGTGTGTGTGCACGGGGTGCATTGAGTGTGTGTAAGGATGAATTGTGTGTTTGTGTGTGTAAGCGTGGCATGATTCTGTGAGTGTGTGATGGATGTCAATCTTTCTTTCCCCCCCTCCCTTCCCCTCCCCGTTTCTTTCTTTCCCCCCCTCCCTTCCCCTCCCCGTTTCTTTCTTTCCCTCCCTTCCCCTCCCCGTTTCTTTCTTTCCCACCCTCCCCTCCCCGTTTCTTTCTTTCCCTCCCTTCCCCTCCCCGTTTCTTTCTTTCCCTCCCTTCCCCTCCCCGTTTCTTTCTTTCCCTCCCTTCCCCTCCCCGTTTCTTTCTTTCCCTCCCTTCCCCTCCCCGTTTCTTTCTTTCCCTCCCTTCCCCTCCCCGTTTCTTTCTTTCCCCCCCTCCCCTCCCCGTTTCTTTCTTTCCCCCCTCCCCTCCTCGTTTCTTTCTTTCCCCCCTCCCCTCCCCTCTCCGTTTCTTTCTTTCCCCCCTCCCCTCCCCTCCCCGTTTCTTTCTTTCCCCCCTCCCCACCCCGTTTCTTTCTTTCCCACCCTCCCCTCCCCGTTTCTTTCTTTCCCTCCCTTCCCCTCCCCGTTTCTTTCTTTCCCTCCCTTCCCCTCCCCGTTTCTTTCTTTCCCTCCCTTCCCCTCCCCGTTTCTTTCTTTCCCTCCCTTCCCCTCCCCGTTTCTTTCTTTCCCCCCCTCCCCTCCCCGTTTCTTTCTTTCCCCCCTCCCCTCCTCGTTTCTTTCTTTCCCCCCTCCCCTCCCCTCTCCGTTTCTTTCTTTCCCCCCTCCCCTCCCCTCCCCGTTTCTTTCTTTCCCCCCTCCCCACCCCGTTTCTTTCTTTCCCACCCTCCCCTCCCCGTTTCTTTCTTTCCCTCCCTTCCCCTCCCCGTTTCTTTCTTTCCCTCCCTTCCCCTCCCCGTTTCTTTCTTTCCCTCCCTTCCCCTCCCCGTTTCTTTCTTTCCCTCCCTTCCCCTCCCCGTTTCTTTCTTTCCCCCCCTCCCCTCCCCGTTTCTTTCTTTCCCCCCTCCCCTCCTCGTTTCTTTCTTTCCCCCCTCCCCTCCCCTCTCCGTTTCTTTCTTTCCCCCCTCCCCTCCCCTCCCCGTTTCTTTCTTTCCCCCCTCCCCACCCCGTTTCTTTCTTTCCCCCCTCCCCTCCCCTCCCCTCCCTTCCCTGTTTCTTTCTTTCCCCCCTCCCCTCCCCTCCCCTCCCTGTTTCTTTTTTTTCCCCCCTCCCCTCCCCTCCCTGTTTCTTTCTTTCCCCCCTCCCCTCCCCTCCCCTCCCTGTTTCTTTCTTTTCCCCCTCCCCTCCCTGTTTCTTTCTTTTCCCCCTCCCCTCCCTGTTTCTTTCTTTTCCCCCTCCCCTCCCTGTTTCTTTCTTTTCCCCCTCCCCTCCCTGTTTCTTTCTTTTCCCCCTCCCCTCCCCTCCCTGTTTCTCTCTTTTCCCCCTCCCCTCCCCTCCCTGTTTCTTTCTTTTCCCCCTCCCCTCCCCTCCCTGTTTCTTTCTTTTCCCCCTCCCCTCCCCTCCCTGTTTCTTTCTTTTCCCCCTCCCCTCCCCTCCCTGTTTCTTTCTTTTCCCCCTCCCCTCCCCTCCCTGTTTCTTTCTTCCCCCCTCCCCTACCTGTGTTGTAGCGTGGCAGAGCTCTGTACTGTCCGCGGGTACAGGGAGCTTTTGTTTCCTGTACCCGGCGGACTAACTGAGTGTGCACTTCCTTTTAGTCCAGCCGGGTACAGGAGACAGATGCTCCCTGTACCGGCGGACTATACAAGGCTCGGCCACGCTACATTGAGGGAGTGACAAAAGGGAGCGCTGAGCGCTTCCCTCCTGTCAGCCCCTCTCCTCTGGCTGCGCCCGGGTGGTGCGCCCGGGCGGTGCGCCCTCATGGACGCACCAGCCCGGGCAGAGCTGCAGCCGCCTGAGGCTCTCTGCAGAGCGCTCGGGCGGCTGCAGCAAAAGGGGGGCCGGCGGAGCTGGGGGGGATTTCCCCATTACCTGTCCCCCCCCCGGATGATTTGCTGGGGGGGATGCGTCCCCCCCCCATCCCCCCCGGTTCCTACTCCCAGGTGAACATTCTATTTCCTCCCAGTTGCATCTAAGGATCTGACAGAGCTTCACCTCTCTTTCTGGGTCTCAATGGCATACAGATCAATGTCTCACTTGGATGTGGCAGAAGACTTGGAAATTGAAGCTCCTTGCGTACCCGTTATCCATTAGTGCTTCTTCAAAGGGGTATTTAAGTATTACGTGTGCTGTATTAGAATTGGAAATAGGAAAGGAAGGAAATTGACTAGAGTAAAACATTAATGTCCCTGGTATCGGTATCATCTATCAATTGCTTTACTTTAGTAAACTATATATTATTACGTCCGGCTCTCTGCCAGGTTAAACAGCTACATAGAAACATAGAATGTGACGGCAGATAAGAACCATTCGAACCATCTAGTCTGCCCAGTTTTCTAAATACTTTCATTAGTCCCTGGCCTTATCTTATAGTTAGGATAGCCTTATGCCTATGCCACGCATGCTTAAACTCCCTCACTGTGTTAACCTCTACTTCTTCAGCTGGAAGGCTATTCAATGCATCCACTACTCTCTCAGTAAAGTAATACTTCCTTATATTTTTTTTTAAACCTTTGCCCCTCTAATTTAAGATTGTGTCCTCTTGTTCTGGTAGTTGGTCTTCATTTAAATATAGTCTCCTTTACTGTGTTGATTCCCTTTATGTATTTAAATGTTTCCATCATATCCCCCCTGTCTCGTCTTTTCTCCAAGCTATACATGTTAAGATCCTTTAACCTTTCCTGGTAAGTTTTTTTCCTGCAATCCATGAACCAGTTTAGAAGCTTTTCTCTGCACTCTCTCTAAAGTATCAATATTCTTCTGAAGATGCGGTCTACATATCTCATACAATACTCCAAGTGAGGTCACACCAGTGTTCTGTACAATGGCATGAGCACTTACCTCTTTCTACTGCCAATACCTCTCCTTATACAACCAAGCATTCTGCTACATTTCCTGCTGTTTTATTACATTATCTGCCTACTTTGAAGTCATCTGAAATAATTACCCCTAAATCCCTTTCCTCAGATGTTGAGGTTAGGAGTCCATCAAATATTCTGTACTCTGCCCTTGGGTTTTTACGTCCAAAATGCATTATCTTGCACTTATCCACATAAAAAGTCAGCTACCACAACTCTGACCATTTTTTTAGTTTACATAAATCATTTGTTATATCCCTCCTGGAACATCAACCCAGTTGCAAATTTTAATATCATTAGTATCATGTCAGGATCGGGACAGGGATCCAACACGCAGAGTACAAACAGTAGCCAGATACGTATACCGGACCTTAGAATGGCCGGACTAACGTAAGTAGTACAGTATAGAATGGTCAAAGACAAGCCGAGGTCGAGGGTAACAGAAGACAGGTAAGCGAGAGACAAGCCGAATCAAGGGTAACAGAGATAAGCAGAGTAAGGTAAACAAGCCGGGTCAAAACCAAAAGGGATAATAGAATACACAAGCACTGAGTGACTAGAACAAGCTAGAACCACGACAGGGCAATGAGCTAATGAAAGAAGCTCTGTTAAATACCCTGTTCAGAGCAGTAACCACGCCTCCGAGGCGTCCTGATTGGTCCTGCAGCAATTGACTGACAGGTCGTTCCGGGGGAGTGTCCTGATGACAACTTCCTGCCTAGATGCTGTAAAAGGCAGTCACTCCCTCGCGGCCGGCCTTGCATGACCGGATAGACCGTGGGGAAGGGAGCCATCAGGCCGTCTGGATGGAGGAACAGCTAAGTCTCTACCTCTTTCGGAGGTAGAGACCGCAGGTACCCTGACAGTACCCCCCCTCTCAGATACGCCCACCGGGCGGAATACACCAGGGCGAGAAGGGAATCGAGAGTGAAACGCCCTGCGGAGACGGGGAGCATGCACCTCCTCCTGAGGTACCCAACTTCTCTCCTCAGGACCATAACCCTTCCAATCGACCAGATATTGCAGTTTCCCCCGGGAGATTCGAGAATCAACGATGGAATTGACCTCATACTCCTCCTGACCCTCCACCTGAACTGAGCGGGGAGGGGCGATCGTGGAGGAGAACCTGTTACATATTAATGGTTGTAGCAAGGAAACATGAAATGAATTAGGAATGCGTAAGGCACTAGGCAACGCTAAACGATACGCAACTGGGTTAATTTGAGACAGTACCCTGTAAGATCCAATATATCGAGGAGCAAACTTCATGGACGGCACTTTTAACCGAATGTTTCTAGTACTTAACCATACTCTATCGCCTGGAACAAACACCGGTGCTGCCCTTCTACGTTTGTCAGCGTGTTTTTTAACCAGCGTAGAATTGTGCAGAAGGATTTGTCGAGTTTGATCCCACAACTCTCTTAAATTGGCAACATGAACATCCACCGACGGTATCCCTTGAGAAGAAGACTCCGAAGGAAGGATGGAAGGATGAAAGCCATAATTCAAGAAAAAAGGGCTAGAATGCGTAGAATCACTAATGAGATTGTTATGTGCAAACTCCGCCCAAGGAATCAAACCGACCCAATTGTCCTGGTGTTCTGAAACGAAACAACGTAAATATTGTTCAACTTTTTGGTTAGTGCGTTCAGCAGCTCCATTGGACTGAGGATGATAGGCAGAGGAGAAATTCAATTTGATGCCTAGTTGGGAGCAGAATGATCTCCAAAAACGGGAAACAAATTGGGAGCCTCTGTCAGAGACAATTTGGGAAGGTATCCCATGCAAACGGAAAATCTCCCTGGCGAATATCTCCGCTAATTCGGGCGAAGATGGGAGTTTAGGTAAGGGAATGAAGTGAGCCATTTTAGTAAATCTGTCTACCACAGTGAGGATGACAGTCTGCTTTTTAGAGATAGGCAAATCAACAATGAAGTCCATTGCCAGGCAGGACCAAGGCTTTTCAGGAACCTCTAAAGGGTGCAGAAATCCGCATAGAAGCAAATGGGGTAGCTTGGTCTTGGTACAAACTTCACATGCCCCGATGAATTCTTTAATATCCTTGCGTAAGTCAGGCCACCAAAAATCTTTAGAGACCAGCGCATAAGTCTTGCGGATGCCAGGATGCCCAGCCACCTTGCTGTTATGGAGACAGCGTAGCACTTCCAGTTGGAGAGCGGCAGGAACGAAGTGTCGATCCCCAGGAGTCTGTTTGGGTGCCAAATGCTGAAACTTCATGATCTCAGAAAGCAATGGTATTCCCCTTAGGAACTATGGAGGAGAGAAGTGGTTCAGTTATAGTGGATGGTTCATATTGACGAGACAAAGCATCGGCTTTAGAGTTCTTAGAACCAGGTCTATAAGTAAGTACATAATTAAAGTGAGTGAGGAACAAAGCCCAGCGAGCCTGCCTGGCGGACAAGCGCTTAGCCTCCCCAATATAAGACAAGTTCTTATGATCCGTTAGGATAGTAACAGGGTGTAGTGTCCCTTCCAGTAAATGTCTCCACTCCTTTAAAGCCTTAATGACCGCTAACAGTTCCCTCTCCCCGATGTCATATCTGCTCTCAGGCCCAGAAAATGTTTTAGAGAAGAAACCACAAGGGTGTAACGGTTTATCCACCGCTAACCTTTGAGACAGAACAGCCCCAACTCCTGTCTCAGAAGCATCGACCTCGAGCAAGAAAGGCAGAGTCGTATCCGGATGAACTAGAATGGGAGCTGAGGCAAAAAGTTCCTTGAGAGTCTTAAAAGCACCAAGAGCTTCCTCAGACCAGAACTTAGTATCAGCCCCTTGTTTGGTCATATTGGTAATAGGCGCAATGATAGAGGAGTAACCCTTAATGAAGCGCCTATAGTAGTTGGAAAAACCAATAAACCTTTGGATAGCCTTGAGTCCTTTGGGCAAAGGCCAGTCTAAAATAGATTGGAGTTTACCAGGATCCATTTTAAAACCTTCCCCAGAAATCACGTACCCAAGAAAGTCTACCTGAGACTGATCAAAACTGCACTTCTCCAATTTGCAGTATAGACCATGTTGCAGAAGTTTGTGTAACACCTTTCTGACCTGTCTATGGTGAGTCTCAATCTCCTTAGAGTGTATTAGTATGTCGTCCAGGTAAACAATAACACAATCATGCTGAAACTCCCTAAGTACCTCATTAATCAACTCTTGAAATACTGCAGGAGCATTGCATAGTCCAAATGGCATAACAGTGTATTCGTAATGGCCATACCGGGTATTGAATGCCGTCATCCACTCGTGACCTTGCTGGATTCTCACCAAATTGTAAGCCCCTCTGAGATCTAACTTGGTGAAGATTTTGGAGCCCTTAAGACGATCAAATAACTCGGTAATCAGTGGGATAGGATAGGCATTTCTGACAGTTATTTTATTCAAGCCTCGGTAATCGATACAAGGTCTCAGCGTGCCATCCTTCTTCTTAATGAAAAAGAACCCCGCCCCGGCCGGAGAAGAAGACCTCCTGATGAATCCCTTTTCTAAATTCTCCTGAATATACTCCTCTAGAACCGAGTTTTCCTGAACAGACAAAGGATATACATGGCCCCTCGGAGGCATAGTCCCGGGTAGAAGCTTAATTTTACAGTCAAATGACCTGTGTGGCGGCAAAGAATCGGCATTCTTCTTGTCAAACACTGCCCTTAAGTCTAGGTAAAGGTCTGGTATTTGTCTTTCTGTGGACTGAGTAGGATTCTCCTGTATGTTAATATTAGCTAATGGAGAAACCTTGCACAAACACCGATCCTGGCAGCCCTGGCCCCACGAGAGTATCTCCCCTAACTCCCAATCAATAATAGGGTTATGTTCTTTCAACCATGGGTACCCCAGAACTATGGGAACGGAAGGAGACGAAATGAGCAGAAGAGATAAATTCTCCACGTGTAGGATACCAACATTTAACTCAATGGGTATGGTCTCACGAAAGATAACAGGGTCTAGTAGTGGTCTACCATCTATGGCCTCAACGGCCAAGGGTGTCTCCCTTAGCTGGGATGGGAAATTGTTTTTACTAGCAAAGGCTTGGTCGATAAAATTCTCAGCAGCACCGGAATCTATCAAAGCCATAGCCCTTACTACTTCCCTCCCGCAAGTTAAGGAAACTGGTAGCAGAAGCCTGTGATCTTTATAATTAGGAGTAGAGGACAAAATAGAAACACCCAAGGCCTGTCCTCTAGAGAGACTTAGGTGCGAGCGTTTCCCGGGCGGTTAGAACAGTTCGAGAGTAAATGACCCTTAGCTCCACAATACATACACAAACCCTCTCTTCTCCTGTACTGTCTTTCCTCCTCAGAGAGGCGGGTATACCCTATCTGCATAGGTTCAGGAAGCAAAGATACCGTGGAGTCAGGACTTGGAAAAGCGGGGGCTAACCTAAAAGAAGGTCTCCGGTTCCTCTCTCGAGTGTTCTGTCTCTCTCTTAAACGTTCATCTATACGAGAGATGAACGAAATTAAATCCTCTAAATTCTCAGGGAGTTCTCTGGTAGCAACCTCATCAAGGATTACTTCAGATAAGCCATTCAAAAATACATCCATATACGCCTGCTCATTCCACTTGACCTCTGACGCCAGAGACCTGAACTCTAGTGCATAATCCACCAGTGTTCGGTTCTCCTGTTTCAGACGCAACAGTAATCTGGCTGCATTAACCTTTCTACCTGGAGGGTCAAATGTTCTTCTAAAAGCAGCTACAAAGGCGTTATAGTTATAAACTAATGGGTTATCGTTCTCCCATAATGGGTTGGCCCATCTCAGAGCTTTCTCAATAAGTAGGGTGATAATAAATCCTACCTTTGCCCTATCTGTAGGATAAGAGCGAGGTTGCAATTCAAAATGGATACTAATTTGGTTTAAGAAACCACGACACTTCTCAGGAGCCCCACCATAGCGTACTGGGGGGGTAATGCGAGAAGAAGCACCCACTGTGGCTACCTCTAGACCTGAACCGACAGGAGAAACAGGGGTATTACGTATCTCCTCTGGTGGGTTATTGGCACGAGATAATAGAGCCTGTAGCGCAAGCGCCATCTGATCCATTCTGTGATCCATGGCTTCAAACCTAGGATCAGGAGAAGCAAGCTGACTGTTTGTACTTGCAGGATCCATTGGCCCTGTCGTAATGTCAGGATCGGGACAGGGATCCAACACGCAGAGTACAAACAGTAGCCAGATACGTATACCGGACCTTAGAATGGCCGGACTAACGTAAGTAGTACAGTATAGAATGGTCAAAGACAAGCCGAGGTCGAGGGTAACAGAAGACAGGTAAGCGAGAGACAAGCCGAATCAAGGGTAACAGAGATAAGCAGAGTAAGGTAAACAAGCCGGGTCAAAACCAAAAGGGATAATAGAATACACAAGCACTGAGTGACTAGAACAAGCTAGAACCACGACAGGGCAATGAGCTAATGAACGAAGCTCTGTTAAATACCCTGTTCAGAGCAGTAACCACGCCTCCGAGGCTTCCTGATTGGTCCTGCAGCAATTGACTGACAGGTCGTTCCGGAGGAGTGTCCTGATGACAACTTCCTGCCTAGATGCTGTAAAAGGCAGTCACTCCCTCGCGGCCGGCCTTGCATGACCGGATAGACCGTGGGGAAGGGAGCCATCAGGCCGTCTGGATGGAGGAACAGCTAAGTCTCTACCTCTTTCGGAGGTAGAGACCGCAGGTACCCTGACATATCATCAGCAAAAAGACATACCTTACCATCCAGACCTTTTGTAATATCACTAACAAAAATATTAAAGAGAATGTGTCCAAGTACAGATCCCTGAGGTAGCCCACTGGTAACAACTCTTTGTTGCCTGTCACCCAACCACTGCCTAACCCATTCAATAATATTGGAATCCAAACTTAGATTGCAGTTTATGGATAAGCCTTCTATGTGCAACAGTGTCAAAAGCCTTAATGAAATCTAGGTAAACAATGCTGATCTATTATTTTACCCAATCAAAAAAAAAAAATTAGTACGATTAGTTTGGCATGATCTCCCTCAAGTAAACCCATGTTGTCTCTGATCTTGAAATCCATGTGATTTTAGATGTTCAACAATCCTATCCTTTAACATGGTTTCCATTACTTTCCCCACTACTGAAGTAAGGCTTACTGGCCTATAGTTGCCGGACTCCTCTCCACTATCTTTCATGTGAATGAGCACAACATTCGCCAACTTCAAATCTTCTGGGACTACGCCTGTTAACCAGGATTGGTTAAATAAAAATCGGTTCATGGTTTTGCTAGTACACCACTAAGCTCTTAATAGCTTTGGGTGTATTCCATCAGGCCCCATTTACTTATTTGTCTTTACTTTTGACAGTGAAAATAACTAAACTCACATGTAACAAAGGAGTCATTTGTCCTTTTTCCTAACTGAGGCCCCATTCCTTAATTTTCATCTGTAAATACTGAGCAAAAATATTAATTAAGGGAAGTCAGCTAGACCTTTATCCTCTTCTATATACCATCCTTCTTTTATTTTTAATCTAACTAATCCTTGTTTTACTTTCCTTTTCTCATTTATGTATCTAAAAAATGTTTTGTCCCTTTTTTTACTGACTGCAATTTTCGCTTGTGTGTGAGATTTGGAAGCTCTTATAACTTGCTTAGAATGATCTATAAGATTAGGCAGAAAGAGGCTGTCTTCCTCACTCTGGTTTATTTTATAATTACTAAATGATAACTTTTAGTTTACTATTTTGGACACTTCTGCAGAGTACCACTATGGTTTCTTAAATCTTTTGCTTTTATTGTCAAGCCTAATGCAATTTTCTGTTGCCTTCAGTAGTGCAATTTTTAAATAATCCCATTTCTCTTGGACTCCATTTAAACTGATAATGACTCCTTTACACATATTCTAATTTTAGAAAAGTCTGTTTTTCTAAAGTCTAAAACTTTTGTTTTTGTGTGGTGTGACTCAGTCACTGTTCTTATATTAAATCACACTGACTGATGATCACTGGATTCTAAACTTTCACCTACAGTAATATCTGATACCAAATCTCCATTTGTTAACACTAAATCTAGTATCGCCTCTTTACGAGTTGGCTCCTCAACGACTTGTTTTAGAGACAAACTGCATTACAAGCCAATTCATTTGTCCCTAGATGGACAAGTACATCCAATTCCCCTTCCTGCTTTGTTAGCTTAACATTATTTCAAATACATCTCCTGTCTCTGTGAGCAGTAGCTCCAGGAAGACATTTCACAAAGCCACTATTGTCCGGCTAAACACATCTTATGACACAATCCCCCTCATCAACTGCTTTCGATCAGGCCTCACCTTATCCTTTTTGTCATTGGCTGCAGTCTTGCATAACTTTGACAGAGGATGGTGGTTCCACAAACTCTTTGCCTGAGCCGGTCTCCACAACACCACTACCCTCAGTGCCCGAGCTTATCTCCATGACAGCACTACAATCAAAAAATGCTGAAAATGAATTATGTAGAACAGACTGTACAATATGCCTTTTATCCACAACTCTAAGTCTACATGACCCTACAGTAATCCATCTGCCATTCCTAGGACGTCTCTGTGGCAGTGGCTTTGCAACAGTCCCAGACAGAGTTTAACAGATAATTTACAAATCTCAGACTTCCAAAATTACAATCTCCTCCCGCAATATAGAGAACGGTCTACATATTAGACCGCATCCAAATCTCCAAAATGTGGAACGTGAAATAAATGCATAACAACTATTACACTGAACCAAGTCTGCCATTTTAATGAGATGAGCAATTTAAATCAAATAAATCTTACTTTGTTTCTCTTGTGTACCTCGGATTACCTCCAGTTTATCTCCAGAATATCTCCAAGCACACATTTTGAAGCAGCAACCAAGCTATATTAGTTATGAAAATGACCACAACACTTATATAAAACTCCTAAAAGCATACATACCTGGTACTCTGCTTTTTTCACTTGGGACATTTTGACATTTTACTTATGAGTCTTATATATATATATATATATATATATATGCACTAAAGGGTCTTTTTCAAGATCAAACTAACAGTGAAATAAACATGCTTATATAGGAAGGTAAATAGGATAAACTTACCTAACAGGTGTGTAGCAACAAACTCCCGCCCGACCATCCAAAACCCGGAAGTGCGCCCGTGCAACCACGTGATTGGGCGTGATGCCGCGTGTATAGTGCGTCGTTGCTAAGCAACGTAGTAAACAAATCCTCCGTGGATATATGTGTTTGCCGCGAGCTTAAAGACAGCTCTGGGGGGGATCAAAAGAGTGTGAATTAAGTGCCTGCTGAAATTAAAATCGATCCTACAATAGTAGGATGCCTATCAACTTTAAAAACATAACAAAAGGAGGATTATGTAAATGTATATAGTCTGAGGATCTTAATCCTTTCTATGAGAATAGGGCAGCTAGAGAATAAGCACACTGTGAACCAAGTGACATAGCTATACATATAGTGATGGTGAAAACAAAGAACCAGTCCCATAACCCTAGTAACTCCACCACTGCCTAAGACTCTCAGACCAAATCTATAATACAATATTAACTGATCTGTAGAATGCATAGATCCATACATATATATTGATTAAATTATTATGCAAAATCTATAAAAATTTGTGGTATACTACATACATTGCCTTAACATTATACTATTGTTTACCAGATCACAGAACATTACCTCAATCCCTGTTACATGGTTGTAGAGTAATAGTGTACATCTACTTAGCTGAAAAAATGAGATATCCTATAGGGGGATGAGACTTGGCTGTGAGTCTATAATGCTGCCGACTGGGCATACAAACTAGGCAAATCTATTGCCAAAATTTAAATAATATTCTGTAAGTATTATTCACCAAATTAAACGAGAAAGAAAATGTCTACTGATCTACGAAATTCTATGGTTAGAATATGTTAAGATACATCACTCTATCTGCTTTACAACCATGGGGCCTAGAAAATAATAATACACTTAGTGCATAGCCATGTCACAAAAACATCGAATAGGTATTATATTCATTTAAACCTCTAGGAGTGACTGTGTCCAGGGTAAAAATCCAATAAGCTACCCTTTGAAGCAATGTTCTAGATCTGTCACCCCCATGGGGTAACGGGGGGACATGATCATTGGCCATGAATTTCAATGTGGGAAGTCTGTGTGAGGCCGCAAGGTAGTGTTTGGCTACTGGTTTGTCCGTTTTAGAATCTCTGAAGGCTGTCATGATGCCAGACCTATGTCCTCGGATGCGGTCACGAAGGGTAAGGTCCGTTTTCCCTACATAGGATAACCCACATGGGCAAGTGATGAGATAGATAACGTGGTCCGTGGTACATGTAATGTGGTGTGCAATTTTGATTCTTTTCCCACTGTGGGGATGGGAAAACGAATTCCCCGGGATCATGTGGCTGCAAGTAACGCAGCCACTACATTTATAACATCCAGGTTTCTTATATGTTGCTTTTTTCAGGTAACTTTGTGTGGGATCATTGCGGATAAGGATGTCCCTTAGATTACGGTTTCTTCTATAACTGATAGTAGGTTTTCTGTTGAAAATCGAAGGTAATTGTTTATCAGAATGAAGTATGTCCCAATGTTTTTCAATTGAATTTCGGATTTGTGTGGTCCCTGTATGATAGGTGAGTGGTACATAGATTTTAGGTGGATCTATGTTAGATTTGACTTGTGTCTTCATTATTTCCTGTGTCCATTTATCAATTGCCCGAGTTTTTGCTTTCTCAAGTGTTTGAATCCGGTACCCTCTCTCTTGAAATCTGAGGGTAATTTCTTGTAGTTGTACCTCACGTTTTTTCTCATCACTATTGTAACGAAGTACCCGCATAAATTGGGATATAGGCAGCGCATCCTTAAAGTGTTGTGGGTGATAACTGGTGCTTGAAAGGAGAGTGTTTCTGTCCGTACTCTTGCGATGAAGTGTATGTCCAAATTTATTCCCGTCTTTATATATGGTAACATCCAAGAAAGGTATTTCTTTCTCACTGTGAGCCAAGGTGAATTTAACCGGTGATTTCAGATTGTTAATGTGGACTATCATGTCTTCCAGTTCTTTAGATGAACCTTTCCATATCATAAGCACGTCATCCACAAACCGATAGTAAGCCAAGATCTTATCCTGTGTTGAATTCAAAATATACCGGTGTTCAAATTGGGACATGTAGGCGTTGGCATATGAAGGTGCCATAGCCGCACCCATCGCTGTCCCCTCCAGTTGTAAATAGAATAATTCTTCGAATTTAAAATAATTACAAGTTAATGCGATGTTTAGAAATTCAAGAAGATATTCTATCGGCGGTCCTTGATATTTGTCCGATGTCGTGAGTATTTCTCTGAGGGCTTCTATGCCCCCCGAATGGGGTATGATGGTGTACAGGCTTTGTACGTCTAAGGTGGCTAGTATTATACTATCTTGTTCTTCAAAGGAGATGTCTTGTAATCTATTCAATAGATCTTTAGTATCGCGAATGCATGTGGGCAATTGCTGGACACTGTCCTTGATGTAGAAATCCACATATTTTGCTATGGGTTCTAGCAAACTTCCTCTGGCAGACACAATAGGTCTGCCAGGGCGATTCTCGGTGTCTTTGTGAATTTTCGGGATGGTGTACAATACTGGGTATATCGGATGCTCAACGAAAAGATATTTAGATGTGTTCATATCCACGTATACCATTTGTAATCCTATTGTGATATGTTCTTTAATTCTCTTTTGGAATTTAGTGGTAGGATTAAAAGTTAGTCTTCGGTACGTGGTAGTGTCGGACAATTGCCTCATGATTTCTGTTTGATATTGGCGGTATGTCATTATAACAATGGCTCCCCCTTTGTCAGCCGCCCGGATAATGATCTCTGGATCTTGTTTGAGATCTTTAAGTGCTGCCCATTCACCTTTTGTTAAGTTTTGTCTATGGTCCCGTGGTTTCTTAGTAATGCAGTCGCTGTCTTTCTTTAGAACTTGCATGAAGGTCTTAATAGAGTTACTTGATGTCTTTATCTCAGATGTGTACTTCACTTTGAAAGGAATCTTAGGTGTGTGTGGTAGAACTTCTTTCCGATGTTCATTGTTGATTAGCGTGCGTTGCAATTGGTACATTTCTACTTCCACCTTAAAAGGATCTGGTTTAGACACAGGCACGAATGTAAGTCCTTTAGTGAGTACAGAGTAAAGTACCTCCCTGGAAATCTTAAGGAAGGGAGGACATGACTGCTGGCAGGGATAAGGGGTTGGGTTATAGGGGATACATTGTGGCACATGGGGGGCATAAAAATGGGGAAAAATGGGAGGGTACTCACCAGTTCCCCGGGCAGAGGTGGATGCCTCGTTTGATAGGGCTTTGCAGTTGGTTCGCCGGGCCGGTCCCGGTGCTTTGTTGGCGAAGTCTGACATAGCGTCAGCTTTCCGTCTTTTGCCGGTTCATCCCTCCTGTTTTCACCTATTAGGATGTTTTTTTCAAGGGTTTTTTACTACGACATGTGTTTACCCATGGGTTGTTCTATTTCTTGTTTTTATTTTGAAATGTTTTCCTGT
The DNA here is from genome assembly GCF_036172605.1 of Pelobates fuscus. NCBI lineage: Eukaryota > Metazoa > Chordata > Amphibia > Anura > Pelobatidae > Pelobates > Pelobates fuscus. Next base: position 294,646,208 of record NC_086319.1, read on the forward strand.
TTTCTGGATTGGGTAACGAGGCAGGAGGCGGGTCTGGAATCGGTTACTCATTACTTGGATGATTTTCTTTTCGTTGGCCCTCCGGGTTCGGGTGAGTGTGAGCGGCTGTTAAACACATTTAGGGCAGTCATGGGATACTTCGGGGTCCCCGTCGCGGAGGCTAAGACGGTGGGTCCGGTTCAGGTCCTGTCGTTTTTAGGGATTGAGATCGACTCTGTCGGTATGGTTTTCCGGCTGCCAGATGAAAAGTTGTCGGTCCTCTTGAGGCTGATTGACCTGGTTCGTGGAGCGACGAAGGTTCAGTTGCGACAAATGCAGGTGCTCCTGGGGCACTTGGCTTTCGCGTGCCGAGTTCTTCCCATGGGACGTGCGTTCTGCAGGCGCCTTTCTCTGTCCACGGTAGGGGTTCGGGAGCCTTTTCATTTTATCCGAGTCACGAGGCGGCTGCGCGCGGACCTCCAGGTGTGGAGCTCCTTTTTGGAGCGATACAATGGACGCTCCTGTTGGTTGCTGGAGGCGGCGTCTAACGCAGAGTTGAACCTTTTCACGGATGCGTCCAGTTCCGTGGGGTTTGGGGCATACTTTCAGGGTCAGTGGTGCGCAGAGGCATGGCCGGCACACTGGCTGGGCTTGGATGTTATGCGCAACCTGACGTTTTTAGAGCTGTTTCCCATCGTGGTATCTTTGGAGCTCTGGGGGGAGGATCTAGGCAACCGGACAGTGGTTTTTCACACGGACAACATGAGTGTTGTCCATGTGATTAATCGTTCAACCGCCAGTTCCCCTCCTGTTCTTGCACTCCTGCGACGGTTGGTACTTCTTTCATTTAAGTTTAATGTTTGGATAAAAGCTTGTCATGTTCCGGGTGTTCATAACGTGGTAGCTGACTCTCTTTCTCGGTTTCAGTGGGACCGTTTTCGGGAGTCGGCTCCAGCCGCGAAGGCAGTGGGTATCCGATGCCCGGTTTCCTTATGGGAGATCGATTTGGAGGATTGAGAGGCTTGGTGGCGGACTCCTTAGCTGACTCTTCCTGGAAGGCATATCAAGCCGTCTGGCGGACATGGCTCTCCTCATTTTCGCAGAGCCTGGTGTTGGGGTCGGAGTCCGGGCGATTGGAGGCGACTTTAATAATGTTGGAGTCTATGTTGGCGCAGGGTAAGTCTTGCTCGGCGGCCGAGAAGGCATTAACCGCCCTGTCCTTTCTGTGCAGGTTTATGGGTTGGCAAGATGTTTCTCGGTGGTTCGGAATTCAGCGAGTTATCCGGGGTTGGAGACTTCGGAGGGTCCCAGACCGCCGCCGCCCGGTGTCTGCTGACTTGCTGGGACGGATTCATGGGGTTCTGGAGGCCGTTTGTTTCTCAGATTACGAAGACGCTTTATTTCGGGTTGCGTTTTCTTTTTGTTTTTTTGGAGCATTTAGAGTGGGTGAGTTGGTTGCTCGCAACCGTAGGTCGGTTGGGCCTCTGCTGTTGTCGGATATCCGGTGGTCAGAGGACGTTTTCATAAGTCGTTCCAAGACGGACCAGGTAGGTAGGGGTTCGTGTGTACGAATCGGGGCTACGGGCGGCAGGTTCTGTCCAGTCCGTCTTTGCTCAGTCTATTTGCAGATTAGGCCGATGGGGTGTCTCTCCTTTTTGATTCATAGGGATGGGTCCCCCCTCACTCGTTATCAATTCTCAGCCAGGTTCCGTGCTGCCTTGGTGGCATGCGGGGTGGATCCTCGTCATTACTCTGCTCACTCTTTCCGTATAGGGGCGGCCACCCAGGCTAGTTTGTGGGGTTTCTCAGACGCAGCGATCCAGCGCTTGGGTAGATGGGGTTCACGGCGCTATAGGTCCTATGTCAGACCTCATTTACTATAATGCATTTTCTCCGTAGGTCCTCGGCCCCGCTGCATTTGGATTCTGGGACATTCCTACGTATATTGGGCAGCGCGGCGAGCTGAGGAGCGGCCCTACGGGAGAAATTTGGGGGTTTCCTATGAGATGGCCAGGGTAAGGTGGAGGGGTATTAGGGGTATGTTGTGGCAGCAGCTGTATGCCGAATGCGTATCCCTTCGGAGGTACGTGTCCGGGCCAGTGACTCTGGTGCTTCATGCAGGGGGAAATGACCTAGGGCGCAGTAGGTCAGTGGACCTCCTGCATGCGATTAGACACGATCTGGCTAGGTGTATGGCTCTGTTCCCTGATTTGACCCTTATTTGGTCGGACATAGTGTCCAGGCCGTGTTGGCGTTCGCTGCCTCATGCCAAGGGTGTTGAGCGTAGTAGGCGTAAGCTGAACGTGGCCATTGGTAAGTTTGTCCGCCGGCTGGGCGGTTTTGTAATTAGGCACAGGGAGTTGGAAGGGGACAATTCCAACCTGATGCGAAAGGATGGGATTCACCTCTCCCTCATAGGGTTAGATATCCTGAATGCGGGTCTGCAGGCGGGTATTGAGGAGGCGCTGGCTGCGGGGGGCGCGGTTCCTTCCAGGGGAGCAGGTAGGGAGGAACCGCGGTGGCGGTAGTCCTGGCCAGCGAAGAGGTTCGGAGGAAAGTGCCCAAGCGGCTTGGGGAGTCGCAGCCTGCTGAGAGCTGATGGCGGGGGCAGGCTGCATCGGACTCGTGGGATTCATTTGATAGAGCTGTCTGTTGGTAATCCCCCAACAGCTGACAGGTTGTGGACGCTGGTGATTTATGTGAATTTTGCTAATAAAGCTGTGGCCGTTGCCCTTACCCATACAAAAGGTGTTGTGTATTTATTGGGCAACGGGTGGTGGGAGTTTTGGTCCGGGTCAGCAGTCAAGTACCTCCCTGGAAATCTTAAGGAAGGGAGGACATGACTGCTGGCAGGGATAAGGGGTTGGGTTATAGGGGATACATTGTGGCACATGGGGGGCATAAAAATGGGGAAAAATGGGAGGGTACTCACCAGTTCCCCGGGCAGAGGTGTAGTGCTACTAGCTTCCCGCCCGCCCACCCAAAAAGTGTTTATGATGGTGTTGTTTTGGTTGTGTGCTGTTGTTTTCTTTGTTTTGTCACAGCTCGCGGTAGTCCTGGCCAGCGAAGAGGTTCGGAGGAAAGTGCCCAAGCGGCTTGGGGAGTCGCAGCCTGCTGAGAGCTGATTGCGGGGGCAGGCTGCATCGGACTCGTGGGATTCATTTGATAGAGCTGTCTGTTGGTAATCCCCCTACAGCTGACAGGTTGTGGACGCTGGTGATTTATGTGAATTTTGTTAATAAAGCTGTGGCCGTTGCCCTTACCCATACAAAAGGTGTTGTGTATTTATTGGGCAACGGGTGGTGGGAGTTTTGGTCCGGGTCAGCAGTCATGGTCGGTTGTCAGTATTTTGTGTGAAAGGTTAAAGACATTCGTTACCTCTTCCGCAAGGGTGGTTTGCCTTTGGAATTTATGTTTTTGTATTCCTTTCTGTCCTCTACGTGGGACTCTATTCTTCTTATGCCTCTGGTGCCCATTCGAGAGGTACCTGGGGACTCTTGAGGTGCTGGGTCTCTTTCTAAAAAATGTTCTGATCCGCCTTGTGGTCTGTCATCTCTATTATCAGCATCAGACGCTGACTCCCCTGAACTGATGTCCACTGTTTGAAATGTGGGTTTTCTGATTCGATGTCTGTATCTTGGTGGTTGTTCTCTATTAGCCGATGATGTGCCACTAAGCCATCTGTACACCTGATGGTACTGGTAGTCATGGTTAACTTTGGCTAGTTTTTGCTTTTTGAGCCTAATAAGTTCATTTTTGTATTTGTTAATATCATCTTGTAACTTTAACATTTGGGTGGTTACTGCTGAAGATTGCAGAGATAGTACATTGGAGATCTCGAACTCCTGAATGGAATGCTTCACCAGAATCAATTATTTTCCTACTTCCTCGACTACTATGACCATCCAGTCGAGGGAGCATTTATTAGCGATGTTCATCCATTTTTTACAGAAATCTGGATTCTGTCTCCCTATTGTTGGTGCATTTCTGATCCTAAAGCCTCTCGGTATCCTTTTGGATCGATAGTAATCGGAGATGAAGATCCCATGCAAATCGAGATCAATCTCTCGTCTTTTTAATTTCATAAGATCATTGTATAAATCTTTAGCAGTGTTGGTGTGAGTTAATTCACTAGCCGACCCAGGCCATAATACTGCTTGTGCTTGTATGTCTGTGATAGATAATGTTTCAGCAATGTCTGCCAGAGCTCCTGCTCTGGATAAAAAGTCCTCCATAATGTGAATTTCTTGAAACAATATGGTAAACTAAACACACCGTTTAGTAGATGTATCCCAAATTTTGAAATGTATATTTTATATTCATATTGACGCTGAGGTTGCACCCAGGCAGAATTACAACAGATATTTTCTACTGAGGGGTGAGTGCCAAGAACATCTATATATATATATATATATATATATATATATATATATATATATATATATATATATATATATATATATATATATATATGTGTGTGTGTGTGTGTGTATTGTACTGACAGTATTAATGTGCCAATAAAATCATCTGTAATAGGCACTCTGTCTGCTACACTATATAATTGACACTATTTCAAGGACTTTTAACCCTCTAAGGGGGTATGAGTCATTTTCTGATTTATTTTATTTTATTTTTATTTGTATAGGTTCTCTCACAGTGGTGTTTAAGAACCATTACTATATTATTTTTTCAGGGATTCTCGGTTTCCCCTACCCTTGTATATGGGAGGTATTGATCCGATTAGCTGATACATTTATATTTTACTATTCATTAAGATATTTTTATCCTTAAGTTCCATTTCCACTAAGTCCTGTTAATACTATTGATTTATTCAATAAACACATACAGCTTGTATCAACTGTAGTATATTGTATATCCAAGAATGTGTATCCTAAAAGAAATAAATCCTAGCTGGAACGCTGTATCCAAGACTCTTATGCATATACTAAAATTCTATGCAGACAATATAGTTAAAGAAAAGAGCATAAAATTTTTTTTTTTTTTCATAAAAATTCCCTTATAAAAAGGAGTGGAAGGAAATAGTTTCGTTCAAGCCTCTTGGGGACACTGTGTCTAATTCATAGATCCAAAAAGTCTCTATTCAATAACAACTTTCCCCGGTCTCCCGCGCTTAGCCACTGGTTTATCGGACACCCAGTCTGATGCTAGACCGATGCCCTCTGATCCTCTCACACAGTGCAGTTTCCGTCTTTAAAATATAAAAAAGGCCACATGGGCATGTAAGCTTATATATGACATGTGTGGTCTTACACGTAATAGTGCTCTTTATGGAATATTTTTTATTAATATTTGGATGTAAAAAAGTTCTCGATGGTGTCATGTGTCCACACGTTACGCAGCCAAGACAGAGTACACTACCTCGGTTCTGAGTAATGATTTTATCCGTATAACTTAAAACAGGGTCTGTGTGGACCAAAAGATCTTTTAAATTCCTATTCCTCTTAAAGGACCACTATAGTGCCAGGAAAACACACACACGTTTTCCTGGCACTATAGTGCCCTGAGGGTGCCCCCACCCTCAGGGTCCCCCTCCCGCTGAGCTCTGGAGAGAGGAAGGGGTTAAAATCTTACCTTTCTCCAGCGCCAGGTGGGGAGCTTTCCTACTCTCCTCCTTCCTAGCGACGTCATCGGCTGAATGCACATGCGCAGCAGAAGCCGCGCGTGCATTCAGCCAGTTCATAGGAAAGCATTTACAATGCTTTCCTATGGACGCTGGCGTCTTCTCACTGATTTTCACAGTGAGAAGCACGCCAGCGCCTCTAGCGGCTGTCAATGAGACAGCCACTAGAGGCTGGATTAACCCTCAGTGTAAACCTAGCAGTTTCTCTGAAACTGCTATGTTTATTAAAAAAAAAAGGGTTAACCCTAGCTGGACCAGGCACCCAGACCACTTCATTAAGCTGAAGTGGTCTGGGTGCCTAGAGTGGTCCTTTAAAGCAAATGAGAGGCTGTTCTTGGAAGACTTTAGGGAGAGTATCATCTGCAGCCAAAATTCTCCATTTTTTTTCTGATGGCTGAGGAGATCTGAGTGGTAGACTGGTGGAAAAAAAAATTTTTTTGAACTGTCGCTGTCTCCCTGGGTGCTCGAGGAGTTTGAGAAAGTCCAACAGCACTACCAGGACCATAGAGTCTATAGGTGGTTATCTGGAAACAGTACACAAAGACCAAGAAGGCAATGTAAAAGAATTGACAAACCCAGAATAGTAACCATTGACACCACGTCTGGGGAATCGGCCTCAAACAATGACATAAATGAACCTACGCCTCAAACTCCACTTTTTTTTTTTTTTTTTTTTTTTTTTTTTTTTAGGGGCCACAGAAATGGGCGCCTCTACCAGGAGCCATGGAAGAGGAAGCGCAGAACCAGAAGAGGCGGGAAAACCAAGAGGGATGCCAAAAGGCAAGCCACCGCACAATAAATAATCCCCATATATAATATTGTCCCACAGGCAGTTAATCAAAGAAGAAATTGATTTATTAAGTCGAGGACTATCATTTGTCCCCACGGCCAATGCTAACCAATTTAAGTGGGAGGTAGAATGGTACAAGTTTGGCAGGAATCTTCGACTGAAGGAATATTTTAATAAAGGTGATGCTACTATAACCACTACCAATGATGAAATGAAAGAGAAATTTCGTCTCAAATCAACCTTTGATCCACCAACCGGTAAATCTTCAATTAAAAACTTATCTATCGTTAACCAACAAGGATGCACATGTGGCAATGTCCAAATCCATTAATAGACGAAAGAATGTCTCAAAGTATCAGCACCACCTCATGAAAAAATTGGCAGAGGATAAATCCATAATTATACGCTCGGCAGACAAGGGAGGGAGCATAGTCTTAATGAATGATATGGACTATGCCAATGAATTGAAGAGTCAATTACAGGACACAAGCACATATCAACTCCTAGACCACGATCCCACTGTGGACTTCCAACGTGTTTTATATGACACTCTCTCTATGGGCTTAAGAGCAGGCTTTATTGACGTTGACTCGTTTCAGTTCCTTAATCAGAAGCACCCACATAGTCCTATCATCTACAGTATTCCGAAAATTCACAATAATGCCCAAAGACCTTCAGGACGCCCAATTGTGTCCGCAATCAAAGGAATCCTATAACCTCTAGCCAAGTGGCTTGATTCCTTATTTAAGGGACCGATAGAACAACTAGAAACTTGTATTAAAGATACACCTACACTCTTAAGTAAAATTAACAACATCAGATTCCTGGATGATAAACCTATACTAATCACTATGGATATGAAAAGTTTGTATACTGTTATTCCACATGAAGGGGGGATAGGAGCCATGGGCCAGGTGCTTACAGCTTCAGCAGTATATAGGGGGCCACCCATTGAATATGTCTTGGAAATTCTAGCATTAACACTGGAACGGAATTATTTCCGGTTTGAAAATCAATGGTATCTACAAATTTCTGGTACATCGATGGGGCGGCTATGGCCCCCCCCATGTATGCGAACGCATATATGTCCGTATATGAATAGATTAATATCCTGATACCATACGGCCATCTAATACAGGGGTACTATTGCTATATAGATGACCTCTTAATCATATGGAAAGGTTTCTGAAGCACACACCATGGTGGAGGAACTCAACAAGCTATCAACACCTATTAGAATGACGGCAAACATCAGCTCTGAAAGAGTTCAATATCTGGATGTATGTGAACCCCTAGACTAATGACATCTCCAAGAGCTAATTGGAGTGAGATGTCATTAGTCTATGGTCAACTGGAGTCCAATCAATGAGATGAGATTGGAGGTGTTGGTTACAGCTGCCCTGCCCTATAAAAAAACACAAACACACACACCAGTTCTGGGTTTGCTTTTCACAAGAAGCATTGCCTGATGTGAATGATGCCTCGCACAAAAGAGCTCTCAGAAGACCTACGATTAAGAATTGTTGCATGAAGCTGGAAAGGGTTATAAAAGTAACTCCAAAAGCCTTGCTGTTCATCAGTCCATGGTAAGACAAATTGTCTATAAATGGAGAAAGTTCAGCACTGCTGCTACTCTCCCTAGGAGTGGCCGTCCTGTAAAGATGACTGCAAGAGCACAGCGCAGACTGCTCAATGAGGTGAAGAAGAATCCTAGAGTGTCAGCTAAAGACTTACAAAAGTCACTGGCAAATGCTAACATCCCTGTTAGCGAATCTACAATACGTAAAAAACTAAACAAGAATGGATTTCATGGGATGATACCACAGAGGAAGCCACTGCTGTCCAAACAAAACATTGCTGCATGTTTACAGTTTGCACAAGGGCACCTGGATGTTCCACAGCAGTACTGGCAAAATATGAAACCAAAGTTGAGTTGTTTGGAAGAAACACACAACATTATGTGTGGCGAAAAAGAGGCACAGCACATCAACATCAAAACCTCATCCCAACTTTGAAGTGTGGTGGTGGGGGCATCATGGTTTGGGGCTGCTTTGCTGCATCAGGGCCTGGATGGATTGCCATCATTGAAGGGAAAATGAATTCCCAAGTTTATCAAGACATTTTGCAGGATAACTTAAGGCCATCTGTCTACCAGCTGAAGCTCAACAGAAGATGGGTGTTGCAACAGGACAATGACCCAAAGCATTGAAGTAAATCAACAACAGAATGGCTTAAACAGAAGAAAATACGCCTTCTGAAGTGGCCTCAACCTGATTGAGACCTGACCTCAACCCGATTGAGATGATGTGGCATGACCTCAAGAAAGCGATTCACACCAGACATCCCAAGAATATTGCTGAACTAAAACAGTTCTGTAAAGAGGAATGGTCAAGAATTACTCCTGACTGTTGTGCACGTCTTATCTGCAACTACAGGAAACGTTTGGTTGAAGTTATTGCTGCCAAAGGAGGTTCAACCAGTTATTAAATCCAAGGGTTCACATACTTTTTCCACCTGCACTGTGAATGTTTACATGGTGTGTTCAATAAAAACATGGCAACATTTCATTCGTTGTGTGTTATTAGTTTAAGCAGACTGATTGTCTATTGTTGTGAGACTTATATGATGATCAGATCACATTTTATGACCAATTTGTGCAGAAATCCATATCATTCCAAAGGGTTCACATACTTTTTCTTGCAACTGTATATAAGCTTACATGCCCATGTGGCCTTGTTTATATTGGAAAGACGGAAACAGCACTGTGTGAGAGGATCAGAGGCATAGGCGTGCGCACGGGGTGTGCCGGGTGTGTCTGGGCACACCCTAATCCCCGCGGCACGCCTATGGAGTGAGACCGGCAGGGGAGATCTCAGGATCTCCCCTGTCGGTCCATGCAGAGCCGGCGCTATCCGAGCACCGGCTCTGCGCTCAGCCTCCCTCCCCACATAGCATGGAGGGAGGCAGGAGACGACCCGGGGAGCTCAACGAGCAGCTCCGCCGGGTTCCTCTCGCGACAGGGGCTAGAGTTCACTCTCCACTGGACCACCAGGGAAGGCAGCAGGAATAAGGATCCCCCCTCCCTACATAAGGTAAGAAGGGAGGGGGGATATTAAGTAATCTACCCACACCTCCACCCCCACATACAGCACAGAAAGAGCACCCACACACACACACACACACACACACACACACACACACACACAAACACCCTCAAACCACCCTCATGCAGCACACATACACACAGAGCAATGTATGTGTGTATAATTAATATATATATACACATACATACATACATACATACATACATACACACACACATGGCGTGTGTTTGTGCTTTAGGGTGAACACCCTAATGCAATAGGCTGCGCACGCCTATGATCAGAGGGCATCGGTCTAGCATCAGACTGGCGTACAGAGACGAGGTGTCCGATAAACCTGTGGCTAAGCACTTTTTTGAGCAGAAACATCCACTAGCCACCTTGAAATTTATAGCTATTGACCACGTCCCTGTATCAGGAAGAGCGGGAGACCGGGGAAAGTTGTTATTGAATAGAGAGACTTTTTGGATCTATGAATTAGACACAGTGTCCCCAAGAGGCTTGAACGAAACTATTTCCTTCCACTCCTTTTTATAAGGGAATTTTTATGAAAAAAATATTTTTTTATGCTCATTTCTTTGACTAAATTGTCAAAGTGTCTGCATAGAATTTTAGTATATGCAGCTGGAGCAGCATTCCAGCTAGGATTTATTTCTTTTAGGATACACATTCTTGGATATACGATATACTACAGTTGATGTCTATACATTATGGCCATTAGAATGGCGTATGATTAGAGATAGTATTTATAGTTCATACCATATTATAAAGGTGTATTTAATTGAACAGTCTAATGTGTACTTTATAAGACAACACTGGTATGGATAGGATTGTATATCTTAGAATGTTTGTGTGTATAGTTGTATTAATTATATATATGTGTTTAGTATATAGTATTAGTTATATATGTTTTTAATCCATATGCACCTATACTGGTTTATATAGTTATAGTACAAATAACCAGTGATGAATGGATTTTTTTTTTTATATATATATATGATGGCACCTCAAGCACTTTTTTGGGTTAAGTTTGTTTATCACTATTAGCACTTCATTATATTGGCACGTCACTTTTCCATCATTTCTGTACGGATCATCACTTAAAACACTACTCTACTGGCATAGATCTTTTTTAGATGCCTATCACTTTAACAGTGCATATGATAAAGTATCAGTTTGCACTCTTATCTGCACACCACATAGCTACACATAGTATTCTGTGGTTCACCCTTTTATAATTATCCTCATGCTTTGTCACTTTATTATCCTCTTGATCGTATAAATATACTTCACTGTATGCGCGTTCCTTTTTATCTCTATAGCATCGTTATGGTTACGAACGGATCGTCATCACGTTATGACATCACTAAGGGGGTGGAGCTTGGTCGCACATGCGCAGAGAGCACGGCTGAACGCCGGTTTCACCTGGGGGTAAGCTAATTTAGTTAATAATGTTATGTATAAATGCAATGTATGTTCACTATATATGTTTTTATCTGATCCTGATGAAAGTCCTCTATGGAGGACTGAAACGTTGATAGTCTTCTTTTAAACATTTATCAATAAATTTTGGACTTTTAAAAATCCGTGAGTGCAGCTACCTATTTGGAAGATTAGAGATATATATACACATACATACACACTTTTTTTTTTAGATTGCCCCTTTGTAAACTACATAAAAAGAATCATCCTTTTAGATCTCTACACGCCTACTCTAACCTAAATTCTGCTATTTGGCTTTTGTTTACCTACAATTCAGGTGTTTGTGAATAAATCCCAGACACATGAACCAAAAATACACTGCTGCTCAAATGTATGAATTAAATACTCAGCAAAAACTGAATGAAATGTGGAAAGACAGTACCCTTCTATTTGTATGACATTGTGACTGAAAAATGGACTTGTGGCATGACCCACTTCACATCCATATTTGTGGAATTGCCTTTCCTGTCATAAGCAAACAAATGTTTGACCATAGTACTGGGGGGAATAATCATACAGGATACTAAATAAGTTATCAATTTAAAACATATTCCACTTTAAACTATAAACAAAAGAGAAAACAGGCTAGATTTTTGGGGGGTATTTATTTTCATCAGGACCCATAGGTATGACAATTAAACGGTTTCCCCTCGTCATTGGTCATGGTATGCCAATATCACGTGTCCATACAAAAAGGCACTTAATGAGGAGAGCTGAGGACTTACTACGTTGAAAACCACAGCAATATCTTAACAGTTTATGCTAGTTACTCAGTACTCCAAAAATGCTTTGAGCGGCTCATCTCTGCTCAAACTTTGTCTTCTACAGAGCAGGCTGAATAGTTCCTGAACACTGTCCAAATCCAATACGATAATCTTTTCCTTGGCAGTAACCTGTTGAGATGGCACAAGTATGTTAGATGGACCATGAGGCCCAGATTGTTGTTTTTTTAAGACTATGAGACATACGCAATAAAAAGTGTCATACTCAAGACATTTTGCTGTTACACTATCTTATGCATGCTCGAATAGGTTATCTAACAGTCACCAAACACAGCTGTACCTGTTATAACCACTGAGTCTCCATCTTTCAGGAAAGTCCTTGTATGACCATTTCCAAGGTCAATTGGTTTGGATCCTCTCCAAGACAGCTCCAGCATGGAGCCAAAACTCCCCGGATCCTGCCAGAAATACATAGGGTGAGATCTAGGAAGTGCTACTGAGAATCTGTTCAATGCTTGTGATCACCTTTATTAGGGGTTTGCAGCACATTACATTCGCCTGTGCACCAAGAGAAAACCGTTCTATCGATATCTGCATTTTAGGCAGGCTTTCAAAGGAAATGAGGATGTTAGTTTGCTGAGAACCCTATAGTGCGCGTCGCTTTAATAGTTGGCAACCCAGTTTCTGGATATGTGTTTTTTCCCCCAAATGACAATCCAGTATTTATGCCTTGATGCTAGCCTCCCACCACGAGGCGGTGATTTCACAGTTTCTAATTAGTGTGAATTTGTATGTTAATTTTCTATAGTTCCATTTCATCTGCAGCAGGTGGCTATGGCAAGTCAAATTAAACTTTATAATGCTGTCTGCATGTTACAGATTACCTATTTACTATGTATTATATTTCCCCTTAATTTAGAAGAGCACTATAGTGTTAGGAATACAAAGTGTCCTTCTGCCTCAGAGGAACCTACCGAGCATGCGGGGCGAATCCTGCGATAATTAGGCCTTCCCCTTAGGAAAGCATTAAGGCAGTGCTTTTCGAAGGGGATTTAGAAGACATGGATATACACGTGTAAAGCATCAAATTCCGTGAAATAGCTGGAAGCATTCTGGTAGAGAGCCACCAGAGGCAGTCTTAACCCTTCAATGAAAACATTGCAGTTTCTTTAAAACTGCAATGTTTTAAGATGCATGGTTGAGGGGACTGGGACACTGCACCCAGACCACTTCAATGACCTGAACAGGTCTGGGTATCTACAGTGTCCATTTAACCCTTTCCAAAACCATACCAACATTTCAAATGAACAAAGACGAACACTTTCATTTTAGGAGAGGGAATGGAGGTGTGGCCTGGGCTGTTCTGAGAAATGCTGGGCTACGTGCCAATCAAGATTGACGTCACTTGAAATAAGTCTGTGTACATATCATACATTAGCCTGTAAATTAGAACAAGATTAAATACATTACTAAAGACACCTTACTGGGAGTATTATTGCTGTGGAGCTTCTTTCTAGAATAGTTAATAAAAGAATGTCTGCCAAATGCCTAACTTAATGATGACAACATAGAAGAATTCTTCTTTATAGTATGGTTTTTGGCTGTCAGTGCACAGACACAAGTTCTTCCAAAATCTGTACTAAATAATCAGTAGACAGACTAGATAGATTAAGACACGGAGACAGAAAGACTGCTACACAGGGTTTGGATTCTAGACATCCAATATTTTAGTATATAAACATATAATAGTGTGAGGCTATGTTGGATCATCTTAATCATTTCTAAATGGGTGATGGAAGTTCATGAACAGTTACTCATGCTTACAGGTCCACTTATGGTTCCAGATGCCAAGAGATCTCCAGGCCGGACATTGCAGCCAGTAACGGTATGATGAGTTAGTTGCTGTTTCATGGTCCAGTACATGTACTGCAAGAGAACAAACATGACCACAGTTACACACTATGTAGTGAAAATAGAATAGAGAAACTGGGGTTCAGGGGGGTTATATACACATTATACAAGTAAGGCAACTAGGAAAACGAATTATACAAAGTCTGTAACCGTAGCATGATCTTCTTGATCAAACAAACATTATGTTGGGAAGTACTATTCTCTATATACGAGTGTTAACACGTATAGAAATCTATTGGTACACAATCACATACTAGGATGAGTGCCCTGCAATATAAAATATAACTTTTAATAGTAAATAGTAAAAAATAAGGTGAAAAACCACCAATAAGTGAAGGACAAATAAAATCTGTACAATTCCGATAGAATACAGTATCCCACACACCAGATAGGTGCTAAGTATATGGGTCTATACGGATAATATGCCAGATGTTCCAACATGTGAGGGATAGGAACCCAATATTGTAGACCCCCACCCTGTTGGAAATAAAACACTGCTGCAAATAACAAAGGAGAAAAAGGGAGGACAAACACTAATAGCAGATATAATATTAGCAAAAATTGGCAAATAGTGCCATGGGAACAAAAACCTCAATCAAAGGATCCCTAAAGCCATAAATAAGGTGACAGATTGGTAATTAGCAATCATGGGTTAATACCCGAATACATAATAGCCCTAGAGAGAGGTCCTGTTCAGAAGTTTTCAGTGTCCTCTCTTAGATACCTATGTGCAAAAGAGCAGTAATTTTGCACGTAATAAGTGAATAAGAACAGCTGAGACCTCTAGAGTATGAGGTATCAGACAGGTCACATGAACATACCGTGTTCAGGATAAGGGTTGTAAGCGGTATGCCTAGATAATAAGAGCAGCCCTAATAGAAAATAAAAAATATAATAAACACCCCTCAATTATAAGGGAACCCTAAATGCCTGACACATATATGAACGGGTAGCACACTCAATAATGTGCCCTGAGTGACAAACTCCTGATAAGTTACAGAGAGACTTCAGCAAATACCCGGGAGACACTGGGTGCAGCCAAATCAACACAAACGTTAGTAATAACGAGGTAAATGGGCTGCTGCAGTATCCCAGTAAACCTTAAGTAGCTCTCCGGGTTTCGCCTGATGGGAGTTGAAGTCCACTCCACACTGTTGCAAATAACAAAAAGGAGAAAAAGGGAGGACAAACACGAATAGCAGATATAATATTAGCAAAAATTGGCAAATAATGCCATGGGAACAAAAACCTCAATCAAAGGATCCCTAAAGCCATAAATAAGGTGACAGATTGTTAATTAGCAATCATGGGTTAATACCCCGATACATAATAGCCCTAGAGAGAGGTCCTGTTCAGAAGTTTTCAGTGTCCTCTCTTAGATACCTATGTGCAAAAGAGCAGTAATTTTGCACGTAATAAGTGAATAAGAACAGCTGAGACCTCTAGTGTATGAGGTATCAGACAGGTCACATGAACATACCGTGTTCAGGATAAGGGTTATAAGCGGTATGCCTAGATAATAAGAGCAGCCCTAATAGCAAATAAAAAATATAATAAACACCCCTCAATTATAAGGGAACCCTAAATGCCTGACACATATATGAACGGGTAGCACACTCAATAATGTGCCCTAAGTGACACACTCCTGATAAGTTACAGAGAGACTTCAGCATATACCCGGGAGACACTGGGTGCAGCCAAATCAACACAAACGTTAGTAATAACGAGGTAAATGGGCTGCTGCAGTATCCCAGTAAACCTTAAGCAGCTCTCCGGGTTTCGCCTGATGGGAGTTGAAGTCCACTCTGGATCCATTGTATCCCTGTTGCCATGATGTGCTAAGAGAGTAGGAGATACAGCTGGATCAACGGCCCCTGACGTGCACGTTTCGCCCGCAGCTCATCAGAGGGGAGCTGATTTGCGGGAACTGAGCCGGTATTTAAAGGTAAGTGGAACAATTTCATTGGAGGAAAGTAGAAGCCTGTCAGCCTATGGTAGCCAATCCACATCAGGTAAGGGGTTGGAATCGTCACGTGATGATTACATCATCTAAATTAACCCCATAGGGGGTCCGACAGGAAAAAAGACACGGGAGAAAGGGGGGGAGAGAGAAAAAGAACCAAACAAAGGGCTAGAGTCCCTGCGTCCATACTATCAGGTGAGTATGTGGAACGACCCTACCTAAGAAATAAAACTAGTCCAAACAGCACTTATCATAACTGTCATAAAGGCTGCCGAGTGCCTATTCATTAACCAGACATGGCAGATAGAAAATCAAGGTCCTTGCAACTGGATAACTCACACATGTGATCCATGAGACACATTTGGAATTTTTGGACCTTAGGATCATACTTAATATGGATGGTACAGTGGATACTGAACTATTTTCGTAAAAGTACTGCTTCTAATAGCCTATTACATTGGCAGAGTTTCCATCCCCAGCAGCTGAAGGCAGGAATTCCCTACGGGCAGTATCTTCGGGCTAGAAGGAACTGCTCCAGTGAGGAGTCCTTCAAAGCTGAGGCAAATAGACTACGTATCCGTTTTAAAGATAAGGGATACCCCAACCGGACGCTGAAGAAGGCGTACCAGAGAGCTCTATCACAAGAGAGAAGCATTAGTTTACATTCAACAAGACCCACTCCCACTACCCCAATGATCAGATGCATTGGAACCTTTGATGACCACTGGCAACCCATCAAAGATGTATTTTCCCGACATTGGCCGATCCTTCAATATGACAAAGACCTTGACACCAGTCTAATACCACATCCAAATATCACCGCACGCAGATCGAAAAATCTTAGAGATCTATTAGTTCACAGCCATCTAGAAAGAAAAACCCACTCAAAGAACTGGTTATTGGCCCCAGTAGGAACCCACAAATGCGGCCACTGTAAGGCGTGCCAATATGTTAAAACCTCAAAGACGGTGAAGTGCAGCCAAACTCTTAAAGAATTTAAGGTGTACCACTTTATCAACTGTAGCACTACACGTATCATCTATGTAATAACTTGTTCTTGTGGTATTCAGTATATAGGGAAAACCTATCAGGAGTTTAGGAGACGTATTCTCCAACATATAAACTCCGTTACCAATATGAATTTGAGTACCCCTGTAGCGAATCATGTCTGCCATTTTCATGATGGCAATCCGAATCATTTATCCTTTCAAGCATTAGAAAAGGTGACCCTAAACTCTAGGAAGGGTAACTTTAACTTAACTCTTCTTCGAAAAGAGTCCAGGTGGATTTATGAGTTTAAGACCCTGACCCCAGGGGGGATGAATGAAGAATTCAATTTTACCCCCTTTATCCATTAATCCACCTGTTCTCATCTGAACACCGTTTGATGACGAGTTCTGTTTCCCCACTATAGGTCTAGTGATTGAGGGGAGTTATCACGCTGTTGGTGCCTGTCAGTGTGGACTTTTGTATATCACCTGATCATCCTTTCTCGGTACTATTGGTTTAAACACAGGGAGTCCCCACATAAGGGACCCTGAGGCCTGGGGTCACAGTTCTCTTGACTTATTGTATCTAAGCCTTTGATGTGGGAAATGTCCTTTAACCAGTCAGGACCTGCAGCTCCAGGGGGCTCCACATTGGTCAACCATTCTTCTCCATAGTTATTGTTGATATATTTACCAATTTAATTACATCGGTCTGTTAATGGTTATCATTATGGTTATCTGCCTATTCATTTATAGTCATATTCACCATCTCGTTAATATGACCAATCAGCTTTTGTTCCTTCCACTATGAATAGGGGAATCAATTTTACTAACATTTATTATTATACCCCAGTATACACCCATCACTTCGGTTTAAAATGACACATTACCCTGAAATATGAAGACATAGGGACTGTGCACAGTGCACCCTGAGCCTCTATCTCTATGTCATATACAACGCTCAGGTTGTGTTAACATTTATTGCTACATTCCCGAAACGTCAGATTTTGGTAACATTTTCAGGCTACAAGAATATACTTTGTTATACTAACAGGTTGCAATCCTCCGGCTGGAGGATACAAATGTCCTGGGTTTATATTGGTGCCCCCTGAAGGGGTTAATTTACCCCCTACACGGCACTGACAGGAGTTATCCAGTTGCAAGGACCTTTATTTTCTATCTGCCATGTCTGGTTAATGAATAGGCACTCGGCAGCCTTTATGACAGTTATGATAAGTGCTGTTTGGACTAGTTTTATTTCTTAGGTAGGGTCGTTCCACATACTCACCTGATAGTATGGACGCAGGGACTCTAGCCCTTTGTTTGGTTCTTTTTCTCTCTCCCCCCCTTTCTCCCGTGTCTTTTTTCCTGTCGGACCCCCTATGGGGTTAATTTAGATGATGTAATCATCACGTGACGATTCCAACCCCTTACCTGATGTGGATTGGCTACCATAGGCTGACAGGCTTCTACTTTCCTCCAATGAAATTGTTCCACTTACCTTTAAATACCGGCTCAGTTCCCGCAAATCAGCTCCCCTCTGATGAGCTGCGGGCGAAACGTGCACATCAGGGGCCGTTGATCCAGCTGTATCTCCTACTCTCTTAGCACATCATGGCAACAGGGATACAATGGATCCAGAGTGGACTTCAACTCCCATCAGGCGAAACCCGGAGAGCTGCTTAAGGTTTACTGGGATACTGCAGCAGCCCATTTACCTCGTTATTACTAACGTTTGTGTTGATTTGGCTGCACCCAGTGTCTCCCGGGTATATGCTGAAGTCTCTCTGTAACTTATCAGGAGTGTGTCACTTAGGGCACATTATTGAGTGTGCTACCCGTTCATATATGTGTCAGGCATTTAGGGTTCCCTTATAATTGAGGGGTGTTTATTATATTTTTTATTTGCTATTAGGGCTGCTCTTATTATCTAGGCATACCGCTTATAACCCTTATCCTGAACACGGTATGTTCATGTGACCTGTCTGATACCTCATACACTAGAGGTCTCAGCTGTTCTTATTCACTTATTACGTGCAAAATTACTGCTCTTTTGCACATAGGTATCTAAGAGAGGACACTGAAAACTTCTGAACAGGACCTCTCTCTAGGGCTATTATGTATCAGGGTATTAACCCATGATTGCTAATTAACAATCTGTCACCTTATTTATGGCTTTAGGGATCCTTTGATTGAGGTTTTTGTTCCCATGGCATTATTTGCCAATTTTTGCTAATATTATATCTGCTATTAGTGTTTGTCCTCCCTTTTTCTCCTTTGTTATTTGCAGCAGTGTTTTATTTCTAACAGGGTGGGGGTCTACAATATTGGGTTCCTATCCCTCACATGTTGGAACATCTGGCATATTATCCGTATAGACCCATATACTTAGCACCTATCTGGTGTGTGGGATACTGTATTCTATCGGAATTGTACAGATTTTATTTGTCCTTCACTTATTGGTGGTTTTTCACCTTATTTTTTACTATTAAAAGTTATATTTTATATTGCAGGGCACTCATCCTATGTATGTTTTTTCTATAACTACCTTGGTAGTTTTTTGAGGGTTACCCCCTACTGTCAGAGTGCCCGTCCAAGTCTTCCCTGTCCTCCCCCTTTTTTTGTCTACAATCACATACTAATACAAGTTAATAAGTGTTTAGTGGATGGGAACACAACACACATCTTGCCCAAATAAAAAAAATAAAAAATAAAAACACAAAACAGTTATAACACACAAAAGCAAACTTCAAGAGCAATGTCTCAAAACTAGCAACCATGAACAGGAATAGGACCAGTACAGATGGAATAAGGTAATGGTAGCATGGTAACTTAATTTGTAATCTTAACTACAAATATGTGCCCCATTAAGTTACAAATTAATACAGAAGACAGTGATGAAATTGATTATTCTAAATAAAATATTCATCACTAGTATAAAATATTATTAGTAATGAAAATTGTTTATGGAGAACATTTGCAAATCTGAAAATGTATTTAAGTGTATTAGGATGTTGTTCAAAAAAAAAAAAAAAAAAAAAAAAAAAAAGTGTACACATGTTAAACATACCTTGAAATTTGATTTGCATATGGAAACCGACTCTTTCATTGCATCTCCTGCTCAGAAATAGAAAATAAAGACAACAGTAGATGCATCATGTAGAACAAAAAAAACAAACTAGGAAACACATGAAAACATGCATTTGAAGGCATCAAATCACATGCAGACACATCTGACACACTGTACATGCCAAGCTTTATTGGGAAATATGACTGAGTGCATGTCAATTGATGGTTGGAGTGTGGATGTTCAGTTGTATTGTGATGCATTTAAATGCTATCTTGCTTACTCACAAAATCTTTTTTTTTTTTTTTTAAATAATTTCTCTATTATTGTATTGAAGTGATCTCTCTCCCTCTCTCTCTCTCTCTCTCTCTCTCGAAGAGGGCTAATGTGTTTGGACTTTCAGCACCTGGGATACTTCTAGCAGTGGTAAACACTTTGGTACTGTGCATTGAGCCCTTTGAGGTGGGAGAGCCAACATGCCGTTTCCATAATACAAAATTGCTGGTTACTAGCAGACCATTCAGGCTTTGAATTTACCTTGGATGCTTACGTCAAGGTTTATATTGAAGGTGTAATCACTTTCATCCCGGAGGTAAGGCAATGGTACAGGGTCCTACAAACCAAAATTAAAAAACTATACGTCAGTAAATTAGACAAATACGGTCTTGTTAAAGAGCACCTCAAATTTGGAATATACCATATACTTTTTATATTATGTAGTAGTTATTTTTTACCAAATGTAACCTGTGTCTTAACATATCGGAGGGAAATAAGAACCCACTTACCTCTACCACTAACTAGATTGCAGATGCCACTATAAAATTCCTTTTAAAAAGTTACAAAAAGGCTTTTGATACAAGTGAGCTTGGCCCTCATTTGTTGGGAATTGATTGCAACTGGAGCATGATCCCTTAAAGAGAGACTAAATAAGCACCAAGACCACGTCATCTTATGAAAAGATGTTTGGATACACTGTCCCTGTCCCCTTAACCATGCAGCAGGAAACATTGCAGTTTTAGAGAAACTGCAATGTTTACATTGCAGTGTTAAGACTGCCCCTAGTGGCTCTCTACCAGAGAGCTTCCTGGCTTTCACAAAGTTGAAGTCCCTTAACCCCTTAAGGACCAAACTTCTGGAATAAAAGGGAATCATGACGTGTCACACACGTCATGTGTCCTTACGGGGTTAAACAACACAAGATGTGGAGGGGAAAGAGGGGAAGCAAGAAGGTTTAGAGTTCCATACCATTTGTGATTTTAACCCTATGTTTGTATGTTTCGGTCTGAATAAGTCTGAAAAAGTTATCCATAATCAAGAAGGATTTGATTTATTTTTTTATCCTGCTTTTGTGAGTGAGCTATCCACAGTAAGTCCTTAAAGGGACACTTCAGGTCTGGTCTGGGTGCCATCTCCTACTACTCTTAACCCTGCAAGTGTAATTATTGCAGTTTTTTTTTTTATAAACTGCAATAATTACCTTGCAGGGTTAACTCCACCTCTAGACCGCCACTAGAGGGCACTTCCTCCTTCATAGCACAGAAAACCTGTACTAGAGCGTCGCTGGACATCCTCACGCTGTGTAAGGACCTCCAGCGTCTCTCATTTCCCCATAGGAAAGCATTGAAAAAGCATTTTCAATGCTTTCCTATGGGGAGCTCTAATGCGCATATAAATACTTTTATATTTTTGATGGCTGTAGTGCTCGGGGGAACAGAGGTAGGTATAGTTGAGCTTGTATCAGACGTATCATTGAATTGCTTTGTTAAAGTTGTGTGTGCCCTCCTATCTAATACACAATACATCTTTGCCCTATTGGCATAGGTAACGTATATACTCGAGCATAAGTCGAGTTTTTAGGCACATTTTTTGTGCTGAAAAACCCCAACTCGACTTATACTCGAGTCAATGTCTGTATTATGGCAACTTTGCCATAATACAGACAAGGGGCTGTGTAGGAGGGGGGCTGTCAGAGAGCGTTTACTTACCTCTCCTGCAAGCTCCCTTCTCCTGCGCCGGTCCAGTCAGCTCCCCTGTCAGCTCCCAGTGAAAGTCTCGCGAGAGCCGCGGGGTCATAGCAGAGGGAGCTGACCGGACCGGCACGGAGGAGAAGGGAGCGGACAGGAGCTGCAGGAGAGGTAAGCGCTCTCTGCCAGCCCCCTCCACTGAACTGCCAATGCCACTGGACCACCAGGGAGGGAAAGCCCCCCTCTCTGCCATGTATCAAGCAGGGAGGGGGTACAAAAAAAAAAAAAATAAAATAAAATAAAATATTAATATTATAACAAAAAAAAATTAAATAATTAAAAAAAATAATAATAATAAAAATGCCCACCCCCCACCAAGGCTCTGCAACACATACACAAACACACACACACTCACACTGCATTCATACACACACTGCATTCATATACACACACACACACACACACACACACACACACACTGCATTCATTATATACACACACTGTAAATAAATATTCAATTAATATAATTTTATTTAGAAATTTAACAGTAGCTGCTGCATTACCCACCCTAGTCAATACGTTTTCCCAGTTTTTTGGGGTAAAATTAGGGGCCTCAGCTTATATTCGGGTCGGCTTATACTCGACTATATATGGTAACTCTTTTAGGTAGTCTTTATGCACAGAGGTCTCTACGCAGCAGTGTTAATTTTGGCAGCAAATTTCAGATTTCATTGTCTTTTGACTAAAAAGCTATTTTAAGTTTAGTTGTTTTTTAGTCTACTAAATCTCCAGTAGATTTTAGTTAACATGACAAAAATCTAATGGGTTTAGTTAAAGTCTTTTTAGTTAAATTATTTTTTGCCCCTGCCACAGCCCCTCTGTGCAGTGTTAATGTTTGCAGCAAATTTCAATTTAGTTTTACGCATAGTCTTTTGTTTCAGTTTTAGTCGTATTTTAGTCATCTGAATTGTTTCTCCAAAAAAATTTGGTCGGCTAAAATTGTTAGGTCAACAAAAATAACACTGCTAGGCAGGTTACCTTGTCATAAGGATGGTTAGTAGGGCCAAGCACGTTCAGCATTCCACATCCACTGTCTAACCCCTGGGCCCTAGGGTCGTATTATGGTTCAGGCTGGTGATACATGGCTTTGCATTTTTGCTATGACAAGACTGAAAATAGGATAGCCATAAATTTTACACACATTGCCCACTAGGGGGAGAAAGGGATGGATAACTCAAAGTACATGCCGTTTTCTTAGAATTACAAGGGATTCCTAAAACAAAGTTTAAAAAAACCAAAACACAAACACTTGCTTCTCTGAAAGACAGCAAGACATTTATCACAACAGATTGTTTTCTTAATCATGAAACTGCCTCCAGCAGTTTCAATGAAACTGGATATCAATAGTGGATTACTTATTAGGGAGGGGAAAAAAAGGTTTTAAAAAAAAAAAACCAGCCACTTGCCTTACATTTTGTAACTCATTGACCCACAAAGTCAATTTACACTCACATGAGTAACATTCACATTCATCATTAGCAACAGATTAACAGAAAAGTGATCAGGATCTGCAATCAAACACTGACATATGCTGTATAAATTGCTATCTAGCTGGTGGAGCAGATATTTAATTAAGGGTAGAGTGCAATATCAATCAAAATTAACTAGAGGGATTAGAATTGAGCAGCAAACTAAGATAGAAGCATAAATTGAACCTTTTGAGGTTTATTCGCCAAGCAATGAATTGAAAGAAACTAAATACCAAATTGTAAAAAACAATAAAAAAAATAAATAAGTCAAACTCCACTATATAGTTACAACTGCGCTGTTTAAACCTGGATTGCAATTTAGTTTTCAGTACATTACAAGTTGGGTTTTCGTGAAAAACTATTTTGTAAATAGTGCCAAAGCAAAGTATATCCTCACACACGGCAATACCTTTCTTATAACACTTTGTTGAGTGCAAATGGGAGCTCTAACTACTGTCCCGAGAATGGTTAGGAATTCAAAGTAAATGTAAAATTTACAGCAAATTAAAGATTAAAATCCAGTTTGGTTTGAAATTTTTAGAATAAAATTTGAAATTAACTTTGAATTCCTGACAATTCTCACTTTAGTGAATTATTTCATAAGTGCCTTCCATGTGTTGTCAGGTCTCCACTTCAGCCATCTTCTGGTATTTTATCCCTACAGCCCCCAGTAAGTTAAATTTTACTCCCGATGTTCCTCTTTCTATCACTCTAAATTAGCCAGCTTAAAAATAATCTATGATGCTATTAAGCCTATAATTGCCTCTTTATACTAGTTTACTGGTTTAATAGATCTTGATAGACATTCCTTCAGTCTCAGCATTTTTAGAAGTGAGACATACAAAAAGATGTTCCATTGTTATTGTTATTGACTTAAATGTTGGAAAAACTTATCATTTCTAATGATTTAGCATAAACACCGATTAGGTAGTATTTTATCAAAATTTTATCAGTTTGTAAATGGAATGATAAAAATGGAACTCTACATTTTAAAAGGCTCACTCCTCACAGATAAAGCACTTCAGCTTGGCATTTTTTTTTTTAAATTTTTTTATTTTTTATAACCGTATAGCCATTTATATAGCGCCTACAGATTCCGTAGCGCTTTACAATATTATGAGAGGGGGATTTAACTATAAATAGGACAATTACAAATAAACTTATGGGAACCATTGGCGGATCCAGGGGAGGGGCTGTTTGCTGTACATCATTTAGTGCACCTCTTAATAAGGTGTCCGGATAGGCATATAGATTTGTTTACTTTTAAAGAGCTTTAAATTAAAATCTATACATTTGCTAGCACAATGTAAAGTTGGAATGTTATGATCTTTAATAATACAATACACATTTAAAAATACATGCAAGTGTATATATTGCTTGTATACACACACACACACACACACACACACACAAACTACAAATCAGATTAATTGAATTAAGCTTTTATATTGTATGTAAATATTTAAATCCTTTTTACGTACACACTCACACACACTTTTACTAACACATACAAACACTCACATTCTCACTGACAGACTTTCACACACAAAAAAAAATATATATATATTTTTTTTTGTTAGTCTACCCAGCATCCCTACCATTGGGAGAGCAGGTGTAGATTCTCTCTCTGGGGACTAGTGGGGCTACTGTAAACTTTGTGATCTTCCAGCACTGCTCCCTTGAGTGCCCTGTAGTAATGCAGGTGCCGGAGTGACGTCATATTCCAACTCCCAGCATCATTGAAGGGAACAGTGTAGGAAGAGCAGGAAAATCAGAGCTCCCTCGCTGCCCATCTCCAATTCCCACTCCAGGACTCAGTATTTTTCAACAGAGTTGGCGCCTGATGTCTGGGTAAGCAGGTGCCTACTCTGCCTTGCTCCATTGTAGGGCCACCTTAGGGCACCATAAAAGTGGCCAGCTAGCCAGTACATGGGCCCTTTGTGACAGGCTGAACACAAAGGGCCAGGTCACACTCGCAACCTCTGTTCCGCCACTGCAAATATGCCGTAATACACAACACTTTGCATATCTCTGAGTGTTCCTTGTATTGGCATCACGATTGCTGCACACAGACTTTTTGCAAAAGTAAAATCTGATAGCAGCTGCAGTGTGGCTGCTATCAGTTTATTGAGCTGCTGGGGATACTTATTCCATAAATCTCTATGTAACCGAAGTGGGTAATAAACCACAATTATTTTATTATTTATATAGCGCCAGCAAATTCCGTAGCGCTGTACAATAAGACCCATAGACCATAATAAGAGGTTTCTGATTGGTGGGCTTCTTCCTGACCAGGGAGACATGTGTCTGTAGCTATGAATAGCTTCTCTTGATCTATAGATATCCCATATGTATAGTTGGACTTTTACACATTATCAAAATATACTTGTAGCGGAGAGCTGATTTCTCGCAGCTATTCTCCACTTTAGATCCAAGGAAGGCTCAGGAACAAGTCATTAGTAAATCCACAGCAGAGTTTCCAGCAGGTAAAAAGGTACAGCAAAATCCCCACAGCACTCCCAGTAACTGGACGACACACAGTTTCAGGAGTAGAACTGACAATCGTTTATTCCAAGGTTTCTTATAAAGCCTGCTCCCATGCAAGGGAGGGAACTACAGTAATTAGGACAGTAACCAATGCAGTGCTTGTTACCTCCCACACCTCTCCTCCCCTCAGAGTGAGTCATAATCCCCTTAACTTGTACAGTACTTTACCCCAAACCTGGATGTACCCCTAAACCATCACATATCCTTAATATTAGGGTACCGCTAGGTAGCCCTGATCTGGGTGAATATAATATCCAAAATTCACCCAGATCGGACCAGTGGTTCGGTAGTTACAGGAAGGTGAAGTTTGACCGACCGCACACGAGTTGGTATCCGAAAAGGGTTCCATGAGAATGGGCCCTGCGGTCGGTCTCCGTTCGGCAGTTAAAACAGACATTTATAATGGCCATCTATACTTAAATTCACCTAGATAGTGATTCCCTCATTCGGTACTTTGTTACTACCGAATGGGGATTCGTTAGGTCTCTCCGTTCGGCAGTTACGGAGCTCTGGAGGTCTCAGCGGTGTTTGGTTGTTTGAGTGTCCGATTTGAGTTCCAGACACTCGACGACCAAACACCGCTGAGATTTTCATGCGTAAGATGGCCGCCGCCACGTGTACGCATGCCGAATGGCGGCCACCCAGATACAATGTTAATGAGCCGGTTAACTTGCGGTTTGGAAAGAATGTGAACCTTAATTGCTGGCACACTTCTCTCCGGGGTGGTCTCTCCGTTCGGTAGTTTCCATAAGTATATAGTACGGATGGAAACTACCGAATAACATAAATTCACATATTAAATAGACGAATAGCAATTTCAACATAGGTAAAAATATAACGAATACAGTCACACAGGCATTTTGCAGGACAGGCTTACTGCATTCTGCTACAATACTGTTCTCACCTGAACTGGATTTGGCAGGACAAAGGGCATCAAAGCTTCCATTGGCACAATCCAGGGAGATATGGTGGTTCCAAAGTTTTTACTCAGAAACGGCCCAAGTGGAACATATTCCCATTTCTGAATATCTCTGGCTAAAAAGAACATAGAAAGGTTACGAACATAAATATCTGAACCTTGACAGACTTCCCATGGTAATGGCTAGTAACATTAAGCCTGTGGCAACGATCCTTCTCATGTGGCTTAGAACTCTTAACATCCTTAGCAATGTGGGAATGTCAGCCCACAGCCATTGGCGTACACACAATCCATGGGGCCCCAGTGAGAAACTGATCCGTGGGCCCTCCCTTCTTTCCCCCTCCCCCGATCCATGCTCCCCTCTCTCCCCCGATCCGTGCTCCCCCATCCCCCCTGACATATACATACAAACACACAAACATACACACACATCCCTCGACAGACACATACAGACATACAGAGACACAGGCACACACACACACACACATATATATACGGGGCCCCATGGATTGTGTGTACGCCACTGCATACATAGACACACACACACACACACACACACACACACACACACACACACACGTACATACGAGACACACACACATACAGAGACCTGCACACACACATACCCAAAAGGTTTCCTACCTGGTTACTTTCCCTGGGGGTTTAAGCCTGATGGGAGGAGTGACCGTGGAGTCACTTCCTCCCAGTGATGATGTAATCACAGGAGGCCCGGTCGCGCTCTTAAAGCGCCCAGCGCAGACCCGGCCCCCTTACAATCCATGTCCATCAGGTGGCCCTGACAGCATGGGCCACCCGATGGACCCCTCCATATGCGACCCCGACGGTTTGCCGCGCGGGCCTGGGCCGTAAAATGTGGCAGCAGGTCTGGTACCCAGTTGCAGGGGTCCCCAGGGCCCCCTGGAGTGCCGGGCACGGTCGCAGCTGCGACCGCGGTATGCACGCCGCTGCCCACAGCCATATAATACACAATGTTGTCTTTTCATTTGGATTTGCTAGAAAATGCAGACCTTCCAACGCAACACCAGTGGGTGGTTGTAAAGAGGGCGTGTCTGATGTGAATGCATCACTGGTCCTGCCTAAAGAGTAAGACCCACCAAGAAAAGGGGGATATCTGCTAGAATTACGATGCACTCACTCTATGCTTGTTGGGGACTCCAGGGAACCTCGGACAGGACCTGAAAATCAGGACACTTAGGAGGAAAAGGACAATTGAAAGATATCCAACATTGCTATATTCAGCTAAGTTGTGCCATACACCACACAACATGGTTTAATACTTATATTGGGGATTTAAAAGGGTATTCCAGAGATGGACACCTGGCTTACTGTGCTTGGAGGGAGATCGGCTACACCTTGCTGACAAGGCCCAAAGTAGACCAAGATGATCTTCGAGGTTGCTATATCACTCATATAAAGGGAACTGGTTGTCATTTTGGATCTGGATTACCCTTATGGGTGAATCAGTCTGATATGTAAATGGTATATGTTCTCTCTGTAATGGCACAAGTGTGAGCAAAAACTTTGAGAACTGAGCTGGAATATAACAAAGGACAAGCTATAGAATATTCTGAGCTTTTGCCAGTTCTGTGAATTCTTATATGCTCTATTTTTACACAGAATGGGGGGAGGGGGGAGGGGGGTGGAGGCACACTCCTGGCACCATAACCAGTCATCTGTAGTAGAGAAAAAACAAGTAGCAAGAGAGGTGAGAACGGACAACAGCTCAATTAGCCTGCCCTTCGGTGGGTCCCCGCTCAGATCTCTAGCTGGTTTTAGCTCATCTTGTGCCATTACAGAGAGAAAATATCTGAAGCATATCAGACTGGTCCCACCCATACGGGCAGTCCAGATCCAAAATGCCAGCAAGTTCCCTCTGCACAAGAGACACAGCAACCCCAGACGATCATTTCAGCCTTGTTAGGCCTCATCTGTGAGGCATAGCTGATATCTCTCTAGGCACCGTGAGCAAGGGGTCCACGTCTGGATTGCCCTTTAAAAACGGACAACATTTCAATTAGCCTGCCCTTCGTCATCTGTAGTAGTTATGGTGTTTGCAGTGTTCCTTTAACTCCCATTATTATTTGAGGATTTATATAGCGCCAGAAAATTCCGTAGCGCTGTACAATGGGCGGACTAACTTTAGTAAATGGTCCTTTGATCAGGTAATGCAAGGCCAAAGTTGTTCGGCTACTTAAAACATAAAATTTTCACTTTAGTTAATGAGTAATAGGTTCGCTGTACATCATTTAGTGCACCTCAGCTTATTAATGTGTCCGGATTTGCATATGTTTTTGTTTACTTTAAAACATGAAGCTATCTGACGTGCTACAGAACCCAAACAATGTTTTTAGGGTTATTCACTAAAGAGAGAATTGTGAGGTATTCAAAGTGAATTTCCAGCCAAAGTAGAAGAACCAGAAGCATAGCTCACTTGGAGAATTTTTGTTACAGCTCGGCTATTCTGCCTAAAATGTGACATTTATTTTGAATTGCAGATAATTCTCACTTTACTGAATAACCCTATCTGCATTAAATCCCTGCTAACCAGTATATTCATGTGATATTAAACAAAATGAACGTTCCTTACCACTCCAATCATTCATCAACACCATCCCAAAGATGTGCTCGTGGGCTTTGTGAATAGGAATGGGATTTCCGAGATTGTTGCCAGGACCCACAAAGAAAGCCTTTCAGACAAAGAAAAGCAATATTCAATATAAAAAGGTGGCATATTTACATAGAAAGGCATTAACAAAGCCTTAAAATGAAACACTATATAGTGTCAGGAATACAAACATATATTCCTGACACTATAGTCCTGGTATGGCTGTTTAGGTTCACAGCCCCCCTTGCCTTGCTTTGAAAAGGTGCTCTTACTCACTTTGTCCCACCCCGGCTAGCTCCACCTCGGTGGCGGACATCAATCTTAATGCTATTGAGCAAGTGCCTCAAAACGTCACTCTGCGCCAATCAGCATCACCTCAGAGATGTATTAAATCAATGCAGCTCTATGGGGACAGTTCAGCGTGGAGAAGCTGAACGCCAGGGCTGCAAAGAAGAAAAAGGACAGGATCCTTCCGCCATATACATGCACCTTGGGCCAGACGGTTTGAAAAACTCTATATATAGTCTCTATGGTCTTTACTGCTTTACTCTCTGTACAGTGCATTGACTTCATGAGACTGACGGTCAAATTCAAACACTGCTTGACTCAAGGTGTATGTATATGGCAGGTTTTATTAAATAAACACATACTTTATTTAACAAATAAACCATTTCCTTTCAAACTTTATGAAAGGATTATATTAAAATACATAGTTGAGGTGACAGTTCTCTTCTAAAAAGTTACAAGGGACATTGTAAGCAGAAATTAGCCCCCCCATTTTTGTTCATGTATTAATTTATGCTAAAACAATCCTTTTTTGGGTCAATCTGCCCTTTATTGTGTCAATTGCATTAGGGATGTGCATGAGCAAGAAATAAAATTTGGTTCGGAAATTCAGTTAAGTAAAAAAAAAAAATTTGCCTGCTTCAGCAATTCGGACCCATGGCATTTAGTTCAGCACTTCCGAACTTCTGCAGTTTGGAACTTGGTAAGCATCCAAATGTCAAGAAACTAATTGCACATGTCTAGTAAGTGGTTGTGGTGGCAATCCTGGCACTGGGAGCCCTACAGATGTGTAAGTGGTTGTGGTGGCAATCCTGGCACTGGGAGCCCTACAGATGTGTAAGTGGTTGTGGTGGCAATCCTGGCACTGGGAGCCCTACAGATGTGTAAGTGGTTGTGGTGGCAATCCTGGCACTGGGAGCCCTACAGATGTGTAAGTGGTTGTGGTGGCAATCCTGGCACTGGGAGCCCTACAGATGTGTAAGTGGTTGTGGTGGCAATCCTAGAACTATGGGCAGGGGGCTCCCAGTGACAGGACTGCTACCACAACTACTTACACATCCATAGGGCTCCCAAAGCCAGGAATCCACTTATTGGTCAAGATTCCCATCATCATTCACGTAATATTCCCTCCCTCTCTCGTTTTTCCACTTTTCATAAATCCAAAGCACTTCGGAACTTCGTCAATTCGGACCAATGTCATTTGGTTCGGCACTTCCGAACTTAGGTACTTCGGACATTCGTAAGCATCCGAATTTCACGAAATTCATCCGAATGTACATTCAAAACGAATTGCACATGTCTAAAGGACATGCTCTAGTCTAGACAGGTCTGGCTCGCCCCATCTGCCTTTATACCTGTCAGTGCTTAGAGTTAAAAAACAGTGAATTGAAATTAGGTGAAAAACACAATTCCATAATTTAAACCAAAATTAGTCTGTGATTAATGCAGAAAGTTCTCTTATGGTTTTTTTTCCCCCCTTATTCGGCTATTGTGTCTGAAATGCTGAAAGTTGGCTCGCAATTACAACAGTATTTATCCAACTGAGCCTTAAAGAAACACTAGAAACCATGACCACTTCATCTTATTGAAGTGGTTAGGGTAATTGAGTTCCTGGGCACCTTTCCACTGTTCATTGTCAAACCATTCTTGATCAGTTTTACACTGAATGAGGGCCCTGAGCCGAGCACAGTAATGAGTGGCAGTGATAAGCCAAGAATGTCAGCTGGGCATCCCCAGCATATCAATGCTGCTTATTGCCACATGAATACATATGGTTAACTGCATTTGCAAGACTCTCTTAAATTTAAAATATATCTAAGAAATGGTGAGGTTCACAAATAAAGCTGCCTTGTATTAAAGCAGACACTATATGCTTGCCTTAAGAATGCACCTTCCAGACCTTCCTGTTTTGCAAGACAAGGCTTTAGCAGCAGGCGGTATAACTCACCATTTCTAATTCAATATCCAGGAGTTTGCTCGCCTCGAATATAGGGGGCTGGTCTGAAATACAGATAGGTGAGGGAGGGGGAACAAAACAAAACAATAAATAAATAAAATAAAATAAAATAAAAAGTTAATATAAAATAAAACCAAATCCCATAAAAATAAATAGTGTTTTAACGTACCATCATTTGGTCTAATTTGTCCCCTAGGTCTTCGGATTGGCGTTCCTGACACCACTACAGAGGATGCCCGACCATGATACCCAACAGGAAGGTGTAGCCTATGAAACCCCAAGGAGATATGAGCAAATCGGATTATGTCAAATGTAGCTTAAAGGACCACTCTAGGCACCCAGACCACTTCAGCTTAATGAAGTGGTCTGGGTGCCAGGTCCAGCTAGGGTTAACTAATTGTTTTATAAACATAGCAGTTTCAGAGAAACTGCTATGTTTATCAATTAGTTAAGCCTTCCCCTTTTTCCTCTAGTGGCTGTCTCACTGACAGCCGCTAGAGGCGCTTGCGTGATTCTCACTGTGAAAATCACAGTGAGAGCACGCAAGCGTCCATAGGAAAGCATTATGAATGCTTTCCTATGTGACCGGCTGAATGCGCGCGCAGCTCTTGCTGCGCGTGCGCATTCAGCCGACGGGGAGGAGAAGAGGCGGATCGGAGGAGGAGAGCAGGAGGAGAGCTCTCCGCCCAGCGCTGGAAAAAGGTAAGATTTAACCCCTTTCCCCTTTCCAGAGCCGGGCGGGAGGGGGTCCCTGAGGGTGGGGGCACCCTCAGGGCACTCTAGTGCCAGGAAAACGAGTATGTTTTCCTGGCACTAGAGTGGTCCTTTAACTAGTTATTATAGAAGAAGAAAAAAAAAAATTGTAAATTTAGAGTATTTTACTCTGCTTACCAACAGAATAAAAGCAGATTTAACGTATATAAAGCAGGGTTACCCAATTGAATATACCAAATAGGAGGCCGAAACTTCACCTATGATTTAGTTTTCCATTTCTTAATAAACTCTTCCAGGTACATTCATAGAATACAATTAGAAGTAGCAATAATGCGTAAATATACCTGAGGGGCTCAGAATCCCATGGAGTAGTAGATGGAACGATGATCCAGACCGCAATCCAACCCTGCTCCATCGAACAGGCATATTAAAGCAATGTTTTTAATAAGTTATGGAGGGACCACCAAATGTCCAGCTATGATTGACATCCTCAAGGGTTTAATATTGGTAAATGCTAAATCCTGGAAGAACTACTATAGGGAACACATTTTACAAATATAAAAGGGCTTCGACTCACCAGTTTGGCATCAGAGCATTATCCTTTCCTCTGAACATAATCCCCACGTTTGTTGCATGATCCTTTGAAGAATAAAAATCTGTGTAATCTCCTGGGAGGTGTATAGACATAATAAGAATTAGCTACCTTCTCAAATATTTTTTTTTCTCTCGCTTTTTCTTTCCTTGAGTTGCACTGCAGGTTTTTTTTATTCCTTGTAGTGCAACATTCATAATAACACACAACGTAATATTAAAGTCCTTACTAAGCACCACAGGAATGCAGTCCAAAGCACCTATGAACCTAGAACCATTCGAACGTTCAAAAGAAGAAAATAAATAGTACGGAATGAAGTGCTAGTGTGTGCGCAGTTTCCCTCATTTATTTTGAATTTGAATTTCTAGAACTGTACTCCAAGATCAGGGCATACATCTGTGTCTGTTTGGATAGGACGCCGACTATAACAAAAATTATACAATTGTCACCATATTCTGTATTTACATTTCAAAACAATGCATTCATATGTCATAG
This sequence comes from Pelobates fuscus, assembly GCF_036172605.1. NCBI lineage: Eukaryota > Metazoa > Chordata > Amphibia > Anura > Pelobatidae > Pelobates > Pelobates fuscus. The sequence goes on from NC_086319.1 coordinate 294,679,481, forward strand.
CTGTCCCTCTCGCAAATGTAGGCCTCTTTCTATTCCCCCCAAAATAAGGGTGATCAGGTTTTGTTTAAGGATTTCATTTTTATTCATTTTAAATGTAGAAAAATTATACACAATACATAAAATGTGTGATAAATTTGAGAATTAATTCAGCCATATTATCATTACATTTCTGTACAAGTAATTGACATACACAAAAACATTAAAATATATTTTTTCCCATTTATACAATTTGTAACCGGACTTTACACAGGACAAATCTGACTGCCATTCTGGGGTCAAGAAGGATTTTTTTTCCTAGTTTGTTGCAAAATTGGAAGTGCTTCAAACTGTTTTTTGTTAACATTATTATGGTACGGGCTGCTCTATACAGCTATAAAATACCGTGCCTGATGGGGTACTGGAGAAATTGCAAAAAAAGTATAAATAAAATCAGAGGAGAGTCAATAAGCCATTTACCAAAAAAAAGCAGCAGATCAGGCCGTGCAAATATATAGCTGCATATAGGTTTGTTCTTTTTAACTAGCTTATTGACTCTCCCATCACAATTACATGCAATTCTCTCTTTGTTGAGTAGACCTTTATAACACCAAGTTCCCACCAACAGTATCCGGCATAGTTGGTATGCAATAGATACATTCGCAGCACAGCATCTATATCAGGCAAGTTTGGTATCAGTGGCAATACAGTTAGTACAAGTTGAAATATAAAAAGACCTATACAGTCAGAGAGTTGTGTCTATACAATAGAACATACATTAGTTTACAAACCAACAAGCTCAGTGACACACACAAGCCTAATCAGGCAAGCTCACTGACACACACAATCTCACTAAATAGAAGCTCACTGACACACACAAGCAGTACCATCTTACCAGCGTTATGGGCCGCCGAGCAAAGCCGTGCACTGGGGCCATTTGTACACAACAACTCACAGGAATCTTATTTTTTTTTAAATTATCGATAAAATTAAGCTTATATTTATTGGTACCGCCAACAAATTCAATACATACATACAATACAAACACAGGCTGCTGAAAACACACAGACACAGGTTGGTGTGCGCGCGCACTCGGCGCGTACTGTTGCTGGGAGGTCAGGTACCCATCTTGGGCCTCTTCCTCCGACTTAGCAGGGGCAGAGCTTTCGAGCGAGAGATGGAGCCAACATACCACGGCAGAGCTTGCGTCGTGGGGGCGGAGCCCAGGTCCGCAAGGCAGAGGAGTCTTTGTGCCAGGCAAGCTGCTGGGAATTTGGAAGGAAGACTGTCAGTGCTCCCTCCGGCAGCCTCAATGCAGCCCCGAGCATTTCTCCCCAGCAACTCTGTACTAAATTCCCTCGGACTGTAACAGGCTGTTCCAGTCTGAGGGAAATTAATAAAAGCACATGGCCAGCAAGTTGCCGGGACTGTCCCAGGAGAGTGAATTGCTCGGGACAGACTCCAGCTTGCCGGGACTGTACTGGCAAAAACGGGACAGTTGGCAACTAAGTGGGATGAAGTGGTCTAGGTGCCCATATTGTGCCTTTGCCTATAAAAGAGCCCCATCATGCCAGTTGTAGCAAGTTTATTCAGAAAGTGGAAGACCTGGCAAACACAATCATGAAATTAATTTGCATAAAGAAGTGAAGAAACTGCTTAATTATCATGTTGTTAATTAACTTCTGGTGTGTAATCAATAATTCTTACCAATGTCTGCTGGCAGGTGAAGAATTGCTTTGGATTGTAGCACAAAAGCCCTGGAAATAGACAGATACGTTATTAATATGGAATGATTGTAGTTAAACAACCGCAACGGGAAAGATGTGAAATGATTGGCAAAAAAAAAAAAAAAATTAGTTTGTTTTGTTATTTTGAAGTGCACAAAAGTTTTATGTTTTGCAAAAGAAAATGTTGCAGATTATATTTACATATCCATTCACTATGCAGAAAGTCATGGGTTTTTTAATTGTAGGCCATACATATTTGAGGAATAGGGATACATTTGAAGAAAAAATATAAAATAAAAACCATTTCAAATTATCACAATGCGAACAAGCATTCTTGTGATTTGGTTCTGGGGGTGAAAGGGTTAATAAAATTCACCATTTGTCTGCACTAGACTGAAAAGAAGGATTAAAATACCACATATCACCACCTACACTTAACACTAAATGAAGAAAAAAAAACTGCCAACATCAAGATAATTTATAAATAGGATGCCTTGGTTCCCCAAGCTAATTAGATTTAAAAAAAATTAAAGACACACACACACACAGCAACATATCCATGAAATAAAAAAATAAAAAAAATACTATTAATAGAGTCTCTTTAAGCAGTGATTCTTTACCAGACATAGGCAAAGCTTAATAAAGGGATATTTATGAACAGAAATAGCCACAGTGCATACAGGAGAAAAATACTTTACACCAGCAGTTAAAAAAATATAAAAAAAAAAAAAAAAAAAACAGAAATCCAAAATTACTCACTTCGTTGTTACAGTAATGGCATCTTCAACCAAAAATCAGGTTTGACTCCCACGGCAAGCACACTTCCTCATTTGCATTCTATAGCCCAGGGGTCAGCAACCTGTGGCACTCGAAGTGCATTTGCACGGCACTCAAGGCTGTCAGCCAAACAGGCTCTGGCCTATCAGGAGTCCCAGTGGGGCTTCAGAAATCTGCTTGTAAAACACTAGCGGTGATTGCCAATCTTCGATTTACGCATTGCATTACTTAGAGAATATGATCTCAGATCACTTCCTCTCAGCACTTGTGAATGGGAATCCATACTGGAGTAAAGCAGCCCGCATCAGCTATCGCAACTACTGCCCCTGAACTGTACCTGGCCAGTCCGATCCCCACTGTACCCCAGGGAAGCCAACCACACACTGAGCTGCAGAATAATACTCCCCCCTCATACAAATAATACAAACAGTCCATACAAGCACAACACCACCGACAATCCACATACACAACCCCACAAGCAGCCTCTCATGTGCAATACCCCAAGCAGCCTCTCACACACACACACACACCACAATTCCACAAGCAGCCCTATTTATAGGTATCATATATAATATCACAAACTATTAATGAACATATACAGTAGGGATGTGCATTGGCAAAATAAATTTGGTTTGGAAATTCGGGTAAGTAAGAAATTTGGCACTTCGGACATTCGTAAGCATCCCTCTCTTGCCACCACAACCACTTACACATTTGTAGGGCTCCCTAACCCTACCCCTAACCACCACAACCACTTAGGGTTAGGTGTAGAGGTAGGGTTAGTTGCCCGGACTGCCACCACATCTATAGGGCTCCCAGTGCCAGGAATTAGTTTATTGGTCTAGATTTCTGTCATCATTCCATGTCATTTTCCCTCCCTCTCTTGTTTTGCCACTTTTCAGAAATCCGAAGCACTTCGGCAAGTCGGCATATCTGCCATTTGGAAGCATCCGAATTTACATTCGGAACGAAACTAATTGCACATGTCTAATATACATTATAACATCCCACATACGCACAAACACATTACAAAGCAACTGCAGACCCCATAAATAAACACAAGCTCAATTCAGCAACATACACACCTCAATAAAATAAATAAATACATACATTTTTTTAAAAAAAGGGGACAGTCTTCAAGGAACTTCAAGATCTTGTTTTGGCACAGTACTACTTAAAGGTTGCCTACTCCTGCCCTAGGGAAACAGTTTGGTGTCGAGCTTTGAAGGAAGAAGTTAATATGCAAAACCTGCCTTGTGATCCAACACATAGCACATTCCTATACAATCAATTAACCCGGTAATCAGCCAGGTATTCCATGTATACACTACACACATCTCATTTAAATACATTTTGTTCTATAGTGCAACAAATAATGCTTGCTGGCATGACTCAGGTCCATTACATGCAGTCTTTCATGTTTTATAACAAGATGCTTAATGTAGGGCTACATTGGATAAAATAATATATGTCTACTAGCAGTGTGCAAGGATGTCCTTTCAGTTTGTTTCTGAATTAAAAATGAAAAGGTAAGAATTTTCACTAATAAACCAAGGATGTGTTTTACTCTGGAGCATTGAGCAATTTGAAATAGTTAGTAGACTTGTGCACAGTGAAAAGTAAAAAAAACTAAAAATGTGTTCCTGGCAAATTGGGTTTTATCCATGTGGTGTTTTAGTTTAAAAAAAAATAAATAAAAAGTCTATGCAATGGTTTTGGGAAATAACACACAAATACCACTTACTGCAAAATATATATACACATATATTTTAGAATACACTTATAAGGGCATTTCACACCATCTGGCTCTTTTTATTCACAGATCTGGTTCACACCATCTGGCTCACAAACCCAGTGAGAAGTAGCCAACAGAGAGCAAAATAAATCAAAAGGAGACGCAGAAGAAATATATATATATATATATATATATATATATATATATATATATATAATAAAAATGCTCTTGCACTCAAGCTTTAAATCTCCCTTGTGTGCCGGGTTCTAAGCCAAGGCTTTAAATAACCAAGAAATCCAAAGAGGTAGCAGCACTCACGGTCCAGATAAAGCATATTTCAAATGATCGACGATTCAGTCCACTACACGGGACTTTCCTTAAGATCAACTGTTGAGAATATATATATATATATATATATATATATATATATATATCTATCTATATCTTCTAAATGAGGCTGCTCTCCGGATTTAAAACAAAAAGTTTGTTTTAAATCCGGAGAGCAGCCTCATTTAGAAGGCTTGTATGCCTTGGAGCCTTGGTGATGCGCCCGGTGACTTCTATTTTTGAGCGTGAGTGCAGGGGAATATTGTATTATTCTATAGTAATATATCTTTCTCATATATCCTTTGTGTGACGGTCCTTTTTTTTAATGCTTTATTGATCCTCAAACTCAATAAATGTGAGAAAACAGTAATAGAACAAATACTGTTTCATGGGTATCACATCAATATGTAGACTTTGCATTACAAGCGAAATAAGCCAAACTAAACAGCATCAGTGGCATCAATGCGCTAAAAAAAAATTTAAATTACAGTGCTACCTCGGTTTACAAACGCCTCGTTTAACATAATTTTCGGTTTACAAATTAAAATCCATTGAAAATAATGCCTCGGTTTACAAATTATTTTCGCAATAGGAAGCAAGTTTACCTAGGATGCATTGCCCCTGGGAGGTTTAAAGTGCCGCCTCCTGCATGCTGGAGTCTGTGGGTTCGAGTGTGCAGGTGTTTGGAGCGGTTTTTGCATCGCGTTTTGGAGTCATTCTAGACATTTTTTGCAACGGTTTTGGGACTTTTTTGGCACATTTCGTAAGCGGCGGAAAGGTAGTGAGCTGAGCTTTGTTGTTTGCATGCCTTTTACTGCATGTTATGCATTGTGGGTTGGTTTCCATGCTCTCATTTTGACTTTTTCTGACTTCCGGAACAGATTAATTGGTTTTCAATGCATTCCTATGGGAAACCACATTTCGGTTTACAAATTTTTCGCAATACAAAATGTCCCGGAGAACGCATTAAAGTCGTAAACCGAGGTACCACTGTATTTATAGGACTATGGTACGGTCAGCTTGGTTTAGCCTGCTAGGGGCTCCAGGAAGTGGGCTCAACTTGATTTGTGCCTTTTTTGCGGCCATTGTGTGTTTTGGCAAACTAGCAGTGGTGAGATATAAGAGGATAGAATCAAGGCAAGTGAAACTATTCTTAGTGGTCCCATAATTTTTTTGGCACCACAGGCAGAACTCCAAAGCGTGAAAATCGAAAAGGCTCATTTATTCCTTCTTTCCATGATATGGTGATTCGAAGTTATGGAATTCCTACAACTCGCTAATCACTCAGATTTCAATCGCTTTTTATTTGAAATCGTATGCACAAGTCTAGTACTGAGACTTCATTTAAAGTCAGAATAGATACTATAGTGCCTGCACTAAGTACCCCCTTTTTATCCCGGACGCAAAAAAAGAAAAAAAAAACCCACAAGTATATTGTGTTTATATGCAATTTAATATGACATTGTCAAGTATCCCTTCTTACTTTTCCCGGAGTTCTTTGTTGTCCTTCAGTAATGGCTCAGGCGTGCTTAGAAGTTTTTGAAGGAAGTGTCGAACCTCTGTCCAAGCGTTGTGCCCGAGCGCCATAAATTTATTAAGGGTTGGCTAAAGGAACAAAGAAATTTTTTTTTTTTTTTTTTTTTTTTAAAGATAGAGATTATAGATATATCTAATATATATATATATATATATATCAGTTTCTTCGTGCACTAGTAGATTTCATGTTCTCCCTCTTTTGACATACTAAGAAGTTAATTCAACTCCAATGGAAATGGATGGTCTTTGGGAGTGTTGCTCGTAGCATGTACCGTATATACTAGAGTATAAGTTGAGTTTTTCGGCACATTTTTTGTGCTGAAAAAGCCCCACTCAGCTTATACTCGAGTCAGTGTCTGTAATATGGCAACTTACATTGCCATAATCCTGTTGGGGGCCGGCAGGAAGTGTTTACTTACCTTTACAGCAGCTCCTGTCAGCTCCTGTCCACTCCATGCAGCTCCCAGTGTAAGTCTCGCGAGACCCGCGGCCGTCATAGGTTACCGTGGCAACGCTCCGCACGCAGACCGCCGAGACTTACACTGTGAGCTGAACGGGGGAGCTGCACGGAGCTGACAGGAGCTGCTGTAAAGGTAAGTTAACGCTTCCTGCCAGCCCCCCCACTGCACAGCCCATCCACTGGACCACTAGGGATTGCCATAGCCCCCCACCCTGGCCAGGTATTAAGCAGGGGGGGGGGGGGGGGACAAAAAAAAAAAAAACATTTTATAATATTAAAATAAAAATAATAATAATAATAATAATAAAAAAAAAAAAATATTAAAAATAATAAAAATGCCCTACCCCCACCCAGTTTACACACATTACACAAACACACTCTGCATTCACACAAACACACACAAATTCTGCATTCAATATATATATATATATATATATACATACATACACACACACACACACACACACACACACAGTAAATAAATATTCAATTAATGTAATTTTATTGGATCCAATTATATTTAGAAATTTACCAGTAGCTGCTGCATTTCCCACCTTAGGCTTATACTCGAGTCAATACGTTTTCCCATTTTTTTGTGGTAAAATTAGGGGCCTTGGCTTATATTCGGGTCGACTTATACTAGAGTATATACGGTAACTAAAATAATCAAACTGATTATTTGAGGTTTAAACTCTGGTGCTTAAATTCTAATAATGCCATGGGCATGAGCATCAAAGAGGTTTCTAAAGGAGTAGTTTATTTGGGAGGGCCATGAGTTGGGATGAGTGTAGTAGGGGAGACAACTCGGGGTTAGATGAGCAATGTTCTTGGTTGCTGCAAAGTTCTCAACAGAAGAAGAGTGTAAGATAGTCAGCACATTTAATTTGGGATTTAAGACCAGAACATTTAGAATTAACACACACACACACAGAGAAAACGTACTATACCTGATTGAAAACATCTTGGTTACTAGATAGGAAAGGACCAGTGAAGAGATGTCTGATGACACTTAGATCCAAGATTTGGTCTCCAATGGCAACTCCTACCCTGCGTCTTGGCTGCAATTTACAAAAAGTTATTTCTATTAATTCCTTACACATTCACATTACGAGGCACATTGTGTAAATTGGAACAAACAAATGCATTTCATCATCAACCGTCCACTGCTCTGTTCTCACATAAAGGAGGTCTCCTTCTGCATTTCGATGTAAGGTGGCAGCAAGGAAGAAGAGGGGGTTATACCCGAAGCTATCCCTCCTCAGCACCGCCAAGGAGAAGCATCATCATCATCATGTAGTCCCATGTGTGCAAGAGTAGAAAACTGAAGACCCATTAGGAGCCTCCACAGCTTTTATTTTGTATACACAACATCATGCTATTGCAGTTTGACACCTGATGGCAAGACCTAGTGAGTGAAAACTCAATAGAGCTCCTACTTTTACCATATTCCAAAGTGTATGTAAGACAAAGTAGTATTTCATCGTATAGATATATCTTGTCATTATATTAACATTTCTATGAAGTTCAATTGTAAAATTTTGAAGAGATCCTTCAAAAAGTTTGGGTAGCACAGTGGCATCATTTAAGAAAAATGGGGCATGACTGCCAGTCTAGGACAGGAGATTAAGGCAGTTATGGATTGGAGGGAAAATTAAAAAAAAATAAATAAATAAAAAAAAAAGTCTAAATGTTGGCACACAGGGGCACAGCCCCAAATGTGAGGCACTTCAGCCCCAAATCTTTTTTCTGCTGACTCTGTTCTGTGCTCTACCTGCCAGTGCCCAGCTTCCTATTGAGTCTGGGTGAGACTTACTGAGAAACCGGGCATGGGCAGGAGAGAATTTATGGCACGATAATCACTACAGCGGGCGGTTATCATGGTGCTGGGATATTTCCATTAATGAGCTTAAAGAAACACTCTAAGCCAGGGCTTCACAAATTTGTTTAGAACATAGGAGCCAGCTAAAAAAGTTCTAAAATAGTTCTAAAATAGTTATAGTTATAAAATATAGTTATAAAATAGTTATAAAATATAAAATGCCCTGTTCCTGGACATTATTTTTATTAATTTTGCCTAGATCGGTATATGAACTCAACCAAACAGATTTTGCCCCAGCTTGTTCGTATACCAAACGTTCTACCGAACCCTTAGACCACCCAAATCAGTGCCGCCAATTGACACTTGCTATAACCGCAACTCTGAACATTCGAAGTGGTTCACTGGATGGCCGTCAAATGCACTAACACGTGGTGGCGGCCATCTTGTTTTGTCAAATGCGTTCAGTGGGGTTTGGTTGTCGAGTATATGGAACAATTTTCGACACTCGATGGCTCGAACACCGCTGAGACTTCCAGGACCACTTAGTTTCGTTCTGAAAGAGGCGGTGTTCGGTGAAAACCAGCTCCTGAACAAGGGGCACACGGCTAGCTTTCCCACAAATAGTTATTCAAGACGTTTTGCTACATTTTGAAGTTCACAAAAGAAACATAATAAGACTTCCATACGAATCCCGAACCCTTGAACCGATCTGGGTGATTTTTTAATATGTTGCTCACCCAGACCGGGGGTATACTTTTTATGGGGTTCATGTGTGATTTTGAGGTATTTTCAGAATGTCGATAAAATATGTTATTTTTCGCCTAGAGATAATTGAGTATCTCCCAGGCAGAGGGGAGGTATTGTATGCCGTGTGTGAGTGCCTTATATTGTATCAATGTTATTATTGGTATACAAGTTTGTGTCTCAGTCCCAAACAAGGTCCATCTGGGTGTCACCCTTGCATAAAAGGCCAGTGTGGCTACCATTAAACCATTCCTGCTTAACCCTCAACACGTAGCCTTGTCTTGTGATTGTAGGATACCGCTATACCACTAGCTCTTGTAAGAGCTCTACAGTTATATGGGATCGTGATCGGCTGAGAGGTCAACTGGAGAACACTGAAGCGCTGCTCAAGACTAGGGGAAAAGGACATCTCTGGCAGTATTTATCCCTCCTCACACTGGGTAACCGTCACAAGATAGACAAGCAGTAGTCACAGAATCTTCTACTGCACTTGTAGTGGCTGTAAGGTAATTAGGGCATAACCCAGTTATCATACAATTAGAATACAAATGCATAAAAACCCTCAAGGGTAGAGCTCCAAAAGAAATTACTCAAAGGGACAACAACTATTTAAAAAAGAAGTGTAGCCTGGACAAAAAAAAAAAAATTAATTACCATTTAAATATATGACTCACACATTTAGGTTCGGCTCTTGAGAAAGGCATATCTAACAGATGCTGATGTTGAAATACTTTTAGTTACATAGCCGATATGATCTTTAGACCACCTCCTATCATTTTTTATTGAGTGCCCCCACACCCAATATGCTCAACCTAATCCCCTCAACTCAGGAGGAATTTGGATTCTCTTGAGCTCCAGCAGCTCTCATCCATCCCTCTCCTCATTTAACGCTACCCTTACCTCTGACCTAAATGCTGCAGCCCCACTCCAAGCACGCACCTCAAGGAGGGCACACCTCCAACTGTGGCACACTAAGTCAACATGCTACCAGCAGAGATGCTCCTGTTCAGCTGAACGCTGCTGGAGGAAGTCCTGCACCTTGTCAGACTTCCTCCATTATAAATCAATTTGTCTTCATATAGCACAGCCCTCACCCTTGTTAAACAATCCAACTTTTCATCTCGTTAGTTCATGCTCAAGCAATCCCAGGCGTCTCTTAAATAACTTTAACTCTCTCCTTCACCCACCTCAGGTCACCCTTCAAACTGACCTTTCGGCAGCCTTGAATGCTACTTTACCAACAAGATTAAACAGCTAAGAAAAGAATTATCCTCCCTTTCGCAACCACACATCGACCGTACCTTCCCAACTCTACAGGCCTTCTTCTCAGCTACAGAACAGGAGGTGGCTTCGCTTCTCCTCTCGTCCCAACACCTGTCCACCTGATAGAGTACCTTCCCACCTTATTAGCCCTTGTCTTGTACCATCCTTAACACACATCCTAAACTGCTCTTTCACCTGGTGTTGTCCATGCTACCCTTAAGCATGCTACGGTTGTACCCATCCTAAAAAAAAAAGCCATCCCTAGACCAGTCTTCCCCTTCCAACTATCATCCCATATTCCTGCTTTCTTTTTCCTCAAAACTTCTAGAAAGGCTTGTCTTTACTCGTATGACTCACTTCCTCAATTCCAACTCCCTCCTCGATCTTCTTCAATCTGGCTTTCGCCCCCTCCACTCTACTGAGACTGCTCTTAAAGTTACAAATGACCTAATTGCAGCTAAATCGAAGGGCACTACTCCATACTAATTCTTCTTGACCTCTCTGCTGCCTTTGACACGGTTGATCATGGCCTCCTTCTCCTAACTCTTCAATCTCTTGGTCTCTGTGACACAGCCCTCTCATGGTTCTCCTCCCATCTCTCCCAACACTCCTTCAGTGTCTTTTTCAAACGACACATCCTCTCCTCGTCCTGTCTCAGACGGAGTCCCTCAAGGTTAAATTCTTGGTCCCCTTTTGTTCTGTCTCTATACTGCCTCTTGGCAAACTCATTAATTCATATGGATTCCACTACCACCTGTACACCGACGATACCCAGATATACCTCTCCTCCCCTACAACGTGTCACCAATTGCCTCTCTTCCATCTCTGATTGGATGTCCTCCCGCTTTCTGAAACTCTCTCTCTAAAACAGAGTTTCTTATTTTTCTCCCTCTTTCACTCTCCATGCAGGTTGACAGTACCTGCCTCACCCCATCCTTTCAAGCTTGCTGTCTTGGGGTAATTTTTGATCCTGGCCTTACCTTTGCGCCTCATGTCCAGTCTGTTGCTAAAACCGGTCGATTCCAGCTTAAAAACATTGCCCGCATACGTCCCTTTCTTTGCAAGATGCTGTCAAGGAGCTTGTTCATGCTCTAGTAATCTCTTTCATGGATTACTGTAATTCCCTCCTAATTGGTCTCCCCAGAAGCCGTACTGCCCCCCCTACAATCTGATGAATGCTGCTGCCAGGCTGATCTTTCGCTCTCCTGTCGCTCCTCTCACACCTCACCCCTCTGTCAATCCATACACTTGCTTCCTGTCCCTTACAGGTGTCAATTTAAAATACTAACCTTTACCTATAAAGCTCTAGCCAACTCTAGCCCCCCTTACATTTCTTCACTAATTCACAGGTATGCCCCCTCTCGATCTCTCTGCTCTACTGTTGACCTTCTCCTGTCTGCTGCTCGATCCTTACTGCAAATTCACACCTGCAAGACTCCTCACGGACTGCTCCTATCCCGGTCAGACTCTCCCCTAGTCTTCAATCCTTTAAGAAGTCCCTCAAAACCAATGTTTTGAAGATTGCTTACGGCCTCCAAGATTAACGTCTATCTCTCAAACCTTCCTCTCGCTCTCTCCTAAAGGGCCACACTCTACTAACCTCCAGTTCTGCTGCTTTCCCACCATGTCTATTTGCGGTCTCCCTCAATACCCTTCCTATTGTGGATTTATATCCCACCTTCTCTAGATTGTAAGCTTGTTCGAGCAGGTTCCCCAACAACCTATTGTTCCGGTTACATTTTGTTGTTGTCTCATTTGGTAAATTCCCTTCTTATTGTAAAGCGCTGCGGAATAAGCTGGCGCTATATAAATAAATAAATAATAATAATTCTCAGTATAGGCTTTATTAATAATCATCTAATTTCGGTCTTACTTAGTGGAGATCTGGGAAGGGGGCCTGCCTTGAAGCAGTGAAGTTTGGTGGTTGGAAATGGGATACAGGCAGCGGCTGAATATCAGTTTGGTGCACTGACACAGGCTTTTCCTCACCTTACTAATAAGAGACCTCTTTTCAAGTAGACTGCTGGCTGAGATTTGTGGGTCTGTCAGTTCCAACTTAAGGCTACTTTAATAGTGGCAGTTTAAATTTACTGCGGTTAGATATTCCAGTTATTATTATTATTATGATAATTATAGAGCGCCGTCAAATTCCGCAGTGCTTTACAATGGGTGGACGAACAGACATGTAATTGTAACCAGACAAGTTGGACACACAGGAACAGAGGGGTTGGGGGCCCTGCTCAATGAGCTTACATGCTAGAGGGAGTGGGGTAAAATGACACAAAAGGTAAGGATAGTCCTAGACTAATGACAGTTGCAGAAGAGGAATCAGTTGGGAGCTATTAAGTTTAATTGATACGCTTTTATAAAGAAGTGGGTTAACATTTTAGTGCTATCTGCAGCCTACTGCCCCAAGTGCCTATATATTTGTATTTAATTTGTGTACTCTACTGTATTACAGTATTATTGGCAGATGAATGCAAACATTCGACTATAAGTTAATACTCTAGTTCTATTAATTAATTGGAAGCTGTTTTCTCACAGTTTACGGCTCCAGACAATTTTTTCCTTCCACTGTTTACTCTTGGATCCATAAGTCGAATAATTAAGACAGACAAGATATCTAAAAATTTATGTGATTTAAATCCCTTACGAAAGCAATTCAAAGATATATTATAGGACTTTTCAGTCTCTTTTGCCCCTTCCACGGCCTATTTGTGCAGTGTTTTTGACTAAAAAGCCATTTTATTTTAGTCGACAAAATGAACACTGTAAACTAGCCTGTATCCCTTTGTAATAATGTCAAGTCTGCCTTAACCACCAGCACAGGAAAAACTGAAGAGGTTTTAAAGGATGACAGTATTTTTTTAATAAGGCATTTCCTTTAAAATGAGAATGTCCAGCTAGTGTAAACGCCAGGAGTCCACCACACAACACAGCCAAACAGCGCTGCCCATGCATAGAGCGCTTGAATCCTTAGAAATGCAATGGAATCACCCAGGGGATATCAGAGTGAAAAATAAATAAATAAAATTTAAAGAATTAAAAATATTTATAGGAAAATGGATAAAAATGAAACTCTGGGGGGCGGAGCCTGAACGCCAATGGAGCAGGACGTGTGAAGCCTGAGCTCTCCCGTCCTCGAGCCGTAATCCGCCAACATCAGCACCTTTTACCAAGCATCCAGCCACACAAACGGGCTACACGACACCCACAAAGCCCCCTACCCATCATAATAATGGGGGGAAACAAAAAGAAAAAAAGACACCCCACTATCTGTGGCATCCATGTTCTGCGCCACCAGGGAACAGGGGCAGCCATCTTTAAGCCAGGAGGCTCAGGAATCCGGAGCAGACTCCGACGACAGTGAGGCTCCAGACAAAAACAACTAATAACACGAGAACACAAGACCCACTTACTAAAACTGACCTCCGCCAGATGTTACAAGACGCCTCAGCAGACATAAAGGCGCACACGGCCACAGAACTGAAACGGCATATATCAGGCCTCAAAGGGGAAATTGAGACCCTGAACAACTGCACATCCCAGGCGGAAGCTGACATAACGCAAATTAAAGACAAGACATCTTTGACCTAAGTGATAAGGTACAATTTCTACAAGATAGCCTGGAAGACCTGAACAACCGTTCTCGCAGAAATAACATCAGGATAAGGGGCATGCCAGAAACAGTAGACGCGGATGCCATATTGCCCACGCTACAGGAAATATTTTGGTCCATGCTCCCAAACTCCTCAGACCAAGAGAGGGAATTAGATAGGGCCCCTGGCCCTCAACCCATCAGTCCCAAGGGACATCATCGGCCGCCTGTTAAATTTTGCCATGAAAGAAAAGCTTATGGCGGCAGCCAGAACCACGCAACTAAAGCATGGGACCCACACGCTAGCCTTCTTCCAGGACCTGGCTCCAACCACGCTGAGGAAACGAAGGGACTTAAAACCCCTTACCACAGCACTAACCCAAAAAGGACTGAGATACAGGTGGGGCCATCCCTTCAAATTACAAGTCCGCATGGGAGACCTAGAACACGTTCTACACCACCCAGCTGAAATGGAAGAATTTGCAGCGACCTTGGGGCTACAGCTTACCACCGGGGTACCAGCAAGGGACCGACGCAACTACAACCAACAAACACCCTGACAGCAAAACGGGGTACCTGCAAGGGGCCAGACGCAACTACAACCAACAAATACCCCTGTGATGTAATTCCAGTAAAATACAAGTTTAGCAGGCTAAGATTGCCACAAGGCATATGTATGTATATGTGTTTGTAGTATCAGTTAGTTAATAACACGTAGCTAAGATACTGTCATCACTGTACTGACCAGGTGCAGGAATGTAAGAACTGGAATTACGCGTCCCTCTCCTTTGTATCAGATGAGCCACGTGGTTAGACCGGATGGATGAGTTTAGACTCTATTCATTAAATAGGTTAAGGGTATGTGTGGGTGTAGTTAATTGTGGGAGGAGCTACAGTGCTATATAAGGAATGTACTCTATGTATTCAGTACTCAGACTTTGCTGTATTTTGGTGACGCTAGTCCCTCTGAGTCCCGATCGGTGATCCAATAAAGAATCTCTTCCTTCCTGAAGAAACCTGTGTCCATCTCTCTGTGCTTGGCTTCCGTCAGTTTCTCCGGTATCATTTGGTGCATTGGCCGGGAAGCTCATCGTTCAACGGTAGCTGAGAGGCAGAGGCGTGAGACGGTCTATCTTTGCCCACGTTCTCTACGGCTGCACCCCTGAACTTCTGCGTGGACCTCCCTTCGTCTCGGCGCCACTGGTCTGTTGTCCAGGAGATCATCGGCCTCTACGTGAGAAGTGCTGGGGTGTCCCCGTCGATGAGTGTGAACTCAGGTTCAGGAACGAGGAGGTAAGATAACTGCTGTTTTAGACGGCAGGACCCGCTAGGGGTATACCGATTGTGCGGTAGGCCCAAAGGGGTTTTTGAATCTGTATCTGCCCCCTCTGTCGGAGGGAAGGAGCGAAGGCGCACCGCTCGATCGAACGCTCTTTAGTCAGACCGTTTGATTTGGTTAGTCAGGCGGGGTCCTGGTGTAAGATAGCCCTAGCCGGACACCGGTGTCTTGTCTAGACTAGCGTTCTAGGGTGTATATTACGTTCGCTAGGTCGGAGGGACCGGGAGACTAAGCGGCGCCTGTGTAAATTCGGTTCGCTAGTTCTCATCCTATCTGGGCTAAGTGGGAAGGCGTGTAAATTTGGAACCCACTAGACTTTTGATAGTACGACTAAGAGGCGCCTGTGTAAATTCGGATCTCTAGCTCGTTGTATAGTGCGACTAAGAGGCGCCTGTGTAAATTCGGTTCTCTAGCTCGCTATGTATATGTGGTGATTGGGCAGTGTGGCTAACCAAAACGGGTGTATATAGTTTTAGGTAGTCCATTCAAGGTACTGGCCAATAGTTTAGTTGGGAATTGTAAATGTGTTAACGATTGTTTTAGTAAAGTGTATATCTTGTTAGATAGCGCGAGCTCAGCCGTCTAGCGAGAGTGTTAATAGTGTGTTGCTGTATTATAGTGCACGGTACCATAACCCTGTATATTTACTGACATTATATAATAAGTACTAATCATTGTCGTCCATTGCATGTTTAACACCATAACCACTAATAATTGTATTGTGACCTTAACTTGTGCTTTGACCTATGCTAACCGTACTGTAACCGCTATTTGTAAAAGACGATGTTACTGGGGTGTGTTATAGACGGGTAATTCGTATATAGAGAATTATAGCGTGGGTGACTGTGTAGTTACGCCAAAGGGCATAATATTGATTATATAGTGACTGGTGTAGCAGCTGTGTGTGTACGGGAATTCCCTGAGTGTTTATTGTTATTGTGTACGTTTCACTTGGTAACCGTACCACGTGGTGCTGTTGCCAGAGGAAACGGGTGTGACTGTTGAATAGTACGCGTGTATAGTAATCGTTGTCGACGACGTTCCACTGTTAAATATGGGTGCGTCGCAGTCAACGATTCCGGATCCCTTAGGATGTATGGTTAAGAATTTTAAAAAGGGATTCAAAGTTTGTGATTTTGGGGTAAAGATGTCTCCTGTACGTTTGGTCACTTTGTGCACTAGGGAGTGGCCTACTTTGGTTGCGGCATGGCCGCCACGTGGCAGTTTGGATCCAACTCTGGTACAGCGCTTACACGTGGCTGTATCAGGTAGGCCTGAACTTTACGGCCAGTTTCCTTATATTGATTGTTGGAGACAGGCCGTAAATGACTCGCCAAAATGGCTCCGGACATGCCACGAGGAGCAGTGTCGCCTCATGGTAGCTAGGACTTGTTCGTCCACTAGGACTGGTGTTAGGCCCATTTTGGACACGCCCCCTGAGTCCGAGATCCCTTTGCCGCCCCCTTACTTTCCGGTAAGAGGAAGTGACGCAAATACAGGAAGTCCTGTAACCCTTCCCTCATTACCCTCATCCACTTCCGCTTCCTCCTCCAGTACAGGATCCACCCCCCCTCGTACTAAATCTCCCCTTCCGGAACCAGAACCCACCCCCATTAGAAACGAATATCCTGATTTGGCGCCACTTCAGACTTCCGGTCAAGCTTCATCTAGCTCGGCCCGAAGTGTTCTATTCACTACCTTTTCCCAAAACCAACCTCCCACATCCCCATACCCTATCTCTCCCCGACCGGAACCCATGACTGACGCTTCCCTACGTAGCCCCATCCAAACCCGACAGTTGACTGGTGCCCAACAATTAAAGCACTATCAGATGCCTCTTCGCTTAAATCCCGGGTCAGCTTATATCGATGCCGCAGGTCAAATGGCACACGCTGACCCTGTCTTCGTATATGTCCCTTTCACCACTACCGACCTTTTAAACTGGAAGACCCATAATTCCTCGTATACTGAGAAACCACAAGCCATGATTGATCTGTTCACCTCAATAGTACAGACACATAATCCGACATGGGCTGATTGCCAGCAGTTATTAATGACTTTATTTAACAATGAGGAAAGGACAAGAATAAATCAAGCAGCCATTAAAGCATTAGAGGATAGAGCCCGTGCTTTGAACCAAGCTAATCCAGCAGCATGGGCCGCAACACATTATCCCAACACTGATCCCGATTGGAACGTAAATGGTGCTGATATGGTTCAACTCAGAGCCTATAGAGACGCTATAATTGCTGGCATGAAAGCCGGAGGAAAGAAAGCCATTAACATGTCGAAGACAGTTGAGGTGATCCAGAAAAGCGATGAAGCGCCCAGTGTCTTTTATGACCGATTATTGGAGGCGTACCGCTTGTACACCCCCTTTAATCCGGAAGACGCAGATAATTCCCGAATGGTGAACTCCGCCTTTGTCAGCCAAGCTTACGGAGATATTAAGCGCAAGCTACAAAAGTTAGAAGGGTTTGCAGGTATGTCAATCACCCAACTAATGGAGGTAGCTAATAAGGTGTATATGAATAGGGAAACAGAAAGCAAGAAAGAGGAGGAGCGCAAGATGCGTAAAAAGGCTGATATGCTAGCGGTAGCGATCGCAGGCGTAGATAAACGGGGCCCAGATAGAGGCAATAATAGATGGAGTAGGGAGCCTTTGAGTAGGGATCAGTGTGCGTATTGCAAGGAAGAAGGGCATTGGAGGAACGAATGTCCGCAAAGAGAGCAGTACGAGAGAGACCAACCCAGGGCAGGCTACGGAAACTTTAGAGGCAGAGCGAGAGGTAGAGGAGGTCCCGGAGGGAGTAATGGTTATAGAGGGAGTAATGGGAACAGAGGAAGTGTTAGGGAAGATAGGTATATTCCAGCAGCGCAAAGGTCCCGCGATAGAGAAGGTAGGGACTTCGTAGGATTGGCTGACACGGTCATGGAGGACTATTGATACCGACCGGGCTCCATCCCCCTTGGTCGAGCGGAGCCTATGGTCGATGTATCAATAGGGGGGAAAAGGAGTGCGTTCATGATCGACACTGGTGCTGAACATTCAGTGGTGACTAATCTAGTTGCTCCTCCATCTGGAAGGACTATTACTGTGATAGGAGCAACTGGAAGAAGTGCTGAAAGACCGGTTCTTAAAAGTCGACTCTGTACATTGGGAGGCCACGTAGTAAAACACCAATTCCTTTATATGCCTGAATGTCCAGTCCAATTGCTGGGACGTGATATGCTATCCAAATTACAAGCGCAGATTACGTTCCTACCAGATGGAACAACATCTTTAAAGTTTAATGGACCTTCAGGTATTATGACTTTATCCGTACCAAAGGAAGAAGAGTGGCGACTTTATACAGTGTTGACTAGCCAAAACCCTAGGAGTGATGAGACATTGTTTAACATACCAGGAGTTTGGGCAGAGAACAACCCACCAGGACTGGCCCGCAATATTCCACCAATAAAAATTGAACTGAAACATGGGGTTTATCCAGTGAGCCTAAGACAATATCACATTCCGCAGAAGGCTAAGAAGAACATCCAATCCTATCTGGATAAGTTCATACGGTATGGTATCCTAAAATTCTGTACTTCCCCCTGGAACACCCCATTGCTGCCTGTTCAAAAGCCCGGCACAGATGAGTATCGACCTGTGCAGGACTTAAGAGCAGTCAATGATGCGGTTGTTAGTATACATCCAGTTGTACCCAATCCATATAACCTGCTTGCTTTAATTCCGGGCGGGGCTACTTACTTCACAGTCTTAGATCTCAAAGATGCCTTCTTTTGCCTCCGAATTGCCGCAGAAAGTCAATGTATTTTCGCTTTCCAGTGGGAGAACGCTGTAACGGGCTCAAAACGCCAAATGACTTGGACAAGACTGCCCCAAGGGTTTAAAAATTCACCTACCCTATTTGGTTCAGCCCTAAGTCAAGATCTATTGGATTTCGAGTCCATCCCAGGAGAGTGTGTATTGTTACAATATGTAGATGACTTGTTGATAGCAGCAGTTACAAAAGAAATCTGTCAGCAAGCAACGCACGATCTACTACACATTCTCTGGAAGGCAGGATACAAGGTGTCTAGAAAGAAGGCTCAGTTGTGTTTGCCAACTGTCAAGTATCTAGGATTCCATATCTCTGAAGGTCAAAGAATTATGGGGCCAGAGAGAAAAGAAGCTGTCTGCCAAATACCAATACCCAAGAATAGAAGACAAGTGCGAGAATTCTTGGGGGCAGCAGGCTTCTGTAGGATATGGATTCCCAGCTATGCGATACTAGCAAAACCTCTGTACGCAGCTATCAAAGGTACAGAGCACGACCCCTTCTTATGGACCCAAGAACAGCAAACGGCATTTGAAGATGTGAAGAAGGCTTTGATGAGTGCCCCAGCATTAGGTCTACCTGATCACACACGACCATTCTACTTATATGTACACGAGCAAAGAAGAATGGCTGTGGGAGTATTGACACAGTACTTGGGATCATGGCAAAGACCTGTTGCCTACATGTCTAAGCAACTGGATGCAGTGGCCAGCGGACTTCCACCTTGTCTAAGAGCCGTAGCTGCAGCCGCCCTGCTAGTAGCTGAAGCCGATAAACTCACTCTGGGTCAAGAACTTTATGTACGAGTCCCACATGCAGTACAGACGTTGTTGGATTACAAAGGAAATCATTGGTTTAGTAATAGCCGTATGACCAAGTATCAAGCAATGTTGTGTGAAAACCCAAGAGTGCATTTAGAGACTGTAAACACCTTAAATCCAGCTACCCTTTTGCCACAACCTACTGAAAGTCAACATGATTGTTTGGAAGTAATGGATGAAGTATTCTCAAGTAGACCAGATCTTCGTGATTTTTCCATCCAGAACCCCGATGTTCAATATTATACAGACGGCAGTAGTTATGTGAAAGAAGGGATCCGCTATGCAGGATATGCAGTAACAACCATAGACAAGGTGATAGAAGCTCGGCCATTGGCGAAAGGAACATCAGCACAAAAGGCAGAATTAATAGCACTAACACGAGCGTTACAATTGGCTGAAGGTTTAAGAGTAAATATCTATACGGACTCTAAGTATGCGTTTTTAACCACTCATGCCCACGGAGCTTTGTATAAAGAAAGAGGACTACTGAATTCAGAAGGCAAAGAAATCAAGTACGCAGCCGAAATCCTACAACTATTGGAAGCAGTGTGGGAGCCGAAAGAAGTCGGTATCATACATTGTCGAGCGCATCTGAGAGGAGATGGTGATGTAACCAAGGGAAATCGGATGGCAGATAGTGCAGCTAAGCGTGCTGCTGAATCAGGAAGACAGGAGTATGTAGGGCATATAGCTGCTCTTATACCAACTCCACTGTCCCAATGGACTCCAGTTTATACAGCTCAAGAAGAGGAGTGGTTAAAGACTGAACCGGGAAAGTATCTGGAGAACAAGTGGTATCAGCTAGAAGATGGAAGAATAGTTATACCAGCATCGCTAGCGGTAGAAATTGTCCAAAATTATCACAACGGGACACATTCTGGGAGAGACAGTACTGAAGAATCTCTTAGAACACATTTCTACATACCAAGATTGTCCAACTTGACTCAGGCCATTGTACGCAGATGTGTAACGTGTGCTAAGAATAATGCAAGACAAGGACCAGTAAAGCCACCAGGAGTTCAGTTTATGGGGGGACTCCCCATGTCCGATCTACAAATAGACTTTACAGTGATGCCTAAATCGGGTGGACATCGTTACCTGCTGGTAATTGTGTGCACCTATTCAGGCTGGGTAGAAGCATGTCCTACTCGTACAGAGAAAGCAGGAGAAGTTGTGAGATTCCTGCTACGAGAAATAATACCCCGATATGGACTACCCTGTTCTATAGGATCGGACAATGGTCCAGCTTTTGTTCATCAGTGCCTACAACAACTGACTCATATGCTTGGTATAAAGTGGAGGCTTCATACTGCATATAGACCCCAGAGTTCTGGTAAGGTAGAGAGAATGAATAGAACTATAAAGAACCAGTTGGCTAAAATGTGTCAGGAAACCCAACTTAAGTGGAACGTTCTCTTACCTATAGCCTTATTGCGAATCCGCAGTACCCCTACCAGAAGGATGGGCCTCTCTCCTTTTGAAATCATGTATGGGCGACCACCTCCCGTACTTGGTAACTTAAGGGGGGACTTGAGTCAGTTGGGAGAAGGAATTACCCGGCAGCAGGTTGTAGAGTTGGGTAAGACTATGGAGGAGGTACAGAAATGGGTACAAGATAGATTACCTGTGAATATTTATCCCCCTGTTCATAGTTATCATCCAGGAGATCAAGTGTGGATAAAAAGAGTGGAATAATGTACCGTTAGGGCCCAAGTGGAGAGGTCCTTATGTTGTTCTTTTGTCTACCCCTACAGCGATAAAAGTAGCAGAAGTGACTCCGTGGATACATCACTCCAGGGTTAAACCAGCAGCAGTCGATTCTTGGCAAGTTACAGCAGATCCAGAGAATCCCTGCAAGATCCGGTTAAAACGCACTACTCAGTCGGAGTAACGAGGAATTATTGTGGATTACAAATTTTATTGTTACAGGTGTGAGTGAGAAGGCCATAATAAAGCCTGTCCGCTTACCATCACATAGTGTATAAGCCAGGAAAGTCTCGAAGGGACACCTGTGAAGATGAGCAGAACTCCATTCCCTGCAGCCCCTCACATCCTGGAAGCTGAGGCGCCATCGCACGGACGAAGACTGAGGATGACGGCGAAAGATGTGCTTTTGATAGTGTTTATTTACATGTGTTTTTATATTCAGGAAGGTAGAGGTACCGACACTCCTAGCTGTGAGGTATGCATTAAGACTACGAGAACAGGTAACCATATTTCCCAAACCCTAATTTGGCATTCACCATACGAGTGTAAAGGAGATGTATCGAGATGTAGATACTTAAATATAGATTATAGTGTGTGCCATTTAGGAGTAGGAGAACCTAAGTGCTTCAGTCCGGAGTATCAACCTCGTACAATCTGGTTGACTCTCAGGAATGGAGATCCTCAGGGGACCCTAATTAATAAAACGGTGTTAGAATCCGTACATTCTTCGGGTGTTCTGCTATTTGATGCGTGTAAAGCGATATCGAGTGGTAGAAAGCCGTGGAATGTATGTGGGGATCTTAGATGGGAGAGGACGTATGGGTCTAACGATAAATATATTTGTCCCAGTAGCAAAAATAAATATGTAAGTCCTAGATGCCCAAATAGAGATTATAACTTTTGCCCATATTGGTCTTGTGTGGGGTGGGCAACTTGGGGACAGACAGTAGACAAAGACATGATAGTGACTAAGTTGCCGACTAGCCCTTATTGTAAGTCTATGGAATGCAACCCAGTCCATATACTCATTAATAACCCCGACAAGTTCTTAGATAAGTATGGAAATTTATTTGGGTTTCAAATATACGGGATGGGTTTAGATCCTGGGACATTATTGTTTATAGGAATAGAGACTGATACGGTATCCTCCCAGACTCATCAAGTATACCATTCCTTTTACGAAGAGATGAGTATAGATAATAAGATCCCCCATAATGCTAAAAACCTGTTCATCGATTTAGCTGAAAGTATTGCCGGTAGTCTTAATGTTACCAACTGCTATGTGTGTGGAGGTACTAACATGGGAGACCAATGGCCTTAGGAAGCAAAGGAGGTAATGTCCGGTTCTGAGGCAGTTCAACAATTAATATCTTCACAAGCCGATTATCAGATGAGTGTTAGAGGTAAATCTGAGTGGAGATTAAAGACCTCCATCATAGGTTATGTTTGCATAGCAAGGAAAGGAATAATGTATAATACTTCTGTAGGAGAATTAACTTGTCTAGGGCAAAAAGCTTATGATGATGATACAAAGAATACAACTTGGTGGTCGGCTTCAAATGTCTCAGAACCATCTAACCCGTTTGCTAGATATGCCAATTTAAAGGATGTGTGGTTTGATCTATCCATCACATCTACTTGGAGAGCCCCAGCAAATTTGTACTGGATCTGTGGTAAGAAAGCCTATTCGGAGTTGCCACAGGACTGGGAAGGGGCATGTGTGTTGGGTATGCTCAAACCATCCTTCTTCTTGTTACCGATTGAAACAGGTGAGACTTTAGGTGTTAAAGTGTATGATGTGAATCATAGGAAGAAAAGGGGACCCATAGAGATAGGCGCCTGGGAAGATGATGAATGGCCTCCCCAGCGTATCATAGATTACTATGGGCCAGCCACGTGGGCTGAGGATGGTACCTTTGGTTATAGAACCCCTATTTATATGCTCAACCGTATTATAAGGTTACAGGCGGTGGTTGAGATTATCACTAATGAAACATCACAAGCGCTCAATCTTCTAGCGAAGCATAACACCAGGATGAGGACAGCAGTCTACCAAAATAGATTAGCCTTGGATTACCTTTTGGCAGTAGAGGGAGGTGTATGTGGGAAGTTTAACCTAAGTAATTGCTGTCTTCAAATAGATGACGAAGGGCAAGCAATAGCTGAGCTTACTAGCCATATGGTTAAACTAGCGCATGTGCCTACTCAGGTATGGAAAGGGTATAATCCAAGTAGTTGGTTTGGTAGCTGGTATGAGTGGTTTGGAGGGCTTAAGGCAGTGGTAGGTGGAGTCCTACTGATTTTACTGTTGTGTCTACTCCTACCGTGTCTTATACCCTTAGTAGTTAGGTCTGTGCAAAGCCTGATAGGAAGTATAGCAGAGAGGAAGGCTGCTGCACAGATAATGGCGATATATAAGTATAAGGCTCTAGATCAGGGAGAACCAATGCAAGAAGATGAATGTTGAAGATTCACATCATAAGATAAGTCTGGTCTGGTTCATGGTAACCTGAGGTATATGCAAACCAAGGTTAAGTGATGCCTCAAGTAATTGTGAAATATCAGAGGCATCAAAGGGGGGAATGTGATGTAATTCCAGTAAAATACAAGTTTAGCAGGCTAAGATTGCCACAAGGCATATGTATGTATATGTGTTTGTAGTATCAGTTAGTTAATAACACGTAGCTAAGATACTGTCATCACTGTACTGACCAGGTGCAGGAATGTAAGAACTGGAATTACGCGTCCCTCTCCTTTGTATCAGATGAGCCACGTGGTTAGACCGGATGGATGAGTTTAGACTCTATTCATTAAATAGGTTAAGGGTATGTGTGGGTGTAGTTAATTGTGGGAGGAGCTACAGTGCTATATAAGGAATGTACTCTATGTATTCAGTACTCAGACTTTGCTGTATTTTGGTGACGCTAGTCCCTCTGAGTCCCGATCGGTGATCCAATAAAGAATCTCTTCCTTCCTGAAGAAACCTGTGTCCATCTCTCTGTGCTTGGCTTCCGTCAGTTTCTCCGGTATCACCCCGACCCCCCCCCCCCCCAGGTCTTCGGTGCCATCCAGGCACCTATGACCTGATCCCGGCCCTAGTGGCCGCTGGACTCTCTCTCTGATCAGCGGAGAATATCGCGGACAACTTAACAATAACTCAGGCCTGTATACCCTGAAATGTTTTAATGTTTTAATGTTCACAGATGTTACTGTTATAATATTAATATGGAGATGGTTTAAGGTTGCATACTGGCGACCCTATGCAAAGTTCATTCAATGCTAAAAGACAGGGCCTCCACCACCTCACCACAAGGTTCCCTTGACCCTTCCTATTACTGAAGTTTACCACTATAGTGGCGAAGGCCTGACCGGCATTGCTACAAAGCTCAGGCTGAGCACTATTTAATTAGAAGGTAAAGGCCCAATCGGCCGACACGGCAAATAGACCCACCCTATGCTCGGGCCAACGCAGCTACCAGACTCCCAATACGAAAATTAACATAAACCGCTAGAAATGGATACACACTGAAATGTTAAATTACCTTGATGTGCCTTGGACGAAGCGGTCACTCTTATGGTCACCATTGTTTTACATGAACAGAAAAAAAAAAAAAAAAAAACTCATGCAGAGGTGCCCTCCCCAACAACTAACTGACCCCCAAATTTACTAATATCCAGGGGTGGAATAGCCAACCCTACATACATGGCCCACTATTAAGACACCACTGATCCCATTCGGACAGCCCCATGGCTCCTGGAATAAACCATAAACGGTAGCGGCAATTAATAACATGCATATTCTCTTTACAGATATCTGAAAGCCTCAACACCTTTGTCTCGGGCTCCATCATGCCCCCCCCCCCCCCCCCCCTCAGTGACACTCAGCAAACGATACCTAGCGACCCGACAAAGCACCACAAATAAGTTAACACACACATGGCTCGGAGAGGACGGAAGGTAAGGCCTATCTCCCCTCAAGACAGCTCCGACTTACCACACACACACTCTAACCACAGAACCCCCTCTACTAGACGACCACACCTGCTCCCCACCACCGGTGCAACAGACCACCCAAGAGGGACAAGGAATAGGACCCAACCGCAGGTACCTCAACCTCCGCCCCCACCAGGCCTGGCAACCTAAGTATAAGACCATGAAAAACCCAACCCCCCCCCCTTACCTCATCTAAAAGGCGAACCCCTGACCCCCTGCACCCAATGGCTCAGTCTCACGATAGGCCACCAGCTGACTAGCACACTGCCAATCCTTCCACACCAGACCCACCCAAATCTCCCTCCCCAATACGCCCGTATACATAACGAGGCACTCGGCCACTAAACACTACAGACACCCTCAGAGCAGGCCCACCCAAAAACACGACCGGACAATATGAGCACCAAATTGACATGCATTTCCATTAATTGCAAGGGCCTTAAAAACCCAGCAAAAAGACACCGACTAATGACATGGGCAAACCGCTCAAACGCAGATATAATTCTATTGCAAGAAACCCATTTTACACAGGCCAAACCTTTCCCTCTAACTAGCCGACACTACAGGGAATGTCACACGGCAAACTCCCCTACAACTAAACAAAACAAAGTAGCCATTTTGATGCGGAAAACTTGCCCACTTAGCACTAGACAAGTTATAAAAGACCCACAAGGCAGGTTTATCACACTCACAGGACAGGCAGGACACAACCAATATGCCATCACTTCACTATACGCCCCAAACACCCCGGATAAAATGTTCTGGGATACATTCCAAGCCCACCTAGCCCTAACCCCAGGCCACCTTAAAATCATAGGCGGAGACTGCAACGCCACGATGACGCCATCAATAGACAGGCACAGAACAAGAAAACTCCCAAACCCCACAACCAAACTAGACAAAATTTTGCAAGATTTTGTGCTGCGACAGAGACTGGTAGACATCTGGCGCCTACTCCACCCGACTACTAGGGATTACACATTTTATTCCCACACAACTCGTACTCCCACATCGACCTCTTTCTGACCTCACCCTACCTCACACACACATGATCCAAACGGCCAACATAGGCAACATCACATGGTCAGACCACGCAGACATCACAATAACAATCAAGGTCACAACCCGCTGACAACAGAAGCAATACGAACTGAGTTAACAAACTACTTTACGCTAAACATGCCCTCGGCACCCTCACCGGGCATACTGTGGGCAGCCCATAAGGAAGTCATAAGAGGCAAAATAATAAGCCTAGCATCACACCAAAAAAAAAAAAAAAAAAAAAAAAAAAAAACTCAACTAGCCGACCTCACGAAATCTCTCACAGACCTTAGGACCCTAGAAACAAGCCATAAACGAAACCCCACACAAGACAGACATTCTCACGGAAATGACAGAATGCCGAAACAAAATTAAAGACTTCATGACTAGAGATGCGGCCAAAGCCATGCAATGGACAAAACAGACCTATTACAAAAAATCTAATAAAGCCGACACCTTACTAGCCCGAAAGTTACAACGCAGGACGGACCATAAACGAATAGACGTGATACAAGCGCCAGACGGCACCAAACACTCCATACCAACAAAAATCGGCGAGGTCTTCCAAAAATACTTTTCCACGCTATATGACCATAGTCCCACCTCATGACAACATCCCGAAGAGACCAGGCAATCAATAGACAGACACCTATGGAAGCCATCTCCAAAATAAGCGAACCAATCACCATCGAAGAAATCGCCAAAGCCATCAAAAACACTAAACCCAATAAGAGCCCGGGACCAGATGGCTTCACGGGACTATTACAAAACGTTCCCAGCCACACTCCTCCCGCACCTCTGAAACCTGTTTAACTCAATACTACAGGGAAACCACATACCCCCCCGACATCCTAAGAGCGAATGTGTGCCTTCTCCCCAAGCCAAACAAAATCCACCTAGACCCAAGCCACTATAGACCAATTTCACTGTTGAACGTAGACATAAAGTTACTCACGAAGCTACTTGCAGACAGGATAAACCCCCACGTACATAAACTTTTACACCCAGACCAAGTTGGCTTCATTCCCTCCAGGCAGGCATATGACAACACCAGACGGTTTTGACCTTCTGTGGGCGACCTCACACCGACGAATCCCCACCCTTTTCCTATCCCTAGACGCCGAAAAGGCATTTGACCGACTGCTATGGCCTTTTCTCTTCACTACCCTGCACAAATTCCAGTTCCCTGACCCAATCCTAAATGCACTCCAAACCCTATACTCCGCACCAGAGGCGAATCTTTTAATCCCGAACGCCCAACCTCCCTCATTCCGCATCTTTAATGGGACAAGACAGGGCTGCCCCCTCTCCCCACTCCTGTTTGTCCTCTCATTGGAACCCCTACTTCAAGCCCTACGTATAGACCCAACAATAGCGGGCGTACACGTTAGAAAGGAAGAATATAAAGTAGCGGGGTATGCGGATGACCTACTCCTCACCATTACAGATCCAACTAACTCGCTCCCGCCACTGTTACGTGCCATAAACTAATACTCACAGGTTTCAGGCTACCGCCTCAACCTGGATAAAACTGAAGCGCTGCCAGTACAAATCCCTCAAGAGGACCTTGAAGCACTAAAAACTAACTACCCATTTCACTTCAACCCCACGCACATACATTATCTGGGTGTCAACCTACCAGCAGACGTCTCCCAGACATACCGTCTCAACTACTCCCCCCTACTACAAAGAGCAAAGGCCAACCTTAAAATTTAGGAATCCCACTCTTTCTCCTGGCTATGAAGGGTGGCATGCATAAAGATGAATCTCTTACTGAGATTTTTATACCTATACCAAACACTACCAGTTCAAGTAGCAACCAAAGACTTTAAACTACTACAAACACAAATTGACCGTTTCATATGGGCCAACAGGCACGCTAGGATAAGGAAGGACATCCTCTATCTCCCGACAAGATCAGGGGGCCTCAACCTACCCCACTTCCTCCACGCAGCACAACTAGCGCAGATTCAGGCACTCCATGCCCCCATAGGGTTAAAAAGATGGGCAGACCTCGAACACAACTTGTTTAGCCAGGATTCCCCTTCCCTTTATATCTGGGTACCAAAGCGAGCAAGACCACAACTCCTACAAACCAAACCGGCGCTCGATACTTCTATAACTCTCTGGAATAAACTCTCCATAAAACATGCACTCACGTCAGACCCCTCACCCATGACACCAATCTTGAGAAACGAACACTTCACACCAGGCATGACCCCAAAACACTATGAAGACAATGACCTAATCAGGACATATCAATTTTTCCAGAACCAAAAAAATCATTGCGTTCACGGACTTACCACAAACCAGACCACTCACCACACACTACTTCTTCCGATATCTGCAAATCAAAAAACTACTGGAAACTCCTACATATAAACAAGCCGGACTTACACCCCTCACCGCCTTCGAAAAATCGTGTATCCATGCCCCAATACAAAAAAGCCAGATCTCTACAACATATACACAACTGCTCAGAGCGACAAAAACCCAACCGTTATGGTATGTCTCAGCATGAGAACGGGACTTAGGACCCCCCACCGACCCCACAGACTGGACTGCAATCTGGGAAGCCACAGCAACGGTAACGATACGCTGGTACCTCACTCCGTTAAAACTCAAGCAAATGGGACTTTCCACTTCAGATAGATGCTGGAAAGGGTGCGGTCAAAAGGGGACATACTACCACCTATGGTGGGAATGCCCACACATAACACAAATTTGGACAGACAGTGGCCTTGGCCTCAAGAGTCCTACACGACTCCATCCCAAAGGATCTGTGGCTATGGCTACTATCCAAACCGCTAGAAGGCACACCACGGGCTCACAACAAACTACTAGCCAAACTAGCCTTGGCCACTAGAAAAACCATTGCCACCCACTGGGGCTCGCCCACAGTCCCGTCAATCACCGAAATAAAGAAAAAAAATGAACGAAGCTAGGTTGATGGATAGTTTATCTGCACTCATTCACGACACCACAACACATTGTAACAAAATATGGGACCTGTGGCTCATGGAACCCACCACAGCCACTATTCACAAATTAAACTGAAACCACACCTCCTCTCCCCCCCCCCAAATCCCAACCCTATTAACCCGATAAAAAGGAAGGATCGAATCGACAGTAGAATTAGACAGGTAACCAACCACGAAAATAGACACAAATCACAAATAGCCCATGGGGACCATAATCACAAAAGAAGCATGGAAACATGCACAACACCAAAAGGCCGCACACCACAAAGGTCAGGGACGCCGATTCCCCCTCTGGTCAGGGACGCCGATTCCCCCTCTACCCCCCCTACAATCCTATTGAAGACTCCAGCAGACGGAGCCTCTCTACCACACTTCACCCACAAGGTAATTTATAATTTATTTTTTTATTATTATTTTTATTTTCTTTCAAACCTTCAATTTTCTGCTTCTTTTGCTGTTCCAATGCTACTTACAGTTGCATTCAAAGTTGTTTAGCTCTGTATAATTGTATAAAAATTTGACAGAACAGAACTGCATAGAAAGAAACTAAAGTTGCACCACCAGACAACAACCCTTTTTCTACAAACTTTTCTGTATAACGATGTACTATTGAAATGTTTGAAGTTTGGCTTTTGCATAAGCCCATGCATTTCCTTTGCACGACATTCATGTGATTGTTAATTCTGCCACTTGAAAAAATAAATAAATAAAAAAAAAAAAAAAAAAAAAAGAGAAACTCTATATATCCACAAGACAACTACTCTTAAAGATACAAAAATATATATAAAAAAAAAATAAAATAAAGTCAAATTTGGTAAATGTATTGCACAGATCTCTGTTCCTTAAGGGATGACAAAGCATTGATTAAATATATTTATTGTAAAACGCAATCTATAAAGAACTAGGAGAAAACCAAGTGACGGTTATAGACCAACTCCCTTACCGTTTACATTATTCAGAGTAATTAGCTATTGCAAGCATGTTGCCTACAGATTACCCCCACAGAGTTGGCCAACGCTAGGTTTCCTGTGCACACAGAAGTCAATTCAAAGCAATGCACAGCTGGGGTAATTAAAAAAAACAGTGTAAAGTCTGGATTGATCTGAGATAAAAGGTCAGGCAAAACTGACACACAGACCTACCAGGCTCTGTTCGCTAGATGTCCTGATGCCACTTTCCTCGGTGAAGACGGATCTTACCTTTTTACACATGTAATGGGTGACAGCCACTAGAGGCACTTGCACCCACTGAGTCACACGTGGTTATTCAATCAAATGTTACTCATACTGAGAATATTATTTTATTTATTATTGCCATTTATATAGCGCCAACAGATTCCGTAGCGCTTTACAATATTATGATAGGGGATTTAACTATAAATAGGACAGTTACAAATAAACTTGATTGGGGTAGTGCGGCAAGTGGTTGCGCATGTGCACTAGCATCCCAATGCTTTACCAAGGCAAAGCATTGGATTGGTGGCGATCATAAAGTAAGACCAGCATGCCGCAGGTTGTAAGGTGAGAAAAACAGGGGGGGGGGGGGGGGCTGGACATCCAAATAGTAAGACCCCAGTAGCATTAGGAATTGATTTTTGTATTCCAAATGCTATAACTAACACAAAGCCCCTCCCACACACAGGCAGTGGCCCCAAAAATAGATTTAAAAGAATGCAGTGCATTTATTTTAAATTCTTTATTTTTATTCGTGCATGGAGTAACAATAAAGCGTACAGCGCCACAACAGCTGCTGCAAGCGGTTTGTCATCATTTCAACATGTGGCTTGTTATACAGCACGATTTTTATATTTTAGAACATGAAAATAACAAGATGTAGGCAGTTGCATAGAAATACAAAACGTGGTAAACATGCGATTTAAATTATGCAACACTCTGAATTATTATGTCTAAGGCAGTAAGACACTATAGGGTTACAGGCTTGCTTCGGTAGACACATATGCCCCTTCCAAACATGTGAACGTACGCTGTCTCACCTATGAGGCAGAAAAATATACAGATAGCTTGACTTTTTAAGCGAGTTACAAGCGTGGGTTAATGGTGCTAATTAAACCTGCTGGGTGTGCATTGCTTGAGGTGCAGGAACAGGTATGTTAAAAAGGATGTATGCACAATTTTGACAACAATACTGTCCATATTAACAAGCTGAACAGAGCTTATTGTGTGCGTTAGGGTGTGCTTGACAACGATTTTTAGAGATATTTATGTCTTAATGCTGAACTAGGCTGGTGTAATTAAGTAGTTAAAGAGATTATAGACATGGTGAGTGTTGAATATGTACTAGTGTCAAGATTAGGCTATTGTGCCATGTAGCGACCACTGAAACCTTAGTAAGCTAGCACTCTAACCTGAAATCAAAATGGTCAAAGCATAACAAAACAAGAGAGGATCTACTAGATTTGCATGAACGTAGTGGAGAAATAGCAGTCCATCAATCTATGAGGCAGCGAAAGTCACCCGACTCCCACAGTCGGTAAGGGCCGGGCACTTACAGGAGAGTCACTGAGGGAAGGCGCCTCTCTAACCCCGAGTCTTTCTGGTGCCGTTATCGCCAAGACATGGACTCGGAAGCATGCTAAGTCCTGGCCCCACTTCAGTGGAGAGCTGTAGGAGGTGTTGGCGGTCCGTCGCTTCTTTCGGTCTGCAGGCTTCTGTTTGTGTGGCGGGGCTGACTCCGGAGTTGCCCTCGGCCCATGGGGGCCTCTGACGGCACTGACAGGTGCTGGTTTAGGTGCTCTGCCTGGAGGGGTCCCTCTCTTATTACCTCTCTGGCCTTTCTTATGGGGCAGGGGTGGTACTGCTGCTGTGCGTTCATCCAGTGCTGCCCAAAAGCGATCAAAAATCTCTTCAATGTGTAGCAGGGTTTTGTCTATGTGATCTTGCATGTCGCAATGGATTTGATTCAGGCTCCGCTTTTCAGGAGCGAGTCCGGGCGCCATCTTGGGAACCGCAGTCATCTCCATGTCGCAGATAGTAGCCTTTAGCTTTGATGTGGAAATACCGTTCCAGCGGGGACCGGGATAACCCCCACCGGTCCAAAGGGGGGGGGGGGGGACTCGCAGCCTTCGCCTCCGACCTGCTAGACACCAGTAAGCGGTAGAAAGGTAAGGAGGCGGCCGTCCACCTCACCTCTCACTCGGCTAGGCCGCAGACCTCCGGTTGCCTCAGAGTTTGATCAGAGCTTCAGAGCTTCTGTAGTTGGGTCATTCAGTGTTGTCCCCGGTCTTATCTACTTTATGGCACAGCTTTTGGCGTCAAGAGTGTGTAGAAGCCGGTTTTAATCGATTTAGAAAGCCATAGACTTCAGGAGCCCATCAGACATGCGGCTTATCGGCATGGCGGTCCGGCCCCGCCCCCCGCAGTGCATTTATTTTAACACTAACTCATGCCAATTTTCTAATCCGCTCTTGCTGGCATTCACAAGTCTGCTATCTAATCTATTTTGATAATAAAATCAGATTCAGTTTTACAGATTATTATTTTTTGTTATCTAGCAAAATGATGTAAAAGCAATATTACATGAAATTTAAAACACAACTAATATTTACTAGTACAGGGGCATGCTCTTTCAACAGGAGGCAAAAAGTTATAACTATATTTTCAAAACTTCCCAGTATCGGGAGTAGTTTAATGGGACAGTTTAAGCACCATAACAACTTCATAGAAATTAATTTGTTATGGTGCCAGGCAGGAAGCCCCGGGCTCACTCTTACCTCAGGGGGTAAACTGTTGAGAAAGGTATCTTTCCCCATTCACAAAACTTGCTTGGAAAAGTCACTGATTGGCGGAGAGCATCAGTTGATCACCTTCAGCCAATCAGCAGCACCCCTGTCCGATGACACTCTGCGCTTCCTGAAACCTAAACTTCAGAAGTCGGATGCCTGAGGGGAGCTGTAATTGGCGCTGGAGGCAAGTTTGGGGTTAAACCGTTGGAGAATGGTTTAACAGCTAGATGGAAGAGTGAGCTGGGGGGCCTCCATAACTTAATTTAAATTAAGTTGTTTTGGTTATATAAAGACAAATGTGTGAGATAAAGGCGCTAGTATTGTTTTGGTGCTTGGAGTGCCCTTTTACATATCCAAACACTTAAAGTGTTAATCCTTGCACCATGACCACTTCACTGATTTGAAGTGTTCATGGTGGCTGGAGTCTGTATGTACAGCATTTCACATTGAAACACTGCACATACCGAGTTTAACCCCTCTGCTGCCAGAGGTGTAACCCCACCTCCATCTGTGTAATTTGGGTGCCATCAGCCAGCCTGGAATTAGAGGTCCGGTTTAGCTAATGTCAATGATGGGCAACCTTTGTTGCACAGAATTGCATTAATTAGCAGAGAGAGGTCAGCTGATGCACTCAGCCATTGCATGGCGAAGGCTGCGGCTATGCAGAAGCGCTTCACTGGACCATCAGAACCCTGTAAGGAGACAGGTAAGTGGGCAATCTGTTTAGAAATTAACCAGGTCAAGGTACTCCTAGAACCATATCCAGGACACTGGGCTGCAGTGATAAGGAGGTTTTGAGTAACATTTTAACTAGGTTATCAATACTCATTATGTACCACTTTATCTTACTCTTGTATGCGTTTGTAATTATTGTTGCCTTTTCTATGACACAATAAAAACATAAATTTTCAAGAATAGGGCATTGCTTCCAACAGCATGTACTACAAATACGCAAAGGTGCACAATGGCCTTACACAGTCAGAGGAATCTAAAATAAATGGTTCCACACATGCAATAGCACATTGTTACAAAATTAACCCTAAGCACATTTTTGTGATTTCCTCTGCTATCAAGGAGTTGCCAGATCCGCTGTGTCCTTACACATATTGATGGGAAGCTCACGCAAACTGCTTGGCTGCAGGATGTACTATTCAAATGCTTCCAAAATCAACTAGGAGTTTACAACATATGAATTCTACATACAGTGCTTTCTGTGTAATGTCTATCAGCATATAAAAGTGAGGTGTGTACAGCAACACAATATATCTGGCATCTCCTCCAGATAAATATCTTGCAACAACAACCCGCAGGTCCCAGTTTAGCACAATCCTATTTTAGACCTACAAGTCATTCATTTTCCTGCCAAGCATAGATTTTTGGGATGCTTTTTCAGTGTATACAAAGGCTAGCCTGATCAGATGTATTTTAAGAGCAGTAACATAAATTCCACACAAAAAAAAAATATATATATATATATTATAAAGAATATAAACACATTAGCAAACATAATACTAACCTCATCGCATGTGGAAAAGATCCCATACGGAAGGTTCTGAATGGGGAAGTCTGAATTCTTATCTACGTGGATAAAAGACATCGCTCCCAGTAAGGCAGACAGTGAAGTGAGATTTTGGGAGCTCCAGATGTATCTGGGACACAGTTATTAAGGCCTGCTGTGCCTTCCTCCTCCCAACCAATCCAAAATTAGAGAGCATTTCCACCCACAGCAAATGTCTAATCACAACCAGAATCTCAGTGACTCAGCTTATTTCCCTTGAACAAAGTTCAAACAAACTGGTGCAACTCGTCCAATTTTAAAGCATCCAGTAATAAGATTCAAACTGTAATTGTATATGGCATAGTAAAACCCAATGGCACAAGCGTGCCTGTTATACTGGCTGTACAAAATGCACAAAGAAATTAGCTCATTGAGTAGTGAATTGAAAACGAAATTGCAAGAAATTGCCCAAGCCCAGCATGATTCAGTATTTATTTACTGTATAAAGCTAATTGATGGGTTTATTGAATAAAACTCTGAATAGTGGTAAATTGAAAAC
This sequence comes from Pelobates fuscus, assembly GCF_036172605.1. NCBI lineage: Eukaryota > Metazoa > Chordata > Amphibia > Anura > Pelobatidae > Pelobates > Pelobates fuscus. Next base: position 294,714,945 of record NC_086319.1, read on the forward strand.
TGAACTGCGCAATTAAGGCTTAAATAGTCAAATTGTGAAATCTGAGCTGGAGAATTCTTCTAAATCAGCTATTTTGGCCTACATTTTGGATTTTAGTTTTCAATGCTCTGCCAGTTGCTGTTTAGTAAATAAATCCATAAGGGAATAAAGGCTTTTTCAACGTAGTTTTTCAATCAACCACAACTCACTGTTGTAAAATTATTATTTTATGTATTGGCATTAATTTAATTTAAACAGGTATATTAGTGCAAACAGGGGATGGGCAAGGAGACTATAGCATTAGCAATGTAGGTGTGTACACTGTACAGGGTATTTTGCAACCTAGAGATACGTCTATATTCAATATCTTTGTTTAATTTCATTTAAAAGTCTCTCTTCCTCACCGTATTATCCAAGCCACTTTTCGGCTTCCAAATTCAGTTTCCCGATACAGTGAATGGGCCTTAGAATTATGTTTAATCGTGGATTAATCTAAAATTTTACTTAATTCATCTCAGATATTGCAGTGATACAGCGTCAATGCATCATGCATGGGAGTGTTGGAAGAAGACAGGAAATAAGCCAGTGGTGGCAAACCTTTTTTGAACCCAAGTGCCCAAACTTGAACCTTGAAACCCATTTATTTATCTCAAAGTGCCAACACTGCAATTAAACACAAAAGAGTTTAAAAAAAAAAAAAATAATCAACTTATGGACCAGACTCTGAATGTGCATTTTACATATACATAATGTTAGGTGCAATTATAGTATTTTCAAAAGGATAAATAATACATTTATATAAAATAATAAAATAGAAGACACAAGTTTACAGAGGTGTTTAGACTACAGAGTGCTGATGTTCTCTGTAATGCCTATCAGCATGTAGAAGTGATATGTGTACATGACCATGACTAGATTAACTGTTGAATGGAAATTAGGCACTGAGACAGACTGGTTTATTACGAAGTCCTTATAGAGGAATTAGTTCACAACCTAGAAACACTCTATAACTACATGCATGGAGGTTCACCGGATGGTGATATGGCCCTAGCAAACATAGTTCTGATTCCTAAGACAGGATGTGGCGACACACTGGCAGCGAAATATAGAATAATCTCATTAATTAATTCAGATTTGAAACTATTTGCAAAGCTATTGTTGGAGCTCCTTAATACATCTAGATCAGGTAATCTTCATCCCCGAGCAACAATTTAAAAAAATACTTGATGATGTGTCGATTTAATCTAGCCATTTATGGACTTAGCAACGCCTTTTCTGATCATCTTGTTGGAGTCAGAGAAGGTGTTTGACAGGATATAGAAAATTCTGATCACACAAATGAGGCTGTGTTCGGCTTTAGCAGGTAAATCTATCTAAACGTTTGTGATTCCTAGGATTTCCTGAACACTGTATTGCAGTGATCAAGGCTCTATGTACCAATCAGTGTGCCCAGAAACTTGTCACCATCCATATTTGGACACCAAGAGAACACAGAGTACTCTTGCGGACAGAATGCCCAGCTATCTTTAACTCCATCAGCTTATGGGACCGAGTCGCACGGAAATTTAAATTCACAGACCTACCATCCTCAATTACTCCGGTCCTGCGCAACAGAGCATTCCCACCGGGACTTAGGGCAAAAGACTTTCACGGCCTAGAAGCCACAGGCCTACAGCGCTCACACACCTGTACATAGACAACCAACTGGTACCCTACCAACACTTGCAAACCCTAGCCCCGCTAAAAACGCGTGACTTCTTTAGATATGTCCAAATACGGGATTTTGCACAAACTAGAGAGGTCAGAACAGCAAACGCCAAACCGACTACGTTCTTTGAACGAATCTGCTTACAAGAACACATGCCAACAAAATTAATCTCACTACTCTACAACCACATATGCCTAGAATCAGGAACTTGTGGCACACAGAAATACACTGACAAATGGGAGGCAGATCTAGGTGAGACACTAGAGGGGACAGATTGGCCAGACATTTGGGAGGCAAATGCAAAAGTATCCATATGCACGGCCCTCCAGGAACAAGCATACAAAATACTACTACGGTGGTACACGGCCACTGTCAAACAATGTCACATGCAACTAAGCCCCACAGACACCTGCTGGAGGCTATGTGGAGAAAAGGGTACATACATCCACATGTGGTGGCACTGTGCCAGAGTTAAGGAGTATTGGGCAAATATAGCGGACCTGACCTCCAATATCCTACAACGAAGGATAACACCTGACCCCTGGGCATGCCTACTATCACGGCCAACAGAGGGACTAGACAAACATGACCAAAGACTACTGAATATGCTTAACCTAGCAGCTCGCAGAGCATTGGCACAATACTGGATTAAACCCGAAGTACCCCCGATTTCCCTAGTACTCTCCAAAATTAGGGACAATTACTTAATGGACAAGTTGACTGCACAGGTTCGCAACACCAGCGCCACATTTCAAGAAACGTGGGCCCTCTGGGAACAATACGACATATAACTCGACACGTCATAGCGCTCCCTCATAGACAAACTTTCACTTGTGCAATACAGGGTAACACAGCAGGATATACCCACAGTTTTAGTTGTTATCTTTATTTTCCTTTATTCTGTTCTTTCATTGTATAAACATACCTGTTTTTTGAAAAAAACAAAAACAACGACAGGCATAACGAAATGACACGCCACAATGGCTTCTGCGCAAGCCACATGAAAAGTATCAACATTATCTGTTGTACGTAATACTAACCTATTCTCCCTTTCTGTAAACACTCGTCGAGCAATGACTGATGATTAGGCCTCTGCGTAGGCCAAATGTAATGCCGTGCTATGTGCCTGTCGACACTTAAATAAAGAATTGAAAAAAAAAAAAGAAACTTGTCACCGGTGCAAGTTAGGTGGAGTGCCTTGGGAAAAATGTTGGGGATTATGGTGAAAAAAATAGAACAGAAAGGGATAATGTGAATGCATATTTGTTTTATATTTATATGCTTAATAGGTTATTAGGTTGTCCTAACACGACACAGTGGCTAAAAAAGCCACTGAGTACAAAGTATCGAAATGTAGATGCTTTGAAGCGGTCTCTTACTAACTCAGTAGGTGAGGGCTAAAAATAATGTGTATTTGTTTTATAATTAGAGCATGAGACTCCGTTTCAACTAGGTAACACAAAAGGGGGGCCCTTTATAATTTACTATATCCCTAGAGCCCCTTCTACATTGAATACAAACTCACCGGAATATTGAGGGTGTAGAAGTTGCTGAAAACATCTTTACAGTCTCTGCGTATACAGATTTTGTTATCCTCATCTTGACCAACTCGCTTTCCTCCTTTGGCCACTTGAACCCGAAAGGGTTGTAAGGCTAAATCAGTGGCATGGCCACTTAACCTGTTGGCCGTGTACTCGGCACAGGTAGAGCCAACATACCAGCATTTACTCACTTGGGAGTTAAGATTACCGCTGACCCAGCATAACTTGTTCACCACAGCTACAGCCCATGGTCCACACACTAATTTGAGACATGGACAGATGGGTAGATAAGTCGAAATCAATGGATGGGGCATCTCCATTCCGTTAAAATGAACATGTTATCAAGTCTCTTATTTCAGTCTCTCACAGTCAGGATCGCCAGAGGGGATTTAGTGGGTCTACAAACCGCAATAGATGAGTTCATTTGACAACGCAAAGGTCGCAAACTGGCCAAGAGGTTAATGTAATGACCAAAATCAGCAGGAGGACTTGGCCTGCCACACCTATATTTTTATTACTTTGCAGCACAGTTGGCACAGGTGATTCTACCAATTCTGACCAAAGGTGTTGGGTGGCCATAGAGTCCCTCTTTATGCTGGGAGACCTACTGCAATTTTACATGTGGGTACCTAAAACCCAGAAAGCACTTTTACAGAGAACATGTCTGCCATCCTCAATTGTCTCTGATATGGTTTGCAGTGGATGCAAGGTATTTTCTGCAGTGGTATCCCTCCCCGATGACTCCTTTTCTGAGAAACCAGACATTTCTATCTAGCATGCATACTAGAGACTTTGGGGGCTGTAGTGATGCCTTCATCTATGTAGATACCAGGAACTATAGAGACCAGGTCACCTGAAGACCATTTTGAATACCTCCAACTTTGAGATTTTAGAAAGAAGTTAAACAGGCTGCCCATACCCCTCTGACATTTGTAGAGCATTTATGCATAAAACAAACCACTCCGGCTATATTGATTGCTACTATACCAGTGGCGGAACTCCTAGATTCAGCCTGAGTATCACCGCCAGGTATTCGCTTACTTAACTACCAATACATCAGTTCCTCATCTAATGAATAGGGGAAACTTAGATATGTGGATTAGTGGGAAGCTGACCTGTGACTGATGCTTGAGGGGGGAGATTTGGAAAGAATATGGTAAGCTTGTGCTAAGTCTTCAATGTGTGTAACTCTTCTGGAACAGTCATTCAAAACAATGTTCTGCTGGTACACCACACTAATCAAGCTTTGTCACACAGACAGGATGGCCACAGACACATGTTGGCATCTATGCAGGAAGAGCGGTATTTACTTACACATGTGGTGGTCCGGCCTGTGGGTTCTGAGTTCTGGAGGGAGGTGAACACGTGGGTAAATACAATTTTCCAAAGATACTCTGACTAAGAACACTGGGCATATCTGCTTTCTAGGCCCACAGAGGGATTGTCCACCTAAGAGTAGAGTCTCTTTAATATGACTAACCTAGTGAATGTCCCAGTCGTGATTGAAGCCCAAGGTCCCAGGTATAGCACAGGTTACCTTTAATATAAAATATAATAGCCTAATGGACAAGTACACATCTCAGGTCAGAAACACACTATTCACATTCAATAAGATTTGTACTCTATGGAAGCAATCTAAGCATTTTGGGAGTTTTGTAATTATTTTAATTTTTACTTGTTAAATTCAGTTAACCCTTCTTACAATCCAAATATCTAATGTGCACTTCACAACATAAAACTACCTATTGAAAATCCCATTGCCTAAAATATACCAACATATTATGTATTTCATTGTTATAATATCACATCGTAAAACATACAGGCCTATGTACACACTGTGTAGACATGTACTGAACAACTGCCTTTGTATCTTGGACGTTTAATTAAAGAATTAAGAAAAATAAAATGTAAATATCTTGCATCTATATAATTTCTAGCAGTTTGTTGAGCTTTTTATTGTTCCACTGGATAATGGCTATGTTAAAAAGATATCAAACAGATGACGAACAGAGAGCGGTACTCAAACAAGCCAACCATCTAGAGGATATAGCTTATATTATTAGCAGATTAAAATGAGACTGTCATATTAAGCACAACATGATCCCTTTATAAAATGTCTAGAGATTGTGATGCAGCTTTAGCTAAATATAGAAGTGATGGCTTTAAATGTATTCCATTAGAATGGCAAATTATATATTAAATCCATTAACTGTCAGTGAGGGTTTGAAAATTAGAGATTGGCATTTATTACTGGAAAAGTGGAAATCATTTGTTTCACAAACAGTAACAAACTAAATGAAAGGTTATCAATAGCCAATCACATGCAAATATAGACCATATTAGTTCTATTCTATTCTATTTTTTTTTTTTAATTCTTTATTTTTGATATGCAAAAAAGGTCACAAATTGGCTTGCACTGCTACAACAGCATGTGTGAGCCCACAATTGGTAAACATTTGAAAACAGGCACATAGCAGGTGAGGAACATTGCACATTTTTTTTTTTTTTTTTTTTTGTGTAACTATAAACTTAGTTAGGTAGCGGAGCATACCAGAACATCAATTTAAGTAATGATATTGAGTGCCAGAGGTGTATCAGTGCTGTGGGCGGGACATTACTATAGTGAAAGTAGAGACCAAAGCAGGTCTAGTTTGGATGTCCTGGGAAAAAACTCAAAAAAAAAAAAGCAAAACCTATATCGGGAGATAGTGGGTCCTAAGCTTCGTCTGTCCCTTGTCGTTTGAAGATGAGTATTCTATTAGGGCCCTATGTGTTTCATCCCTGTCGGTTGCTCGTCTCGTGGGGTATTTGTTAGTCTCCCAGAGTGGACTTTGAGCTACAAGCGAGGTCACCTATCTGCAGATAACTTTGTTCCCTACCGGGCGCCGGTGAGTAAGTTCTCCTAATGGAACTGCTGCAAAGCCATTGCCGCAGAGACATACTAGGAATGGCAGATGGATTACTGTAGGATCTGGTAGACTTGGAGTTGTGGATAAAAGGCATATTGCACAGTCTGTTGTTCTACATAATTAATTTTCTGCACTTTCAGAGTGTAGTGGTGTCCTGGAGATAGGCACTGAGGCTAGTGGTGTTGTGCAGAGAGGCACTGAGGCTAGTGGTGTTGTGCAGAGAGGCACTGAGGCTAGTGGTGTTGTGCAGAGAGGCACTGAGGCTAGTGGTGTTGTGCAGAGAGGCACTGAGGCTAGTGGTGTTGTGCAGAGAGGCACTGAAACTAGTGGTGTTGTGCAGAGAGGCACTGAGGCTAGTGGTGTTGTGCAGAGAGGCACTGAAGCTAGTGGTATTGTGCAGAGAGGCACTGAAGCTAGTGGTGTTGTGCAGAGAGGCACTGAGGCTAGTGGTGTTGTGCAGAGAGGCACTGAGGCTAGTGGTGTTGTGCAGAGAGGCACTGAGGCTAGTGGTGTTGTGCAGAGAGGCACTGAGGCTAGTGGTGTTGTGCAGAGAGGCACTGAGGCTAGTGGTGTTGTGCAGAGAGGCACTGAGGCTAGTGGTGTTGTGCAGAGAGGCTTGAAGACTATGGTGAGGCCTAATAGAAAGCAGTTGTTGTTGGGGGATTCCATCATAAGAGGTGTGGAGATGGACAATGGTGGTCTTGTGAGGTGTCTTCCCGGAGCTACTGCTCACAGAGACAGGAGACGTATCTGTAATATTGTTAAGCAAGCAAAGCAGGAAGGGGAATTGGATGTACTTGTCCATTTAGGGACAAATGACTTGGCTTGCAATGAGGTTTCAGAGGTTAAGGAAGTTTTTAGTGTTTTTGCCAATGATATACGGCAGGTTGCTTCCACACTGTCATTCTCTGAAGTTCTGCCTGTGCATAACACTCAGAACGACAGGCGGATGCGTATTAGGGACTTTAACTTGTGGCTTGGTGAATGGTGTCGGGAGCAAGGATTTGGCTTTATTGCTCATGGTAGCTCTGTTTGGAATGGAAATAAACTGTACAAAAAAGATGGTTTGCATCTTTCTCAAAAGGGAACAAATGTTCTCAGTGAGCAGTTCAGAGGTTTTGCTAGGATGTTTTTAAACTAGGAGGGGGGGGGGGGGCAAAAGGGTGATAAAACATCAATCCAATTGTCCCCCAAAACAAGGACAGAAGGTGCCTGTAGCAAGTGTGTTAAAAAATGATAAGCTTAGAGTCATGTCTACAAATGCTCGCAGTTTAGGGAATAAGATCCATGAACTTGTGGCAGTAATGGCAACTGATAGTGTAGATTTAGTCGCTGTTACTGAGACATGGTATAATGAGAAAAATGACTGGGACATAGCAATACCAGGGTACTCTTTATATAGAAAAGACAGGGAAGGCAAGAAAGGGGGAGGGGTGACCCTGTATGTAAAGGATAGCATAAAATCTAGCCTAATAAAGGTTAGTGAGGCGAACATAGAGTCCGTTTGGGTTACGTTAGAATTTGGTAATCACACAGTAACTCGTGTAGGTGTGATTTATAGGCCCCCAGGACAAATTGAAGAGTTAGATAATCTACTAGTTGAAGAAATAGCTAAAATGACAATGAAGGGGGAAGTTATCATCATGGGTGACTTTAATCTTCCTGATGTGAATTGGAAAACAAAAATAGCTACTTGTGCCAGGAGCACACATATTCTAAACTCCCTACTGGGATTGTCTCTAAAACAAGTCGTTGAGGAGCCAACTCGTAAAGAGGCCATACTAGATTTAGTGTTAACAAATGGAGATTTGGTATCAGATATTACTGTAGGTGAAAGTTTAGGATCCAGTGATCATCAGTCAGTGTGGTTTAACATAAGAACAGTGACTGAGTCACACCACACAAAAACAAAAGTTTTAGACTTTAGAAAAACAGACTTTTCTAAAATTAGAATATGTGTAAAGGAGTCATTATCAGACTGGAGCAATTTTTATGGAGTCCAAAAGAAATGGGATTATTTAAAAGTTGCACTACTGAAGGCAACAGAAAATTGCATTAGGCTTGTCAGTAAAAGCAAAAAATTCAAGAAACCACTGTGGTACTCCGCAGATGTGGCCAAAATAGTAAAAAACAAAAAGTTAGCATTTAGTAATTATAAAAAAACCCAGAGTGAGGAAGACAGAATGACCTATAAGATTAGGCAGAAAGAGGCTAAGCAAGTTATAAGAGCTTCCAAATCCCACACAGAAGAGAAAATAGCACAGTCAGTAAAAAAGGGGGACAAAACTTTTTTTAGATACATAAATGAGAAAAGAAAAGTAAAACAAGGATTAGTTGGATTAAAAACAAAAGAAGGAAGGTATGTAGATGAGGATAAAGGTCTAGCTGACTGCCTCAATGAATATTTTTGTTCGGTATTTACAGATGAAAATGAAGGAAAGGGACCTCAGTTAAGAAAAAGGATAAATGAGTCATTTATTACACGTGAGTTTACAGAGGAAGAGGTTCTATTTCAACTGTCAAAAGTAAAGACAAATAAGTCAATGGGACCTGATGGAATACACCCAAAGCTATTAAAAGAGCTTAGTGGTGTACTAGCAAAACCATTAACAGATTTATTTAACCAATCATTGATAACAGGAGTAGTCCCAGAAGATTGGAAGTTAGCGAATGTTGTGCCCATTCACAAGAAAGGTAATAGGGAGGAGTCGGGCAACTATAGGCCAGTAAGCCTTACTTCAGTAGTGGGGAAAGTGATGGAAACCATGTTAAAGGATAGGATTGTTGAACATCTAAAAACACATGGATTTCAAGACCAGAGACAACATGGGTTTACTTCAGGGAGATCATGCCAAACTAATCTTATTGATTTTTTTTGATTGGGTAACTAAAATTATAGATCAGGGTGGTGCAGTAGACATTGCTTACCTAGATTTCAGTAAGGCTTTTGACACTGTTGCACATAGAAGGCTTATCAATAAACTACAATCTTTGAGTTTGGATTCCAATATTGTTGAATGGGTAAGGCAGTGGCTGAGTGACAGGCAACAGAGGGTTGTAGTCAATGGAGTATATTCGAAGCTTGGGCTTGTCACCAGTGGGGTACCTCAGGGATCTGTACTTGGCCCCATTCTCTTTAATATTTTTATTAGTGATATTGCAGAAGGTCTTGATGGTAAGGTGTGTCTTTTTGCGGATGATACTAAGATATGTAACAGGGTTGATGTTCCAGGAGGGATAAGCCAAATGGAAAATGATTTAGGTAAACTAGAAAAATGGTCAGAGTTGTGGCAACTGACATTTAATGTGGATAAGTGCAAGATAATGCATCTTGGACGTAAAAACCCAAGGGTAGAGTACATAATATTTGATAGAGTCCTAACCTCAACATCTGAGGAAAGGGATTTAGGGGTGATTATTTCTGATGACTTAAAGGTAGGCAGACAATGTAATAGAGCAGCAGGAAATGCTAGCAGTATGCTTGGTTGTATAGGGAGAGGTATTAGCAGTAGAAAGAGGGAAGTGCTCATGCCATTGTACAGAACACTGGTGAGACCCCACTTGGAGTACTGTACACAGTACTGGAGACCCTATCTTCAGAAGGATATTGATACCTTAGAGAGAGTTCAAAGAAGGGCTACTAAACTGGTTCATGGATTGCAGGATAAAACTTACCAGGAAAGGTTAAAGGATCTTAACATGTATAGCTTGGAGGAAAGACGAGACGGGGGGATATGATAGAAACATTTAAATACATAAAGGGAATCAACACAGTAAAGGAGGAGACTATATTTAAAAGAAAAAAAACTACCACAACAAGAGGACATAGTCTTAAATTAGAGGGACAAAGGTTTAAAAATAATATCAGGAAGTATTACTTTACTGAGAGGGTAGTGGATGCATGGAATAGCCTTCCAGCTGAAGTGGTAGAGGTTAACACAGTAAAGGAGTTTAAGCATGCGTGGGATAGGCATAAGGCTATCCTAACTATAAGATAAGGCCAGGGACTAATGAAAGTATTTAGAAAACTGGGCAGACTAGATGGGCCGAATGGTTCTTATCTGCCGTCACATTCTATGTTTCTATGTTTCCCTCGCGGGGGTATGGTGGGGGGGGGGGGGGAGGTATGTGTAGGCCAGTTGGGATATACTAGGTCTGAGGGTTGTGAGCGGACTAGTACTTGAGTGTTTTCAAGGTAGTGTGGTAAGTGGTCGGTGAGGACATGGTGACAGTTACTGGTGAAACTGTGCCGTGTAGTTACGGCGGTATGTGTAGAAAAACATAAAACATTTAAAATATAACCTGAATAAAACATTAATGCAGAGAAACAAGAGAGAGTTCTCTTAAAGGCCTGGCAGGCGGCAAACAGTCCAGCACATCAGTTGGACGTCTATGCGGACCATCCATCTCTGGCTCGGGCTTCACGGGTCAGGTCGGCATCGCGTTCCGGGTCGGTCTTGGAGTAAAGTCCACAATGTTTGCAGGGTTTATGTGGAGCAGAGTCCCGCTTGCCCCATTCTGGGGGGTGGTGATGTTGAGTGACTGCAGGTGCGCTTCTAATTCTTATAGGCTCCGTGCCTTGTAGGTATTCCCCCATCTGTATGTTATGTTATTGGTGTGGAGGCGTTGAAGCTGCGGCTGTAGCGATTTCCTCCAGGATTGGGTACTTTTGGTAACGTCTGGAAAGACTAGGAGCGAGGCTCCTTCAAAGGTTAAGGGGGTTTTCCCTCTTATCGCGGCTGAGAAGGTGTTCTTGTCCTGGAGGTTTTGGAAGCGGAGGATGAGGTCCGCCGGTGTTGCTTGTGGTACCTGTGCAGGCTTGGGAAGACGGAACATCCCGTCTAACTTCATGGCTTTGGCCTGTTTGGGTGTCAGCAAAACTTCAAACAGGCGTCTGATGAAATGGGGTAAGTCCTTGAGGCCTACGGTCTCTGGTATGCCTCTAATTTTTTAATTGTATCGCCGTCGTTGGTCTTCGAGTGAGTTTACTCGGTTTTCAGCAGCTAATTGCCTGTCTTGGAGGTCAATCAATGATTTCTCTACCAACGTGAGTCGGGTGTCACGGGCACTGGAGGTGGCTTCGAGTCGTGTGGTTATGGCCTTGACGCCTTCCATGGCGGTTTTGAAGTGGGCCCTGTCCGCGGCCAGATCTTTTCGCAGGTCCGCAAACATGGCTTTGAGCAGGTCTGCCGTCACCGGTTCCCTGGCTTGCAGAGGTTTATCTGCCCTCTTCAGCGGTGGGTCATAGGAGGCTCCCTCCTCGAGATCTATGGAGGCCTCGTCGGAAGAGTACGATAACTCGTCCCCGAGCGCCATCTTGGCCCATGCGGCCTGCTGTGAGTTACGTAGCAGTTCTCAAATATCTTTGGTAATCGGGCCCTTGTCGGCTCGGGGCTTTTTAGTCTTCCTGCCCATCGTCCGCTTTTGTGTTGCGGGTACAGTATGGGGTCGGTTTTGTCCGAAAACGCCTGTCTTACCACCGTTTAAGCTAGGTAGGGCTCAGAGCTCAGAGAGTTGCGTCTGCTCCGGTCCTCAGTTAGCTCCGCCCCCCGAACTATTTTTTTTTTTAGAAAGGAAGACACAAGAGAAAATAATGGGCATAACAGGGCAAAATAATAAGTGTATCTTGTCAGCATAACTTTCCATAATCCTTATTGTAAATGTTTGATTTTAAGCCCCTATAGGGCATTGTTGTGCACATTTGCCAGGATAATTGCCTAAATATAAGCAGACAGTCCCAAGGCTGACACCTGTAAGGGTACTAAGTCATTGTTCAGATCATTAGAGCGACCATTTTTAAAAGGTTATTGGCTGGCATCGAACTATTATATATATACGTAAATGCAGTATGCCTGAAATTGTGGGAGGGATTTTGCCGGCCTATACCTCCTATGAGTCTGCTGATGTTTGGAATAGTTGCTAGTTTGCAGCTTCCCAGCTTAGAATGGCATTCCTGCATCAGTAGAGGAGAATTCATTTGTGAGTAGCGAACCTGACCCACCGTCAACCTTCCCCATTTAAAATCAATCTGGAGAGGGGAGAGGAGGACCCAGGAGCTCTAAACTGCAGCTCCACCAGGTCCTCTTGCGAGGTTGGAGCATTGTCGTGGTTACCATGCAATGCTCCGACCAGCTGTTGTGAGAGGGAACTCTAGTCCCTGGAGCTGCAGAATAGAGTTCACTTACCACTGGACCACCAGGGCTTACAAGTTCCCTCCTCCCAGACCAAAGGTAAGAAAAGGGTGATATCAAATGTATTAATTTTTTTTTTGCTTTGCTCCCATCTGGCCCCCCCAATACCTCCCAACACATTCACGCACTGCACCACTAAACACAGTACATCTCATACCCACACTGCACCACTTACACACAGTATATTACAAATACACACTCTGGAAACTCTACTAAAACACACAAAATCCCCTCACATTCTGGATCCCTTACTTGCACAATAGATTCCCTATAGGCACACTCTACAGCCCCTATTCCCCTATAAACCCACACATTCACTTACTCTCTACAGCCCCTAGCCACACATTTAACACCAATAGGCTGAAAATGACCTATTTTAACACAAAACACCACAATCGGCTTACTTTACACAAACACAATCACACATTCAGCCTCCAAAAACATGCACAATATGCTTTCCTGGAATTTTGTCCTCTGGTATCCCACTTATGGACCTACCAGAGACAATTCGCAAGCAAACACAATGCAAGCGTGTCATTCAATTTGCTTTTATTGTGTAGAACATGCAAGAGCACTACAGTAAGGCTCTGTGCATGGTCCTCCCTGGAAGAACATTGAACTAACATACTCACTTTGAGAGGGGACATGCTTGTCACTGGTAATGACAAAGCACCCCCTTTCTTGCCCCACCCACTTCTCATTGGGCCACTATGAGTCCGGTCCGGCCCTGGTAGCAGAATACCAATATGGGGTGTTTGCAGTAGTGGGACACTTGTGGTCTGTGAATTTCCCCAAAATCCAACAGGTGGAGAAAAACACAAACATACAAAAACAATTTACTAATTTGAACTTGGTTTGTGATAAAATGGTTAAAGGGACTCTCCAGGCAGAGTATTTTACTCACCTGGTTCCAGCGCCGGGAGCCTCATGAAGCCGCACCCCCCATTTCGTCAAAATGACGAAATAGGCGGGTGCGAGCAATCAGACGCTTCCATTTGGAAGCGTCATTGCTCCCTTGTGCGCATGCGCGGTTTAACCACACATGCGCACATACTTCATAGGGCGGCATTCATGCCGCCCTCTGAAGTCCAGAGCGCACTACCGCGCGGTGTGCACGGTCGCGAGCTGAGCTGACTGACGAAAATGACGAAATAGGCGGGCGCGAGCAGGGAGCAATCAGACGCTTCTATTTGGAAGCGTCATTGCTCCCTTGTGCGCATGCGCGGCTTCGCCGCACATGCGCACATACTTCAGATGCCGCCCTCTGAAGTGCTGAGTGCACTACCGCGCATGCGCGCGGTCGCGAGCTGAGCTGACTGACAGCTCAGCTCGCGGTCTTTGCCGTCCCCTCTCCTCTGCTGACAGGCTGGAGAGAGAAGGCGCGCACACAGTGCCTTCTCTCTCCTGCACACGTCAGACGTATCTTAATACATCTGACGTGTACAAGGCCTTTTTAGGGCCCTACATGATAGGAAGTCCATCTGGTGGCCGTCTGAGTGACGGCCACTGGAGGTATTCCTATCAATCAATGTAAACACTGTATTTTCTCTGAAAATACAGTGTTTACATTAGATTGCCTGCAGGGAGCTATAGATCTCACCTGAACAACTACATTAAGCTGTAGTTGTTCAGGTGACTATAGTGTCCCTTTAAATGAAAAGTGTCAAAATATTCTTATAAACATAGCCTGGAGTGTCTACAAATCTATACTTTTGTGTAGTGGTTTTGGATTATGTGACTACTATCAAAGTTGTAATCTCAGCTTGCCAAATTTTGCAAAGTAATTCACTCCTTACAGGATTTGTTTTATAACTTCTATTAATTAATTGAGATCCTAGACATATGGGGCATTTTAACAATCAGGCCCAGGCTGGCCATAGGGCAAACCAGGAAAATGATCAGAGGATCTCCGCTGTGGCTCCCGCAGAGCCAGTGCTATTCATGCACCGGTGGGGAGATCAAAGATCTCCCTCACCAGCCGACAAGCATTGAAATGGGCAGCCAGCAGATGGAGAGGCGAGAGAGGATCCAGGGGAGGTGTAGCCAGCAGCTCTACTGGGTTCCTCTTGCAACAAGGTCGGTTGCATCCCCTATACACACACTCTCACTCTCTACAGCCCCAACCACACATATTACACCACAAACAGAACAGAACTGAAACTGACATTTAAACAAAACCATACAAGCAGGCTCCAAAAAGAAGCACAATTCGCTTTCCTGGTCCTTTTGTCTTCTGGTATCCCACTTATTGAGACACCAGAGACAAGTAACAAGCAAACACAGAGCAAGCATGTTAATACATTTGCTTGCGCTGCGTAGAACAAATAGAGAGCCTTTTTCTCATGCAAGAGCTCTTCAGCAGGGCTCTGCTCATGGGCTTGACCCAACATGCTCACTTTGAGAGGGGCGTGCTTGTTATTGGTGATAACTAAACATCCCTCTCTCTGACCCCACTCCTTCTCAGTGGGCCTCTGTGATTCAAAAATGCCAAGCCAAATTTTTTTTCCCAGTCCGGCCATGATCAGGACTAATTAATGAATCTGTCGAGTTAGTTATCTTTCTTTGCACTTGGTGTACAGAAATTCTCAAATGTAAACTGGAGAAAAAGGTTTGTTTGTTTTTGTTGTTTACATATTTAATTGTTTTCAATAAACATGCGACGATTATCAGGTGAGTCACATGCAAGACCGGCCCTTCCATCCATAGGATGGACTGGGGCAATGGGCCCAGACAGCACTTTAACAGGAGCGGCATTTTGCCGACCTAGGCCACCTCTGCTGCATATAAATGCAGCAGAGGCGGCTCTCTAAACCTTGGGGCAGACCAGTGACCGAGGACCCGACCTGATGAGGGGGCCTGGCAGCTTGCCATATATGCCACCGGGCCCCTCCGTCAGTCTGCCCAGGGAGATCCTCTGGTCTGCAGCTCTGCCAAGTGCAGAGTTGCAGACCGTGTGATAGAGAGCTTGCGAGCTCCCAGACCGTTGCCGCGGGTTACTTTGGCAACGCTTTAATCGTAGCTCGCGAGAACTTGGTGGAATTGTAGACCTGCAGAGACTGTCACACTGTCACTGTCAACCTCACACCCTGCTCCCCCACTGTCACCCTCACACCCTGCTTTCCCACTCTCACACTGTCACCCTCCCATCCTGCCACCCACCACTGTCACCCTCACATCCTGCCCCCCACCACTGTCATCCTCACATCCTGCCACCCACACTGTCATCCTCACATCCTGCCACCCACACTGTCATCCTCACATCCTGCTGTCCCCTTCACTGTCACGCCCACACTGTTATTGTCACCCTCACATACTGCCCCCCACACGGTTATCCA
Organism: Pelobates fuscus; assembly: GCF_036172605.1. Classification (NCBI taxonomy): domain Eukaryota; kingdom Metazoa; phylum Chordata; class Amphibia; order Anura; family Pelobatidae; genus Pelobates; species Pelobates fuscus. The sequence continues at coordinate 294,730,608 of NC_086319.1, forward strand.
CACACCCTGCCCTTCACCATTGTCACTCCTACACTGTTATTGTCACACTCACATACTGCTTACCACCACTGTTACACTCACATCCTGCCTCCCACCACTACTCTACCCACATTATCCCCTTCCTACACACTGCCCTGTATACTGTCACGCCTTACAGCCCATAGGTAAGAGGCAGGAAGGGGTGATACCCCAATTGAATTGAAACTGCTCACCCCCATCAGCATTTATCCAATTCTACACAGACACTGTCTCCACTATACACACACTGCATACAATACACACTACATCCATGACACTAATACAGATGCAACATCCACTAAACAAACACGCACTGCCTCCAGTATACACACACAGACAAGATATTCAATACACACACTGCATACAATACACCAGTGGTGTATCCTGGTTTTGTGCTGCCCTAGGCAGGACAAAACTCAGGCACCCCCCTCCCGCCCCGCCTTCTAAATACACACACACAGATTCACTGACAGATACGCATACATTAGCTAACAGAAACACACACAGTCAGACATACACTGTCAGACACACACTCACACACAGTCAGACACACTCACTAACAGACACACTCACACTCACTAACTGACACACACACACACTAACAGTGAGTGTATGTTAGTGTGTGTCTGTTAGTGTGCGAGTGTCTAACAGACACACACTAACAAACAGTCACTCACTAACAGACACTCACACACAGTCACTCACACACAGTCACTCACTAGCAGACATACATACACACACACACACACACACTCACATTAACACTTTATTTTATTTTTTTATTTACCCCCCCCACCAGCCTCCTTACCTTTAGGAATTCTCTTTCTCCCTGGTGGTCCAGTGGCTGCTGGGCGGTCGGGCGGCCGGCAAAGGAGCACTTCCTCTGAGCTGTCTGCTCAGCTCCCTCGCGCGCCGCAGAGTGAGGCTGGGAGGCGGAGCCGGAATATGAGTCATATTCCAGCTCCTAGCCTCACTTTGCGGGCGGCGCGCGAGGGAGCTGAGCAGACAGCTCAGAGGAAGTGCTCCCTCGCCGGCCGGCCGGCATGTCAGTTAGCCACAAGGCTAACAAGGCATTTGCCCTGGGCATCTGGGAGCGGCTTTTTTTGCCGCCCCCTGGAAAATGCCGCCCAAGGCAAATGCCTTGTTTGCCTCGCGGCTAAAACGTCCCTGCAATACACACTACATCCACAACACACAGACACTGCATCCAAGATACACACACACTGCATTCACTACCCACTGAATATGACATACACACTGCATTCACTACACACACTGCATAACATAATGGAGGCATGCTTTTGGTGCAAGGGGGGTGGGGGCAGCATTTTATCCTTGGACCCAGGCAGCACAATGTCTTGGGCTGGCCCTGGTCATGTGTTACAACATGACAAGTAATGCATTTTGACAGCTGCATAGTATAACAGTGACATTAACTGGTTTATCAAAACATGAGTTTTTGAGTCATTTGGGTGTTGAGCACTTAATGTCAGAAATAAGGCAAGTAATGCCGTCCTAATAGCTACTAGTATCCTGAAACAGTTTGAGTTTGAATTAAACAGCCATCTAAGATACCAATAGCTAGAACTTATAACCTAATACAAACTGTGGGTGGAAGAAAAATGATTAGGTTGGGTAATTTGTCCTTTTTTTGTCCACATGCTTCCTTAAGTGTAAGTGCTGAGTCAAACAGGGGGGGGATAAAGGTTCCGCCAGAAATTATAAAAACAGAGATGTTTTATAACACACACAATATATATATATATATATATATATATATATATATATATATATATATATATATATATATATAGAAACAAAAATTATATAAAAAAAAAGACTTGCGTATATAGGAGGACAAACAAAGAAAAAGTAAAAAAGTTAAAATATAAGTCCATGTGTGAATCCAAATGGTAAAACTTGCTGGAAGATAAAACCTCAGAGTCAGGGTAGTTCCTCTGGAATGGGGTCAGATCAGAGTATTCTTGGCAGCCATATATGCAACAGAAAGAGAGAACTAATGGTGCAGAAAATCCCAGATTAACATAAAAGTAAATGAAATTCCTATGGTCCTACTTACAATTGATAGAGCTTGCCCTAGCTCTAGTCTGAATGGCATACAGTGGTACAATCCCCACTTATAGAATACGTGAGAGTGTAGGTAGGCAGGTAGAAAAAAAAAAAGTAAAATGGCACACTCACAGTGGAAAGAGGCCAAAATACCTTTATTGAAATACAATGTAAAACAAACCGTTAAAATATCCACCACGCGTTTCACCAAAGTGGCATTCTCAAGTGGTTTTTCTACCTCCACAAGAAGGTGTTCTCTTGAGGAGATTATGAGCCCACAGATCAGCATATATTTGGATATATTTACATTCCACTGTATTTAGTGGTTTGCAGTAGTGTTTCTTGTATATGGAAGAAATGAAGCCTTAACAATAGGTCTATAGTAGATGAGGCAGGTATTTGGGTTTAGCCACCCTATTATTACTAATTTAAACTTACTGTATTGCACTAGGATATGGTTACTTTTATATTTCAGTAATAGAAAACATTGGTCTTGATCCAGTGGATCAGAACGCTTATATTACATTGAATTTACACGCTCCACGTATTGTATGTATTTTTTGTTTTACTATTCGGAGTGTGTTATACTACTGGGATTTTGTTTACAACATTTTGTTTAAAGGGACACTATAGTCATCAGAACAACAACTTATGGTATTTGTTCTGGTGAGTAGAATCATTACCTTTAGGCTTTTTGCTGTAAACACTTTCAGAGAAAATGCAGTGTTTACATTACAGCCTAGTGAGAACTTCACTGGCCACTCCTCAGATGGCTGTTGGAGATCCTTCCTGGGTCATGGCTGCCTAAAATGCATCCAAACATTCAGTATCTCCTCTCTCTGCATGCAGACACTGAACTTTCCTCATAGAGATTCATTGGTTCAATTCATCACTATGAAGAGATGCTGATTGGCCAGGGCTGTGTTGGAATCATGCTGGCTCTGCCCCTGATCTGCCTCTTTGTCAGTCTCAGCCAATCCTATGTGATTGGATCAGGCTACCACTTCTGATGTCAGCAGACTACTTGTTTTCCTGAGGCAAACAGCATGCAGAGTTACAGCTTCAGGCTTGAATACAGTAAGATTTTGCTATATTTATGGAGGCATGAGGGGCCTAGAGTGGCTAGATGGTGGCTATATACAGGTGATACTCAAAAAAAAATTGAATATCGTGCAAAACTTCATTTATTTCAGTAATGCAACGTAAAAGGGGAAACTAATATACGAGATAGATGCATTACATGCAAAGCAAGATAGTTCAAGCTGTTATTTGTCATAAGTGCGATATTATGGCTTCCAGGATAAGACGTTCCTGGAATGCACGGAAGTGGAAGTGGGCAAAAATCCTGGTAATATCCTTAATGAAATTGAATCCATTTCTCAGTCATCTTATCCTTGGAGGAGATTTTAATTGTATTTTGAACCCACTATTAGATAAAAATACAGGCACCACTAAATATGATACACAACTTAAATTTACATCTTAATCTTTTCAGGACATTATAACCAGTCATACTTTATATGATTGCTGGAGGACCTTTCACCCCAATGAAAGGTACTATACATTTTTCTCGCATGTTCGCCAATCTTATTCCCACCTGGATAGGTTTTTTGTTAAATCTACATTTTTTAATCAAGTAGTAAAAACTACTATAGGCTCAATTATATGGTCAGACCATGCAGTTATTTTTAGAATACAATAACAATCAAGAACTAAAGACTAGGACTAACTGGAGGTTGAATGAGAGCTCATTAAACTCAACTTTAAATTCAAATCAAATATCTATTGAGGTGGAAGAATTTCTATCATTTAATGACAATGGGGTATGTCCTCTTCCCACATTGTGGTGCTGCACATTTAAGTGCTTTGCGCAAGGAATATTAATAAAATTGGGATCAAGATTAAAAAAAGAAGAGAGAGAAAATGACCTTTCAGAATAACAGATTGAGCTTACAAAACTGGAAAGGTTAATTAAAACACAGAAACAAGGTTTAGAAGCATAATAGTCGAGAAAACATATGAACAAATTAGAGCTATAACTATATTAAAACAAAAATGGTACCATGGTAATAACAGAACAGGCAAACTATTAACTAAAAGACTACAATTCAAAGAGATTTAAAAAAAATCCTAGTTGATGGCATCACACATTCAAGTCCCAAGGATATAGCCAAAACATTTCTAAATATTATAAATCTCTATATAATTTACAACATATTCCTCCAACATCGCAAACCATTGAGGTTTTTCTCGATTGACGTAATCTCCCAAAGATTACACAATCTAGACTGGATTTATTGAATAGACCCTTTACAATATCTGAAATTATTGATTCAATAAAAAACAAATTAGAAATCGGTTAAGGCACCTAGCCATGACGGCTTTACAGTCCTCTTTTATAAAAAATGTGATACTTTAGTAAGTCCCTCTTTTACTGAAAACTTTTATTGAAATATTTAATAAAACAATACCATGTGAAATGTTACAAGCCTCAATAATCCCGATATTAAAACCAGGTAAAGACCCTTCAATAACTTCAAATTATAGGCCCATTTCCCTTCTAAATACGGATATAAAAATATATGCCAAAATCTTAGCTGACCGCTTAAAGGACCACTCTAGTGCCAGGAAAGCATACTCGTTTTTCCAGCGCTGGGCGGGGAGCTCTCCTCCTCCTCTCCGCCTCCGTTCCTCCCCGTCGGCTGAATGCGCACGCGCGGCAAGAGCTGCGCGCGCATTCAGCCGGTCACATAGGAAAGCATTCATAATGCTTTCCTATGGACGCTTGCGTGCTCTCACTGTGATTTTCACAGTGAGAATCACGCAATCGCCTCTAGCGGCTGTCAGTGAGACAGCCACTAGAGGAAATAGGGGAAGGCTTAACCCATTCACAAACATAGCAGTTTCTCTGAAACTGCTATGTTTATAAAAAAATTAGTTAACCCTAGAAGGACCTGGCACCCAGACCACTTCATTAAGCTGAAGTGGTCTGGGTGCCTAGAGTGGTCCTTTAAGTATTGTGATGCCTGGTCTGGTTCACAGTGATCAATCTGCATTTGTGAGGAAGGAGCACAACTGACAATATTCATAGAATACTCAATCTTCTACACAGAATAAATTAACAACAAACTAGTTCAGTATTGTTAGCCCTGGATGCTGAGAAGGCCTTTGACAGGGTCGGCTGTGATTTCCTTGATCTGGTTCTTGAGAAAAATAACTATTGGAACTTTTAAGAATAATATAATGAATTTATGATCAACTCCTACTGCAAAAGTTATTGGCCCTAATTTTGTATCAGACAGCTTTTCCATTCATAATGGAACTAGACAGGGATGCCCGCTAGAACCTTTGCTGCATATACTAACAATTGAACCATTGTCTATAATGATCAGGAAATCAACACAGGTCAGGGGAGTCCAGGCTGGCCCTGCCGAACACAAGATAACCCTTTTTGCAGACAACGTGCTCCTCTCCCTCACAGATCCACTGGCCTCGATTCCTGCTGCTTTAAGACTAATTGACCAATATAGTATATAAATCAATTTACATAAAACACAAATCTTGACAGCTTGGGTACACAAGAGATGGACGAGTTAAAAATTCTATACCATTTTAATTAGAACAAGTTTATAGATTACTTGGGCATTAAACAGTTATGATTTTAAAGCCTTACTTGAAAAAAAAAATCATACAGAACAGCTGAAATTAATCAAGGAGTTGCTGATCAAACGGATAGGATTAGAAATATTGTGGCTATTAGAATACATCTAATAAAAGCCTATATAGTACCAAGAATACCATTTCTGTTAAGATCCATACCCCTTAGAGTTAATTCAACTCCAGAAATATCAAAACATTTTTGACTTTATATGGATGGGGAGAAGACCTAGAATATCAAATAAAATTCCAATACTACAAAAGACTAAGGGAGGGTATTTTTTCCAGATTTGACTCTTACATGAAGCATGTATGCTTACACATGTATTATCCTGTACTGTTCCAGACCAATCTGATATGACTTGGTTTGAAATGGAGAGCCTAGACTGCCTTCCATACTTTCCTCCTAATATATGGTTTGACGTAAGACTTCCTAATCTCTGTAAAATCTCTAACATTATAATGGACTCCTTGATTGCTATAAAAAAAAAAAAAAAAAAAGATAAAAATGGGTATAACTAATAATCTACTCTTAAAGACACCCCTAGAGGACTTACAATACTATATTGCCGATTTAAATCTTACCCTATGGATTCAGAAAGGTTTAACTTATCTAGCAGACATAGTTAATCAAAATAAGATAATCCCCTTCTCACAGTTACAGATTCAATGCGGATTACCAAATGATTTACTTATCTTAGATTAAAAAGTTCTCTCTTATCTAGATCTATTTTACCAAATCATATTCTAGAAGATTTTATACTAAATTAAAGGAAAAAGGGACAGATATCTAAATATGCCCCTATTCTTAAATGGGAAAAAGATATGAATAGCTCCTTCTCATTGGAGGAATGGATTACTGCATAACACTCGAGGAACTACACTATAAACTAATCTACTGCTGGTATATGGTCCCCCAAATGTATTGAATTTCTAAATCAAATGCAAATCTTTGTTGGAGAGGTCTATCAGATATAGGCACTATATATCATATTTGGTGGGGTTGTATACTGCTGAACGCATTAAAAACAAGCTTATGTAATCGAATTAAAAATGTGTTCCCAAATATACATACTATTTCCCCACAAATATTTGTTTATTATTGATATCACTACTGGTAAAATACAGAAAAACTTAATTGTATATATTTTATTGGCAACTAAGATCTGAGTAGCAATGGAAAAAAAAAAAATAGAACCGCTGCATTGGGTGGAAGTACAAAATCAATTAGAATTTCAATGCATCGAAAGGGGAAATAGAGAAGAATAAACAAATTTGGCATCCCTGGACAACGATTCTCAAAATATAAACTTAACTAACTTGGACCTATGTCCCCCTAGACTAACTCGCGACATGTTCTTCGTGAACCAGAAGGGCTTTTTCTTTTCAGGTCTTAATTCAATATGAATGAAGTATGAATGGAATATCCTTGCATTCAGGTCAAATTACTCAATAGATTTAATAACTAAGGATGATTATTTGAATTTGAATGTACATTCATTTGAATGTAATGATGTTCAGGTTTTATTGTCCAAATTGTATAATTATAAATATAATATATTTAATTTCTTGTTACCAAAGGTCATCGGTTAATGTGTAGACAAATGCCAAATATGCACAGAATCAACATTAGCCAGTAATATTGCCGAAGGCGGAGTTACATATCCAGCACCAAAGTGCTTTATCTCTTTGTGCACCATTTTTTTCAATGAAACACTGCACATGCAGACTCCAAGCACCATGAATACTAAAGTGACTGTGGTGCTTGGAGTAACCCAGTAAGATTGTACGTTTTCACAAGATATATTACTAGATTTCTTAATTTACAAAACCTAAAAGGCTGGTTAATTTACAGTATTAAAAAAACGTATATAATGTTTTAAGACATGCCTTCTATTGTACACAAATTGTAAATCAACCCATGCAAGGATCTATACAATTCAGGTAATCTTGTTTAACAATTTAAAATTAGAGGGGAACAAATCACTTCTGAGAACATTACAAAATACAGATTAAGGAACTGCGCACACAGAAATAAAATTTTAAAATCACCTATCCCAGAAAACAAATATGGGGATTCAGTTCCACCATGTGGCCATATCGTGTTAAACCCACAGTACTCAAATATCAGTGGGTCTTACACTTGTTTTACTGTGTGAGACATAGTGCTAAATGAACTAAAGTATATTTAATATGTTGTAAGAGCATTGTGAACATATATAATGCAAAATAAACATGATACACAATTCACAAAAATACAGTGTTATAACTAAATGACTAAAGTGATGTATATATTCACAATGCATATCATATCTGCATTACATCACATAATTTTAAAGTTAGATTTCTATTCAAAACCTGTGGTCAACTGGTAACATGTGGTCACCTCCAAAGAATCTGATGTTGGGGTGGGCAGTGTTTCCCCTTTTGAGGAGACAAAAAAAAAAAAAGTAAATTTGAGGAGGTTTTGAATAGCAATCTCACTTTAACAATTATTTGATATAGAGCAGATAAAGGATATGCATTGTGATTATATAGATAAAATAACTATTACTTTGTTTAATTTTTAACACTTTTTAATCATCACATTCATTTTGCATTATTTGCATTAGCACTATTTAATTTGTCTCCCACGTTAAAATTAGTGTAGGACCCACCGATATTGGGGTACTCTGGCCTAGTGGTGGGCTCAGCATAATAAAGTAATATGGGGATACTGAATCCCCATTTTATTTGGAGATAGGTGATTTTAGCCTTGTAACATTTAAAACAGTATGTGTGTGTGTGAGCTTTTAATCTGCATTTGGTGTCTATGGCAGCACCACAGCTGACTAATGCATAATCCATGTGGGCCCCCAATTTCCTTTTTTTATATTGAACTCTCACTCACAGATAAAAAAAAGGAATTAGAAAAATCTACATAAAATTTGTGTTAACCAATATGTTCACATGATGTAATCTCTTTTATAATTAACATTTAGCAAATTACATCAGATGTATCTTTAATTCCCCCTTTTCTCTGAACGCTTTGACTATGCCGATTGCCAGGTACAAAGAATAGAGTTTATAAAAACAACAGGCAAGACTGTAGATAAAGACATCCATTTGGAGAGGTGTGGATTTCAACATTTAAATTTAAACAGCTCCCAAATACTTATCTGTTAAATAAAGGGATTAAGTAAACATTATATGAAAAATCCTGGTACTTTAAGCCTCTGGAAACGTAAGCATACACTTGCAAGGATTTGAGTATTGGTTTATCCATTCTGAAATAAAAATATGGTAGTCTCTTTAGGGCATATCAACTCCTTTTCTTAAAAAATAATAAATAAATAAAAATTGTATATTATCCATTCTGGTGCCATCATGAAATCAGATGAATCTGTGAATGTGAGAAGAAAGCACAATGCTATACAACTACCATTTTTTAATGCAGAAATATCATGCATTTTGTTGAATTAGCACAAAACAGAAAACCTGTTAAGTCTTTCTCTACATTAAAGTCTTTCTCTGCATTTTTATAAACATGCCATTTTGTAGCACACATCAATTGGTTTGCAAGAGAAATGGCAGGGGAGTGTTGAAAGCAATGAAGTTTAAAATAGGTTTTAGAAAAAAAAAAAAAAAGCAGAGGCATATAAAGCTATAGGACAAAATATATAGGACTTAAAATAATTGTATCAATTATAGGTAAGAATTGAAGGCATGATGAGCTATACCATGATATTTAAACACAAATCAAAATGACTTCCATTTTTTCTAAGGTGACTTTTTCTCAAGACATGGAAGTTATGAAAATGCTATGTTTAAACAGATGTCACAGGTACCTGTATCTGATAAACAGTGGCCAAAAAATATGCGAAGGCACATACAGTACATACATTCAATGTAGAATGGATATTCTAATTAAAACTCAATCTTAACACGGAAGAAGCGTAAAGAATGCCATTCATTATTATTTCACAAAAAGGATATTTTGGATCCCAAATGGGAAAACATGGAGAAAATATTGTGCCATGAAGAACTAGCCCTTATAAGAACACAGGTACAGCCCTCATAGATGCAATATGCTAACGAGCAGGTATGGAGTAATTTTACTGACAACCTTATGCAACTGCTATAGAAGTGCCAGAGCAATGATTTGATATGCAACCTGTGGTGTCAGAGATAATACACATACTATGAGTTGCACAGATTGGACATTGGCAGTTTCTACCGGAAGCATAGCTTGAAGACCTGACATTTAGACAATGCTTGCAAGTAAATATGTCCCCATTCAACCTTTCATAAGTCCATTACCACTGTCATTTCACTGGGAACGTGGAAAGGTAATGATCATGTGACCATCCATTCATTTTGCTATTGACAATTTTAGAGCATTTAAAATATTCAAATTATATTCAGTGTTCTCCAATATAGAAGACTATCTGGTATAAACTGTATTAGAAAACATTTAATCAGTTCCTCTGTGGTAAAAAAAAAAAAAAAAAGGCAGTCTAAACCTCATAACCACAATATGGTGTAGTTTTTATTGTGCTATGATGTTATGTGTGCCTTCCTCCAGTTTTGGGTCAGAACTGAGAGTATTCGCCAATGTCTAATCACTGCAATTAAAACAAGGACAAAAGAGCATGTCATGGTTATGGGGATGATTGTGCTGCTTTAACTCTTTAAAAGACCATAGGTTATGCAATTGGCATATCACACGCCTTAGCTTATATTTTAATGGTAAAAAGAGACAGTCCTACAAAAACAAGTCACCAGTGTTCATAGTTAGAGAACCTTTAATCATCCACACAATCACACAATGTTGCAAAACAAAAGCATCTAGAGTTGGCCCCTCGTATAAAAAAGGGAGAATCTCCAGAGCTCAAACATACATAATTAAATTGGTCCAATAAAATATTGATCCATTTACTTCAGGATAAATACAATGGTTTAAAGGAGCCAGGAGCTTGAACAAAGGTGTATATGTGAACACCATGAAACAAAGCCAGTCCAGGCAAGATAATAAACTCCTTTGCATCCTCTGTCCCTCTAAATAATAATAATAATAATAATAATAATATAAAATCTAACTGGTCGGAAAGGATGGAAATAACCTGAAGATATTAAAGATTTTACTCAAGTCTGTTTAGTTTTTTTTTTTTTCTTCCTTTTTTTAATCCTTTTTCGATCATTTAGGAAAGCTGCAGTAAGAAAGAGGGGGAAAAAATCAAACTAAAAAGAAAAAAATTGAAGAGAAGAGGATCCAATGTCCATGGATCCAAAGTCAAGAACAAACAGGGTGGGGTAAAATATTGTACTCCAACACAGCCCATCTCCCACGGCAAAAGGCTGGTGTCACCAGGAACACAAAACTTCGAGCTTTCCTCAGATTTTCTGAATCTTTTCCCCAACCACGACAGGGTTTTCTTTCCTGATTTTTTCAGCTGCATCAGCTTTGTAATCGTAGGAACAATTGTGAACATCAGAATAGCGGTGTGTTCCGCAGAATACATCCCCACATCGGCATTCAAACCCTGACAAGAGAAAATATATGTGTTACCAACAGGTACAAATAGTACCATGAGACTTTACCAAGGCTTATGGAAAATAGAGAGTTATTGGGCTGGACAGATGACAACAGAATGTTTAAAATTAGGTGATGTTCAACCAAGGTACATTTGAAAGGTAGATAAAGAAAACTACCACTTCTAGCATAACATTTTGTAACCATTATACTATACATAAGACTTACGGTAATAGGAAAATCTCAGAGGCTGCGCTTATTAGAATGAAACAAGCTTCCTACACAAATAACATTTTATTCTAGAAAGGTAGTACTTTTACTAAAAAAAAAACTAAACAAAAAAAAACCACATTCATTAGTGGCTTACACGTTTTTACACGTGCAATTCCAGGTGTGTTCACATACTTACACAGAATACTAATTTTAAGTATAAATATTCCATTATGTTGCATGGGACTGCTCTCACTTTTACAGCATATTTATACGTTTCTAGAGAGCAGATTAGGAGTCAACAAAAGGCCTTACCATAGCACATATCTATGTAACAGCATAGATCCCTGAGGAGCCAGGACAATGAGAAAACTGTGTGATGAATAATAAATAGCAGGACAAGCTTGCTGGGAAAAAATCTATGATACAATTTATATAGAACAACAGAAGTATGGGGGGGAGTGGAGAGAATCAGTTAGCATAAAAACAAAAAAGGTGTGATACAGAACTGGTAACAGAATAACAAATCTGGTCATTTAAATTTGACACAAACCAGTAAGGCCAATCTTTTTACGACACATAAAGCAACGGTTCCTCTTCTTCAACTTGGCTTTCACAGGAGAGCGATCTTGCTCTTCAGAGGAGTTCTGTGGGCTATCTGCAGAGGCAGCTGGGGAAGATGACAAACATGGAGACATTGTGTAAGTGGGTCCCCATTCTGTGTGTGTTACAAATGAGATTTAAAACCCCACATGCAAATAAGACTGTCACTTACCATTAGTACTTTCTAACGTCAGATCTGTTTCATTAAGTTTTCTCTTCCCCCTTCTTGATCCTTCTTCCAAAACACTGCGCTGAGATCCCCCCTTTTCTATGCTTGAAAAACTGAACCCCTTGTCTGAGAACCTGCCAGTGCAATCTGGAACATCCAATAGTAACATCTTCTACAACTAATTCCAAAAAAGCCCTTACTTTCCAGCACTTTCCACTGGAGCGTTACAAAACATTTATTACAACCCTTCCTCAATCACACTGTTTCTATTTTTCTTTTCTCCAATCTTCCCAACACATCTCTCCTGACATGAGTCAGAATACGCATATCACCCTGGTTATGTGTATTCTGAGAAAAGAAAGTCTTTGTGCTCATTGTCTATACTAGTCACATCTGTCACTCTGCACACACCAGTTGAAACTACACAGTAAACATTTGGACTACACACAAACAAACAAAAATATCTGAATCTCACCTGGCGTTTCATTTGTTTCTGCAATTCTGTTCTCTGTATTTTCAGCTTCTGAAGATGAGACAGATTCCACCTGTGATGATGAGCTTAGAATCCAAGAAGAGAAACCGTCACAGAAAAGTAAATCAGCCAGTGCAGATCAAATTAAAGTAAATAAATCTAGTGTACCTGTCACGGTACACACGCTTATGCTCCCTATAGGAGCAGAACATTTCATCTATATGTTGTGCTAGCAGAGTTGCTTGAATAAACTACAAATAAAAAAAAAATTAAAAGTATCTTTCCCCACCTGCCAATCAACTGAAATCCGTGCCAAAGAATTGACTTAACAAGAGAGACCTCCTATAGGCAGTCTCCCAAACATAGCAACCACAACGCATGCACTCGAGTTCTATGGTTACTTCATAGTCATCACTTCTAGTACTAGCAAGGGGGTATAGGAACAGAGTAACTCACTTCAGATGCTGGTAGTAAAACCAGCGTGTTGGCGTCAAGGACAACAACATTTGCCCTGCTTGGGGAAGGGACCCCAAGCAAGGCAAATCAAACTGCAGTGCAGGTGACCTGGAGGTGGATGTTACAATAGTGCAACACTCATGAACCTTCATGGTGCCGGACCATTTGGTTATGGGGACGGGGGTTCATTTCAAGTTCACTTTAAATGTTAAAGATAAACTGCTTACCTGGCTTCTGTGGTTTCTGGGAGTTCTGATTCCACTACATCATTTTCCTGAGAAGTAACTGCATGCTGCATGGAAGATGTCTCAACCCCATTTCCTACTGACACAACTATAAGAAAATGGAAACAGAAGTACAGAGATACTATAGTAGCTGAAATAAAAAGATTAACTTTTACAAACCTTTACTATAATAATCGATTTTTCATCTATCAAAGTAATAAAACTTAAAGGACCACTATAGTGCCAGGAAAACAAAATTGTTTTCCTGGCACTATAGGGTCTTTAAGTCCCCTCGGCGTCCCACTCCCGCCGGGCTGATAGGGGTTAAACACTCACTTACCTTTCTCCAGCGCTGGGGAACTCTCCTACCTCTTTGGCCACTAGAGGCTGGATTAACCCTAGTGTAAACATAGCAGTTTCTTTGAAACTGCTATGTTTACAGCTGCAGGTTTAACCCTAGATGGACCTGGCACCCAGACCACTTCATTGAGCTGAAGTGGTCTGGGTGCTTATAGTGGTCCTTTAACAAGGTTTTTTTCCCCCCCAATTGCCTCTGATGAAGTGCCCTAGGAAACACAAAACATGTAAGTATCATTGTGGTTGTGCAGCCACCTGAGTTTATAAGTGTAGAAAATAAAGGTATTTAATTTTATACTTTACTACACATTTTGGGTGTATGTTTTCTTCACTATATGAGCTGCTTCTGATCAAAGAGTTGTCACACAGGTTCAGATCCTGTCTTAGCCCAAGTGCATATCAGAAGTATGAAGATCTATTCCTCACCAGCCACCCTTAATAAAAGTTTGTTTTCCAATACCACAAAGTCCTCAAATCCCACTAATCCTTTACATACTGAAAAGTGTGTCACACTTTAGTGTCATATGTTTGAGTGTCTATAACATACAAAGGCAACCTTTTCACAGCAGGATCAATGCTTACCTGAGGGACTATTCCTCCCGCCACTGCTGTTCTGCCGTTGTAGATGTTCCTTGTAGCACACCGAGCAAAGACCATTGGTACGAGGATTGCCATAGAATCCACAGCCAGTAGAACAAAGAAGAGGTGCCTGGCTGTGGTTAGTCTCCTGCGCCATTGTCATCCACCTCACAACTGTAAGAACATCACACACACATAATTTACAAATGGTCTTCAGGATTTATCTACACTGCTCTGCCTCTTTACACAAATACAGACATGACGCTTGTTCATTTGGTGTTGGAGAAGCTGACTTTGGTTGTTAGTTTAGGGATTATCTCAGCAAGGCAAATGGTGCACACAATGGATAAAGTAGGAAAAAAGGATGACATTAATAAAGAGCAGCACTGTTAAGAGAAAGGCACAAAGTATAGTGGCTAATTTGATGTAATAAGGCAATTTGTTACAGCAGTACTGTAGGAGGTTGGAGGTAGAATGAACAGAAGAAGGAAGGGGCATCATGTGGAGGAAATTATATGAGGGTAGTGGACACAAAAGGGGGCGCATAGGGTCAAAGGCACACTTCGAGCCCTAAAGCACTTCAGCTAGCTGTACTGGTTTATGCATTAGGATCATGTCCCCTGTGTCTTGTTTTATAAAACTGCTAATTTCGATGTAAATTGGCACTTTCATAAATAATACAAGTTGCACAACACATTCACAATTTGAAGGATATCTCTAATCTCTTTTTCACACATTGGGAGCGACACGTTTGTGAACTGAAAAAAAATAAAATAAAATGGAACAGGAAAACAAAGTAAGAGAAAAGGCATAGCAAAAAATACAACTGCACAAAGAAGGGAATAAAGATGTGCAAATAAAATAAATTAAAAAAAAAAACATTGGACACAATACTTTTTTTTTACATAACCCCCATATCCCTGAAGTCAACGTCACAAATATTTGCCGTTTGATTACTTAGTTTAAACAGTTTTCTGGGGTACTGATAATGCTTCTGTATGGATTTAGACCCTAAACTACAAATTAACAAGACTCATTAGGAAACTCATATAATTATCATTAAAAAGCAATGTCAGAGTAAAGCTGTAAAACAGGGGCAATTGTGACCAGGTGAAAATATTAGGCTTGACCATAAAACTGGTAATATCAGGCTCGGAGAGTAGCTCAGAATTATTGGAGCCTTTCAGAAATGTATCTGTTCAGGAACCACCCAGCAACAGCTCCTCCGAAATGTTCTGAATGC
Organism: Pelobates fuscus; assembly: GCF_036172605.1. Classification (NCBI taxonomy): domain Eukaryota; kingdom Metazoa; phylum Chordata; class Amphibia; order Anura; family Pelobatidae; genus Pelobates; species Pelobates fuscus. The sequence goes on from NC_086319.1 coordinate 294,746,178, forward strand.
CATGAATCTCGGAAGGGAGGAGAGACAAAAATAGCTATTTTACCTTGCGCTAAAGTGCTTCTGGTTTAGGAGTCTGTATGTGCAACATTTCTGCTTAAAACACTGCACATCCAGAGATACTTGCACTTGTTTGCTGGAGGGGCTAGTTAGACCCATGGCACACGTGACTTTGGCAACCTGTAATCTTCTTCATTGCAGGCAGGGCTCCTGCAAGGGGAAAGTAGCTTACCCCTGCTTAAATTTTTGGGGGATTTAAATAGAATATTCCTTCCTCCCTTCACACGCATGCGTTTTGAGCTGGTGAAACGGTCAAATTACAGGCTCCTTTATGAGAAGCTTGTTATTGGACTGGGCAAGTCCCTTTGCTGACATTAAAATAAAGTTTGGTGCCCAGAGCTTCACTCTGTGCTGGAATCACAGGTGCCCAAAAGGGAGATGGCCAGATGTTCTAGAACTACAACTCACATGCCGCTTTCCATGCCTTTGTCTTTGAATGACAAAATATCATGGAAGCTGTAGTTCTAAAACGTCTGAGGATCTACCTTTTGGGTACCCCTGGTTTAAACACTTATTTATGAGTTAAGGATGGGGGACCTATTGGTAACGTCCAATAGGGCATTCTAATCCTAAAATCTTAAATTTTAACTAAAGGATTGCAGTAACCCTTTAACTGGTTACCAGGTAGCATAAATCAAATTTTAGAGTAAACCAAAAATTATCTTTAATGGGGAACTCTCGGGGAAAATAAAATGAGGTCTAAATGAGGTTGTTATGGAGCCAGGTGGCCCCTGGAGGCATTCCTACCAGTTGTAAAACAGGGGCAAACTTCTCAAAAAAATTTAGCCCAAAGTTGCCTGCAGTGGAGATGTTCACTCCACCCCTGGCGGCATCAAGCTGCTGAATTTTCAGATTGAGGGAGCACGGATTGCCGCCACTCTCAGCCAGTGACTCCCCATTCACTAAACTGGCTTGGAAAGAAACGTACCTTTCACAAGAAATTTTAGCAAATTTTGGTATAGTTTAACCCCTTAAAAAAAAAGGGGGGGTGAGGGGGGCTTTTTTCAGATGCAAGGCGTTTGTGACCAAGGCCTTTTTGCCATGCATTCATTCTACACCACATTTATTTATTAAATATTTTACTTGGATGGATACATTGAGATTTCTCTCGTTTTCAAGTATGTCCTGGGTCTACAAAACATTGCATTGTTACAATAGGGTAGAAAAATAAATAAATAATAAAAAAACAGTATTAACATACATGTTATATGTCATTTGTAAAATGCCCAATAGGTCTGGGATTTTAATTATTTATTTGTTACTGGCATTTATAATGCACCAACATATTCCACAGCGTTGTACAATTTGGGTTAGAACATACAATATGCACAGACCAATACAAAAGGTAAAGTAGGCCCTACCCGTGAGCCAAGGTCTAGCATTGAAGCTCTTTTATACAAAGTGCTGAAGAAGCCATAAAACAAACACTGCAAGAAGTTAATAAATTGGCATGCTGAGATTACAACTTATAGTAATATAGTAGTCACAGAATCCAAAACAAAAAGTTTATTTTTTGTAGAAAGTACATCCCCCAGGCTATGTAATAAATTGCATTTTGACACTTTGTATTTAACCATTTTATCACAAACCTAGGTCAAATTAGTTAAAGGGACACTATAGTCACCAAAACAACTACAGCTTATTGTATTTGTTCTGAGGAGTATAAATCAATCCCTTTAGGCTTTTTGCAGTGAACACTTTTTTCAGAGAACCACTTCCACTGACCACACCTCAGATGGCTACTAAAGGTGCTTCCTGGATGGAGAAAGAACTTACCACATAGAGATGCATTGATTCAATGTATCTATATGAGAAGATGCTGATTGGCCAGGGCTGTGTTTGGCTTGTGCTGGCTCTGCCTTCTTGGCAGCCTCAGACAATCCAATGCTTTCCCATGGGGAAGCATTGTGATTGGCTGAGAGAATCACGTCTGCCAGCAGGCAGATCAGGGGCATGAGCCAGCAGCAGCAGACTGGAGTAAAGGTAAGATTGTACTATATTTAGGAAGGCAAGAAGAGGCCAAGGGAGCTAGATGGTGTTCTTAACACTATAGGGTCAGGAAATTTATAGACCACGGGTGTCCCACTACTGCAAACACTGCATATTTGTATTCTGCTATTGTTCTCTGGTACAGTGATATCCCGCATGTATACAATTTTATATTAACCTGCCCTAAAATCCAACTACTTTTAGTATCCATAATCAAACTTCTAATCCTATCCATAATCTGACACTAACCCGACCCATAATCTTACTTATTAACCTACCTATAATCCCAGTCCTAATCCAACCATTTATCTCCCACATACTGTCTAGTTTACCAGTATATTCCAGGCACATTAAAGGTATCCTATAGTGCCAGAAAATCAAAGCGGTTTTCCTGGCATTATAGATTATACAATGCTTTCCTATTGGGAAAATCTGACGCTGGAGGTCCTCATGCAGAGCGCGAGGACGTCCAGCGTCAGATAACGGACCCAAGGTCCGTTTAAATTCCGGAAGCCCTCTAGTGGCTCTCTGGTAGACCGTCACTGAGGGCAGATTCAGAGCTGCAATGTTTTACATTCAGCACTAAGTGCAACAGGGACACTGCATCCAGACCACTTCAATGAGATGAAGTAGTCTGGGTGCCTACAGTGTCCCTTTAACAATATGTATTTTCCATCCATGCTTGTGTTTCAAAGTTGATCCGTATGTTATTCTTACAAATTAACTAGTGCAAATAGTGTAAGATACTTGAAAAAGAAAAGAGAATGAAGCCGTTTGCATAGTTGCAGCACTAGTACGGAGCTCCTATCTGCAATATCTCACATACAAATTGAAAAGTTCAAATAAATTATAGGCAAATACCAAAATTCAAATATCACAGATCTGCTCACTGCTTTAAAGCCTCACACATCTACTTTAAAAGGAACATGCATCACTTGACCTTTTATTATTATTATTATTATTTTTGTAAACTAGCAAGCAAACACTTTTAAACCAATATACAAATCATAATAAAGCATGACAAACTTTGAAAAATATGTAATGAACATTTATAAACGTACTATAAACTTGGTCAAATTGCATTATTGGGCATGCCTCTCAGCAAGGGGAGATTATTCAGCCTCCCCCGCTTACCTATCAACCTTAGTTTCAAACCAGAACACTTATGACAAAAATGGTGCATCACTGTGCAGCAGCAATCTCTTATCCCCATATCAGGATGTTGCAACGTGAAGATATCTTCCAACTGCACATGTCAGGCATGCCCAGTGCACTTTTCCACCATTCCTAGGGATTGGACACTAATTGGATAGATCAGAGTCCCCCCTGGAGTGGGTGTGGAAAGCATAAGAGAGAAGAAGCAGGTAAACATTAAAACAAACATCATATGTACCTGCTTGTTTTAGGCTGCACAATGAGACAGTTGCTTTAAAGTGATGCATGTCCCTTTAAAGAAGATCCAGCAGGAAAATAAGAAAATCCACAGAAAAAGGGATACTTTACAAATTGTACAAAATAAAAACAGGATAAGTGGTGGAAACATTTGTACAAGTTCAAGGGGCAATCGAAACGCAACAGTCTATATAGCTCATTTTAGCAGTTAGAATACAATTGTTTTGTGTTTTAAAGTAGTAACTCCCTTCTCCATTTCAAGTTAAAATGTTCATGAGTATTTTGAATGAGAAATTTTAAGGGCTCTGCAAAGTGCCAAGCATCTGGCATATATGCAGTCTTTCCAATTATGTATCTCACGTTAGCCATATACAAATGACAATTTAGCCCTAGCAAAAAGAAGTCTACCCCTGGTAAGGTGTGCCATACACACTCCAACCTCCCACTGGCGAGCAATTTTTAAGGCCTGTCTAGTACCATATGACTTGAAAATTTAAGCCTACAGGGTCAATCACTACACACAGGTGGCTGCAGCTGATGGTGGGTGTTATAAATATTTAAAGGACCACCATCTCAAAAAAGTGGTCTTAATTTTAACCCTACAATGTAAAACACTGCAGTCTTGTAGAAACTCCAATTGTTACATTGCAGAGTAAAACCTGACACGCCACAAGAGAACCTTCCTATACAACGGAGTGAAACTCTGGTCATTTAGTCAAATGCAGGTCATAGGAAAGCATTGACTTCAATGCTTTTCAATGAGAAGCATGTGATTGGATACATATAGGACGCTCACACATCAAGTCTCTAATTCTCCCCTTTGAGGAGCACTGGATTGGACCATTGCTGAGATAGCAAAGCCTAATGACATTGCAAGATACAGAGCAAACAGCAAAGCAGCAGTACAGAGTAGAGACTCATGTAAGTAAAACTTTTCTTTTACTATTTTTATGAAGGGGGGGTTGCAATAGGAACCCGCAGCGATGAGCTGAAGCTGAGTAATGTAACAGCTTCCAAAGCATAGAAATAATCACTGTGATAAATGATGAGCCATTACAGCTAAAGTTGAACCTGGAGTGACAAGTTCACTTTAAGTAAGATTGTTTTACACGATAGTAAATCACTGTTGGACAAAATTCCAAGGAATCTGGGAACCAGAGTCAAAATTTATGAGACAGTCACAACGTTTATTAATAAAAGAGATCCATATTTAACCCCTTACATTACAACTACGGTATATACAGGCCTGTCTTAACTTTTGTTTTGCAGGTGACTCGTTAGTGGCTGTAATAAAGACACATTCTCAACCCTAAAAAGGAACACTAGAGCGTTAGGCAGAGCTCGACAAATCCCAGGCTCCAGGGTGTTGGTCAGCCCAAGCAAGCGTGGAGGTGGCCAGCCGGGGGGAGCATGGAGTTGTGTATTCCTGTCACTATAGCCATCTCTGCCTAACCCCTGCCCCCGCTTAATAAAGGGTTTAAAACACTTTACCTGACCCAGCGCCAAGGTCTCTCTGCACTGGATCACTGCTCCACCCCCTCTGACATCACTTAATTTGGGGGCACTAATGCGCATGCATTAGAAAAATTAAATAAGAATAATTATGTCACCCCATAGGAAAGCACTGAGTCAATGCTTTCCAATAGGAAAATAGAGGACCAAAACGTCGGCGTCAATTAGCAGTAACATTCCGGAAGCACCTACAGTGGCTTTCTGGTAGACAGTCATTAGAGGCGGTCTTTTAGTGCTAGTTTAGAAAAACTAAATTGAAGCACTAATGCCTTGTTTCCACTGAGCGGATCGGTTCGGTACAGTTTGGAAGGTTTAGAATGGACCAGCCCATTCTGGTGAGCGTTTCCAATGCAAGTCAGACCTTCAGGGCCATGCAGGGTTTAGAAAAAAAATGCTCTCCCTGTCCACCAATCAATGGATTGTACAGTAGCTCCGCCCTAACCGAACCGATCCATTTCCTATGGTCCTACATCTGAAGCAGGACCCTGAATGGATCTGTACAGTTCGCTTGTATGGGCTACTTTCATAATGGAAACATCCAAATAGCGAACCGAACCGCTCAGTGGAAACGAGGCATAAGTGCAATAGGGGCACCGTACCCAGACCACTTCAACTCAAGTGGTCTGGGTCCCTATAGTGTCCCTTTAAGTCCAATGTCTTAGGTCATAAGTAGAAAGTGTGACATATGTATGGAATTGAAAAATTGCTACAAATTCAATAATTTGCAATAATTATTTGTGGTTATGCATAAAATCATGAGTTTCTATTTAGATTGGTGTTGGTCTGAAACACAAGGGGGGCACTTGAGGTGCATATAGAAGGTATATATCCAATGATGTGCAAATGTCTAGTGAGCTAGGGCAAGATCTAGTTCTGTGTACGTTGCCATCTTTTCATGACAAAGCCCCAGCCAGAAGACACTGTTCCTTTCAAAATCTAAGTAAGTACTTCGGACGTGACAGGTGTTAATTTTGCCTTTTTTTTTTTATTGTTGTTGTTGGTGTAAACTGTATTTTACCAAAACAGAGAAAAAAAATTCATGAGAACCAAATATACTGGGTGCTATGCTAAAGAGTCAATCCCTAAAGTGTACATACAGACAAAATCATGCACACCAAACTAAATCATATACAAAAGGCAATCTTTACGACATAAAAGCAATATACTAATATACAATAACCAATACCAGCTGTAATCAACAATCCTGATCATCATCAGCAATAACTTACATGATGCCTGAAAGAGCTTGACAGGTCAACAGACTCAACATTTCAGCACCAAAGTGCCTCTTAGGGGATTTGAGAAATTTGCATTTGGTGACGAAAGGTTGGGGCGTATTTTGACATATGTCTCTCTCTTACAGATTCCATGCAAGTTATTTCTGATGATTATTAGGATTGTTTATTGCAGTTAAAGAGACACTATAGTCACCAGAACAACTACAGCTTAATAAAGTTCTGGTGAGTATAATCACTCCCTTCAGGCATTTTCATGTAAACACTGCCTTTTCAGAGAAGTAGCCTCAAAGGATTAAACTGTTCTCAAACTGTTTAACCCCTAAGTTGCCTCCAGTGCAGGTCTCACACCTCCCCTGGCGGCATCTGACTTTTGAATTTTCACTTATAGGAAGTGTAGAGTGCTGCTGGGCAGGGGACGCTCTCAGCCAGTGACTTTTCATGCACTAAACGAGAACAGTTTAACCTCCTCCAAGGGGCTGCCGGCACCATAACAACTTAATTGAGATAAATTTGTTTTGGTGCCTGGAGTGTCTCTTTAAGTTCTCTCTTTGTCTGGTAAAGACTTATGTTACCCAATTAGATCAATTTATTAGGAAATCAGCCTAATTTGGTCTTGGTGGCAGCAGTGCTTTGATAGTTTTAGTATTATAATTAAGGGTGGATGGTGTTATGGGGGATTTTTTTTTATCCTTTTCGGTTTAGTGCAGACAAAATTAATTTTAACCCTTCCACCACCATATCCAAGTCACGTGCACTCTGAGTAGGGTGCGTTCGTAACACTTAACAGTCAGCGTTAGAGGTCATATCACTCTGAAATACATATATTTGAAAAATAAATAAATAAAGTGTTTTATCTTCCCTCCATGAACCTGGAAAATTTCTAAAAGGTACTAAATCACTCAATTCCAATAAAAACAAGGGTACTTTCTGTATTTATAATACAGCCTTGTTACATTTTTTTTGCAAATCAATGTGTTTTTAAAACACAAGAAATCCCAGAAGGACCAATGATGTAATAATAGATTATAACAAGTCTTTAACCCCTTAAGGACACATGACGTGTGTGACACGTCATGATTCCATTTTATTCCAGAAGTTTGGTCCTTAAGGGGTTAAAGATCCTGCACAGTTAACAATTGCAGGGCTGTATGAAACTGTAAATGCAAAAACAAGTAGAACATTCCATACTAGTAAATGGGGTCTTTAGAGACAAGATTGTGATCCCAAAGGTGTTATGAAGTTGGTCACTAAGGGTTAAGTTAATCTTTCTGCATCTACAGAAAAAGGCCATGATCAACCTGTACGCTCTCAGTCTCAGGTGGAAAAAGACTAGCACTGATTTTGGAAGACAAAAATTCAAATTTGCCACAAAAAAAAAGAGGTTAAAGAAGATCATTTTCCATAACCGGTTTTGTTATTGATAAATAATAGGGGTATTGTATAGAATGCATATTTTAATGTTTTGTTTCCCCCTCAGGGCCACATATAGCAATCAGCAGAGAACATGCTGGATCCACAGAAATTATGGAGTTGCAGCCACAGGCTATGCTCTTGTGTATTCTATTAACACAGTAACAATGTCCTTCATTTCAGTGGTATTATACTAAATAAATGTTAGTTATTCTAGTAACTACTCCAAACATACTATCACTGTTTGGGGCTATGCAATGACTAGAATTTGGAAAAGTGGAGAAACATTCTATACAAATATATAAGAGTAACAACCATTGAAAATGTCACTTATGGAAGATGTATTGCTTAACAGGTCACTCCAGATAACACACATACACAAAAAATAAATCAATAAAATAAATAAAAACTGACATATGTAAACCAGTATTGCATGCAGGGACCAGGAAATGGCCAAGTTTTTTCATCCAATCCTGGTTCCTATCATATTTTCAGTTTGAGCGTTATTCACGACACAGGAAAAGAAAAAATACAGATGAGTTATAGCACATTTGTTTTTATTTATAACCACTTTAGTGATCTGAAGTTGTGCTGTGCATGGAGTCTGTATACATATCAGTGGGCTGTAGTGGTTATTATGCTGGGAGTAAGCCATAAAAATATATCCAAATCTATTAAAAAAAGAATTCAAATTGAACCATATCCCTAAAATATTTTTAAAGTTGCCACATTCAACCAATGGTTATTGTAATGACTATTTGTGTTTATGTAATAGATAGATTTTATCCCCTCTTTATTTCTGAATATTACGCAGGTGTATCATAAGAAGTACGATATTACACATGTTCCTGGTTTTTAAGTTTGTTGTAAAATGGCTGGAGTCTTTTTTTTTAGGGATATAGTTCTACCAAGCTATATTTTTATGCAGTTTTTTTTTTTTTTTTTAATTCTTTATTTTAGTTGTGCATAGATTAGACAAGTACATTAGCAATGCCACAATAGCAGTTGCAAATTCAAGTGACAGACATATAAAAAAAAAACAGTTGTTGGCATTTGAGAATACTGCACTTTTTTTTTTTTTTTCTTAACGTATGTATTTCAAGAGGGTATAACGTGTCCCAACTTTTCGTGTTACAGATATCTAGTGAAATTCAACAGAGTGTATGGCTAGGCTGTGTAGTTATAAGGTGTCCCTTTTGTGGACCTGTCTGGTGGGATGCGTAGTAGGTGCTTTCACTATGTGCTTTGAGTATACAGGCATTAGAAGGAAGAAAAGCTTCCATGGCCGAAGATGGAGCCTAGGTAGTAGTAAATGTACATCTGTGTGATATAGGCTTACTGATAAGTGGCTAAAGGCATTGTGAGAGAGTTAGACAAGGCAGTCTATAACAAGTGACAAGTTGCACGATGATATTGACTAATAAAAAATGAAAATTTTTCTCTCTTTTCCTTCCTTTTTAGCTTAAACATGCTGAATTATCTCAGAGCTATAATGCATTTCTTCTACTGGGTCCCATTGATATGTATTGGGCAAGAAAAAAAAAAAAAAGAGAAAGTAAAATGTAAAATCACTAAGTATAACAGCGCTATCGTAACAGGAACATGCTAGGTCTGCTAAGTCTAATAGCTGTTAAGAAGATAAATTTGTCATGCTAGCAAGACATGTCTGGCTATCATTGCACGCCGCTAAGCTAGTGAGACGTGCTTATCCAGGGTATGTCAATGGACGGGTAAGTATCCTTGGGATCATAACATTAACTGGGAGCATCTAGGGCGTTGTACACATTTAAGCATATGGCCTAGAAGCACAATCAGGCCTGTTGTTTAGACGAACATTGAAAACAGAGTTAAAAGTAGCATAGGGTTTTCATAACATGTTAACAGCCCTGTTGTATGCATTGAGGCTATCTCAAGTGCGGGAGGTTTTGTTCCGCCGGACCATAGGGGGGCTCTCAGGTATGGACCATCGTCGGCATAGCCTGGGTGAGACCTTTTGGGATAAATGTCTTGGAGGTAGCTGGGTTCCATTCGTGGGTCTTGGAAGTTGTACGGGGTTGCCGTAGGGAGTCTTGTGGTAGGCCCCAGGTCATTAAGTGTTGTCTCGCTTCCTGCAGGTCAGATATGATGTAAGTGGTGTCTCCCTGGATCACCTGGAGCTTGTGGGGTGAGCGCCACTGGTATTTGATGTTGCTGGTGCGGAGCAGAGTGGTGAGGGGCTTGAGGGTTGCGCGCCATGCCATTGTTCCTTTGGATAGGTCCGCATAAAACGACAGAGACATATCCTCAAAGGTATAAGGTGTTGCTCCTCTGATGGCAGCCATAAGTGCCTCTTTATCCTGTCTTCTCTGGAACCTAACTATTGTGTCCCTGGTTGCTGTTAGTGGGGCTGTCGTGGGTTTGGGTATTCTAAACAAGCCATCTATGTTTATGCTCTTGGCCTGCTTCTGAGGGAGTATTTGGCTTACCAGGCGTCGTATGAGATGAGGTAGTTCTATGTCCGGGGTTGATTCGGGTATACCTCTGATTTTTACATTTTGAGCGCGCCTTGAGTCCTCCAGTGCCGCCATTTTATGTTCCATCAGCTTGTGCTGTTGTTGTAGTGATTGTAAGTCCTGCTGGTGCGTAGTCAGTTGTTGTGTGTGGTTACGGGACTCTTGTTCCACTGTACCCATGCGATCCGACAAGCCCTGGATGTCTCTTTTCATGCCCGCCATATCGACTTGGATATTTTGGCGGAGTTCAGCCAATAGCTCCCGCATCTCGGCCTTTGTGACCGGTGATGTGTCCTGTTGCGGTTTGAGTGATACCGGCGTCGGTGCTGTGAGTAAGCTCCCATCTTCCAGGTCTGAGAGTTGGTCGTCGGAGTTATCCAACTCGTCCAGGTAATCGGCCATGTTAGGTTCCTGGGCGCCATGTGCTCGCCGCCATAGGTCCCCAATACTTGTGCCCGGTCGGGGCATGTCAGCTTTCTGCTTCTTGCTTTTTCTTCCCATTGCTGGGTTGTTTGCTGGTGCAGTTCAGCTGTAATTTCTCTTGTTTGGGGGGTGATTTTCGGTATTTTTCTGCGTTTGTAAGTTGGTATTTCACGGAGCTCTCTGTATGTGCGACCAGTCGTCTCCTTTATGCAGTTTTAACTTTTAAATACTGTATTTTATTTTTACATTTTTTGTTCATATTTTGAATTACTCATTTCACATTTCATCTTCACTGCATTTTATTTGTTTTCCCAAACGCTATAATGTTCCTGTATCTACTCTTATTTAGGGCCCTCTCCTCCCCCGGAGCATTTAAATAATTAAAAGAATAAAAAAAAAAAAAAAGTTTCACACATTTGTAAATAAGAGGGAGCCATTTTCGATTGAAGTAAAGAAATAAAGTGAACTATGATTATAAAGAACAGATTGATTAAAGGGTTACTCTAACCACCATGCCCACTTAAAGGACCACTATAGGCACCCAGACCACTTCAGCTTAATGAAGTGGTCTGGGTGCCAGGTCCATCTAGGATTAAAGGGAATCTCCAGTGCCAGCAAAACAATCAGTTTTCCTGGCACTGCAGGATTCCTCTCCCTCCCACCCCCCAACCACCAGTTGCTGAAGGGGTGAAAACCCCTTCAGTGACTTACCTGAGGCAGCGACATGTCCCACGTCACTGCCTGCTCCTCCCCCGCCGCTCCACCTTCTGCCTACGTCGGCCGGTGGGCGAGACTGATCCCGCCCACCGGCCGAAGAGACCTAATGCGCATGCGCGGCAATGCCGAGCATGCGCATTAGCGCACCCCATGGGAAAGCATTGAAAGCGATTTTTTTTGCCCGCGCATGTGCACTAGCCTTCCAATGCTTTCATATGGGAAAGCACTGTGGGGGAGAAAAGGTAACTAAATCACCTTTTTAACACAGACAGTGGGAGCCTGGTTAACTAAACAGTGACCATGGAACTAAAGCATTAGGAATGCCAGTTTGCATTCCTAACGCTACAGTATTCCTTTAAAGACAGATTGAAGGATTTCAAATTAAAGTTCAGGACACAGAACACTTGCAATAAAATACTGCAATCCACATGGAGTGTGTAAGCAAAATGTTCTAGAACAGGCGCTTCCAACCCATGGCCCGCAGGCAGCCCTGAACCATATGTAATGTGGCCCAGTTGCCATCCTGGGTGCTGGGTGGTGAGAGAGCCCATTACTTACTGTGCTGTTTCGGCACAGCACCCTCGCGTGTCCTGTTGTGATCCAGCAGCTGGGATGTAACAATTCTGGCATCACTGGTGGGCGAGGGACCTGTGCAGGAAGAGCACAATGATCCCATTACAGCAGCAACCACTGGCTACCAGGGAGAGAACTCACTGCAGCTCACTCAGAACAAGCTGGGGAGACTGGGTAAACCTCTTAAAGGAACACTATAGGATCATGAATTCAAACATGTATTCCTGACCCTATAGTGTTAAAAACACCATCTAGCTCCCCAGGCCCTCCTAAATATAAAAAAAATCTTCCATTTATTGCAGTCTACTGCTGCTGGCTCTGCCCCTGCTTGGCTTACATCAGAAGTTGTGTTCTGAGCCAATTACACTGCTCTCACATTTGATTGGCTGGGCTTGTCAAATAGGCATATGAGGGGCAGAACCAGCACAACGAAACACAGCATCTCCTCATAGATATATATTGAATCAATGCATCTCTATGAGGAAAGTTCTGTGTCTCCATGCGGAGGATGGAGACGCTGAATGTCAGTGCTGCACACTATGCAGCACTGCCCCAGTTAGCACCTCTGGCAGCCATCTGAGGAGTGACCAGTGGAGGTATCCCTAGGTTGTAATGTAAACATTGCATTTCCTCTGAAAAGATCGTGTTTACTGCAAAAAAAAAAAAACGCCTGAAGGGGATGATTATACTTACCAGAACAAATACAATAAGCCTTTCTCCCCGGCTAGTGAACAAGAGGTGTGGCTGCGCTTCTCCTTTCCTCTCGCCCCACCACTTGCCCGCTTGATCCTGTCCCATCGCACCTTATTAGATTTCTCCCCCCTTGTCTTGTGCCTTCCTTAACGCACATCTTCAACTGCTCTCTCTCTTCTGACATTGTCCCTGCTGACCTTAAACATGCCACTGTATTACCTATCCTGAAAAAAAAAAAAAAAAATACTCATCTCTTGACCCGTCCTCCCCCTCTAACTATCGTCCCATATCCCTTCTCCCTTTTTCCTCAAAGCTTCTGGAAAGACTTATCTTTACCCGTATGTCTCAATACCAACTCTCACCTTGACCATCTTCAATCTGGCTGCTGCCCCCTCCACTCTACTGAGACTGCTCTTATCAAAATTAATAACGACCTAATCGCAGCTAAATCCAAAGGCCACTACCCATACTAATTCTTCTGGACTTCTCTGCTGCTTTTGACACCGTTGATCATGCTCTTACTTCTTCAAACTCTTCAATCACTCGGTCTATGTGACTGTCCTCTCATCTCTCCCAAATCTCATTCAGTGTCTCCTTTTCTAATGATACCTCCTCCCTTCGTCCTGTTTTGGTTGGAGTCCCTCAAGGCTCTGTCCTTGTTCCACATCTATTTTCTCTTTATACTATCTCTCTTGGAAAACGTATTACCTCATTTGGATTCCACTACCACCAGTACGCTGATGACACCCAGATATATCTCTCCTCCCCAGACCTCTCCCCTGCCGTCCCGCAACATGTCACTGCTTGCCCATCTTCCATCTCTGACTGGATTTCCTCCCACTTTCTGAAACTTAATCACTCTAAAACGGAGCTCCTTGTCTTTCATCCTCCTAATACTGATCCTCCTCTTTTGCCTTCAAGTTAGTAGTATCCACATCAGACCATCCTTGCAAGCGTGCTGTCTTGGCGCCATACTTGATTCTGGCCTCACCTTTGAGCCTCACATCCAGCATGTTAACAAGTCCTGTAGATTCCATCTTAAAAACATAGCTTGCATCTGCCCCTTTCTTACGCAAGATGCTACTAAGGAGCTTGTCCATGCTTTAGTAATTTCCTGCATGGATTATTGTAGCCCTCTCCTAATTGATCTTCCCAAAAACTGTATTGCCCCGCTACAGTTTGTAATGAATGCTGCCGCCAGGCTGATTTTCCTCTCTAGTCAGTCCTATCACACCTCACCCCTCTGTCAGTCCTTACATTGGCTTTCTGTAACCTAGAGGAGTCAATTCAAAGTGCTAACCCATACCTATAAAGCACTGAACAATTCTAGCCGCTCTTATATCTCTTCACAGATCCATAGGTATGCCCCTTCTTGGTCTCTCCGCTCTGCCCACCTCCTGTCTGCTGCTTGCACGCATACAGCCAACTCACGCTTGCAGGACTTCTTGCAGGCAGCTCCCTTCCTATGGAATAACCTGCCTTCTGCCAGACTCTCCCCTAGTATTCAATTATTTAAGAAGTGGCTTAAAACCCATCTCTTTAGAAAAGCTTATGGCCTCCCAGAGTAACCTCTACCTCACATACCTGACTCCTGCTCTCTCCTCCAGCTCTGATTCACTCCCACCTTATTTAATTGCTATTTCCAGTTCTGTTTTACACCCTACCTCCTATAGATTTGTAAGCTCGTTTGAGCAGGGTCTTCAACTACCTATCATTCCAGTTTTCTAGTAATTGTCCTATTTATAGTTAAATCCCCCCTCTTATAATGTTGTAAAGCACTACGGAATCTGTTAGCGCTATATAAATAATAATATAAAATTAAGAATAGGTCTTTTGAAATTGTATTATATAAAATTATATTACCGTGTATACTCTAGTATAAGACAAGTTTTTCAGCACATTTTTTGTGCTGAAAAACCCCCACTAGTCGTCTTATACTCTAGTTAATGTCTGTATTATGGCAATTTACATTGCCATAATACAGACAGGACCGCCGGGCTCATTACAAGCTGGGCGGTCCTTTTGGGGGCTGGCAGAGAGCTGTAACTTACCTTCACAGCAGCTCCTGTCAGCTCCCTCTGCAAGTCTTGCGAGAGCCGCGGGGTCAGAGCGTTGTCACGGGTTACCGTGGCAACGCTCCGCGCGGCCGCGAGACTTAAAGTGGGAGCTGACTAGAGGAGAGAGAAGGGAGCTGCTGTGAGGGTAATTTAAAGCTCGCTGCCAGCCCCCCTCCTACAGCCTATCCACTGGACCACCAGGGAATGAGAGGGAGGGGGGACGAAAAAAATCTAAATAAAAAATTTAAATCACAATAAAAATATATTAATAATAGTAATAATAGTAATAATAATAATATAAAAATAAAATAATTTAATATTAAAATAATTTGTAAAAAATAATAAAAATGCCCACCCCCCACCAAGGCTCTGCATCTCACACACACACACTGCATTCATACACACACAGCATTCATTATATACACACACTGTAAATAAATATTAAATTAATATAATTTGGGGGGTATATAATTTTATTTAGAAATTTGCCAGTAGCTGCTGCATTTCCCACCCTAGTCTTATAATCGAGTCAATAAGTTTCCCAGTTTTTGGGGGTAAAATTAGGGTTCTCGTCTTATATTCGGGACGACTTATACTCGAGTATATACGGTATATATTTTGTGTGCGGCCCAAGAAAATTCTTCTTTGCTCAGTGTGGCTTAGGAAAGCCAAAAGGGCTACTGAAGTGGGAATATGCTCTTTGGTTTGAATTTCATTTTAATACATTGAAAAGTCCAAGATGATGAAACTGGTTGGGTTGTACAAGGCAATCTCCCTGTGTAACTTCAGCTTGGGTAGAATGGGTAGACCACTGGTGCAGTTCCTGGAGTTTTTGGTGGCACAATAGTAAATAAAACTGGGACTAAAATGTAATCAAGTGAGTGATATTTACCAGGGGGCGGGGTGTGAAGCCAGAGTGTGATATTTATTCTACAGACCTGAGATCTTTGATTTGATTAAGTTTGTATTTATAAAAGTACTATCCCTATGATGTAAAACTTCTACACTGTAATTTATTTTGCCAAGTTTGACAAATATTTGTCATTGGCATGTTAGAATTATGCATTTTAACACGTGGGATCGCCAATCTATACGCTACTTACACTTTTGTAAATTCACTTTAATTTTCACAATTATTTCCCTTACATATAACACAATAGAGGCTTATCTAATAGCCACCAGCACAATCTATATCTTGTTAAGCCATAGCGCATAGAAGGGGAGGGCATTTCAAAATACTATTAGGGGATCTTTGATTTGATTAAGTTTGTATTTATAAAAGTACTATCCCTATGATGTAAAACTTCTACACTGTAATTTATTTTGCCAAGTTTGACAAATATTTGTCATTGGCATGTTAGAATTATGCATTTTAACACGTGGGATCGCCAATCTATACGCTACTTACACTTTTGTAAATTCACTTTAATTTTCACAATTATTTCCCTGACATATAACACAATAGAGGCTTCTCTAATAGCCATAGCGCATAGAAGGGGAGGGCATTTCAAAATACTATTAGGGGAACACAGCTTATTTTCCATAGCTCTCCAATTTTGGCAACTTTGGATATTTGCAGTGTCCTAAAGACAAATTTTCAGAAGCTTTTGGATTATGCATACATATTTATTTTAGAAAGAGTTTAGCTACTTTTTTAACCTAGTGATAGACATATTGAAGATTTAAGGTAGGTCTGGAAATAGATTATTAATATTTTTTTTATACAGTGCCAGCAAATTCTATAGCACTGTGCAATGGGTGTACTAACTAACGTTTCCCTTTTTTTTTTTTTTGGGTTTCCCTTTAGGACCCCTCATGGGGTTAACACAGATGACGTGAACATCACGTGCCACTTCCAATCCCCTACCTGATGTTGATTGGTTGCCAACGGCTGACAGGTTTCTAACTTTCCTCCAATGAAATCGCACCACTTACCTTCAAATACCGGCTCAGTTCCCGCACATCAGCTCCCCTCTGATGAGCTGCGGGCGAAACGCGCGCGTCAGGGGCTGACGATCCATATATATATCTCATATTTTTTTTCGCTCATCATGGCAACAGAGATATGATGGATCCTGAGTTGACTTCAAACTCCCATCAGGCGAAACCCGGAGAGGTGGTTAAGGTTTACTGTGATGCTGTAGCAGTCCATAAACCTTTTTATCATTAACTATTGTGTTGGCCGGGCTGTATCCTGTTTCTCCCGGGTATATTTTGAAGTCTCTCTCTGACTTATCAGGAGTCTGGTTACTTAGGGCACACTATCGAGTGTGCTACCCGTGCATATATGTGTTAGGCTATTTAGGGTAACCTAGGAGATAGAGGGGTGTTAATCTGGTTAACATTTGTGCTATACCAACCATCAAGGCTGTTCCTACTATCTAAGCATACAGCTTATTACCCATTACGCCTACACTATATGTCCATGTGACCTATCTGATACCTCACATACTGGAGGTCTCAGTCATTCATATATATTTGTTACGTGCAAAATTACTGCTCTTTTGCACATAGGTATCTAAGAGAGGACACTGAAAACTTTTGAACAGGACCTCTCTAGGGCTATTATGTACCAGTGTACAAACTTATGATTGCTAATTTACTATTTGAAGCCTTACCTATGGCCTCAGGGATCTATTGATTGAGGTTTCTGTTCTCACGGCTATACCTGCTTATTTTGTTATCATTGTACTTGTTATCAGTGTTAACACCACTTTCACCCTAGCGTGCAGGGGCATATCCGTGGGGATAATGGTTACCTTTGTCCATGTCCTCTCTTTTTTGAATTTTGAAGCAGTTTGTATTTCCAACATGGTGGGGGTCTACATAATTGGGTTTTAACCCCTCACACGTTGGAATATCTGTTATATAATCCGTTAAGACCCATATATTCAGTACTCATCTTTAGTGTGGGATACTGTATTCTATCGGAATTATAACAGATTTTATTTGTTCATATTTTTTGGTGGTTTTTCACCTATCTTCTTAATATACATTATTAAAGGTTACGTATTAATAACGCAGGGCACTCATCCGGTTTCTGCTTTTTCTGCGACTACCCTGGTAGTTTTTGAGGGTTACCCCCTACCCATTGAGTGCTCGTTTAAGCCTTCCTTTTCCTCTTTTTTTGCCTACTAACAGACACGTAATTGGAACTAGACAAATGCACGCACAGGAACAGAGGGGTTGAGGGCCGGGGTAATGGATTGTGCCATTGTGTGATTAAATAGTAAAACCTCACTTTTCACTCACACATGGAGCAAAAGTCAGGTCAGGGACTCTTCACATATATACTGTATTTACTCGAATATAATACGCCAACTAAACTAATGCGAAATAAAATTTTCAAACCTGAAAAATGTTTTTGCTGGCGAAAGATATCTATACAGATTAGATGAGGGCGAAATTCGCATACGCATCACGGCAAAGATGCAAGGTACAACTTTATGGCACACAAACAGGATCGCAGCGATGTGAATCTCACCGAAACAAATTTTCGTTGTATCTAATGCACTGTTTATACTCAAACTTAATGCGCATACATTTTTTGGAAACTTCATAAAGCCAAAAAAGGTGCACATTAGATTTGAGTAAACACGGTTTATACCCAGAAAATCAACTATTTATTTTGACTGCATATTATATGCTGACACATAGATACAGTCATTACAGAAACATGACACGTTTAATTAGCTACGATATGTGCTTTGTGATAAAACAAGAATGTGCACATTATTCCTCATGAAAATAAAGCAATCAACATATGAGTGTGTGTGTGTGTAATTCTTAGCGTGTGACTGTTCGCCCTCACCAATATCACTTAATTTTTGCAATTTGTTTTTCTTCAATATTGCGCAGAGTGAAAAGTTCCCAGGGAGAGGAAAATTTATAATAAAAAACAAAAAAACAAAAAAACAAAAAAAAAAAAAAACACACTTTTTACATTTTGTTTAAAACAGAAATGGAAAAGAAAAAGGCAAAACACTTCCAAAAAAAAAACAAAACTGTATGTATGTGTGATTTAAATAATAGAGCAGGCTTTACATGGACATTAAATCACAGGGTCCTTTCGCAATATTGTGGGTTTTACATTCTCTTTGTACTGTTGTTCCCGTTCTATTGGTTTTGTAGCCCCGGTGTGGGCTGACATTCTATGTCTGTACAGTATACACGGTGCAGAGCTCGCACACTGTGGCCCAGCTGCTGTGACTGTATAAAGCCGGCCGGGCGGGCAGCACAGTCCACAGTGGTTATGGTGCTCAGTTCTCCCCGCACACGGCGGACACTCACTCACTCTGTCACTCACTCACCCAAGCAGTAGCGGAAGGTGTGCTCCAGGAGCGGCTGCCGGTGGTCGCGGTAGTTTGTGAACCCGGACGGTAAGTGACCGAAGAGCAGCGACCTCTGGGCCTCCAGGACTCCTACTGAGACTGCTGTCACTCGGCCCCCGAGATCCCTCCTGGCGATTATTCGGTAAAGCCGGTCCTCAGGCGATATCACGGCGTCCCAGGAGTAGCACTCCGCCAGCCTCCAGATCTCGGTCAGCGGGCAGCCGGTGTCGGGCACTTCCCTCTCTCACACTTCCGGTTTCTCACTCTTTCTCACTTCCGCCAAATACAAGTTTTCCTTACTACTGCTTCCGACTCCGCCCCCTCCGCTCAGCCTGTGCACTGGTTACTGCGGGGGGAGGCGGGTCTGGAAACGGGGAGTTTCAGTGTGACGTAGGACGCAACGCACGCGCCTCGCAGCTTGTTTGCAATGGTGGGGTTTGGTCATGTGACACTCAGGTCACCAGCTCTTGACCCCATTCAAATACAAGGGATAATCAATCAAATGGGGGGGGGGGAGAATCGAAAAGTAATTTTCAAACTTTAGGTCAAAACAGCTTAATTAGAAAAATTCTCCAAAGGGGTTTATACAATAGAATTCTAATGGCCGCAATATTAAAGGACCACTCTAGGCACCCAGACCACTTCAGCTTAATGAAGTGGTCTGGGTGCCAGGTCCTTCTAGGGTTAACCCATTTTTTCATAAACATAGCAGTTTCAGAGAAACTGCTATGTTTGTGAATGGGTTAAGCCTTCCCCCTAATTCTCTAGTGGCTGTCTCACTGACAGCCGCTAGAGGCGCTTGCGTGATTCTCACTGTGAAAATCACAGTGAGAGCACGCAAGCGTCCATAGGAAAGCATTATGAATGCTTTCCTATGTGACCGGCTGAATGCGCGCGCAGCTCTTGCCGCGCGTGCGCATTCAGCCGACGGGGAGGAACGGAGGCGGAGAGGAGGAGAGCTCCCCGCCCAGCGCTGGAAAAAGGTAAGTTTTTTCCCCTTTCCAGAGCCGGGCGGGAGGGGGTCCCTGAGGGTGGGGGCACCCTCAGGGCACTCTAGTGCCAGGAAAACGAGTATGCTTTCCTGGCACTAGAGTGGTCCTTTAATGAGAATAGCTGAAATAGCCAAATTGTTTCTGTAACTGAGTTTGGTAATTGGTAATGTAAACCTGTCTCTTGCCCTCTCCTAAAGGGCAACCCACCTTATTTGATTGCAAATTCCTGTCCAAATGTGTTTTACACCCCACCACCTAAAGAATGTAAGCTCGATTGAGCAGGGTCCTCTTCAACCTATTGTTCCTGTAAGTTCTTTGTAATTGTCCTATTTATAGTTAAATCCCCTCTCATAATATTGTAAAGCGCTACGGAATCTGTTGGCGCTATATAAATGGCAATAATAATAATAACTCACTGGCACCATCCATGATGCCACCAGGGACCTCCGGGAGCTACCTTAGAAACCGGTACCTTATGGCTACTTGCCTGGCAGCCCGATACTATCAGAATCACATCGATTACACCTTCTATCTGTACATTGTGTTAGCATGATTGCTAGTAAAATGTATCTATTGAAAGAAAAAAACAATGAGGTCTTTCTCTCACCTGTCAATCAACTCTTCGGCATGACTCTTGTGCTGAAGAATTGAGTTACAGGGAGAGCAGGAGACACAGGGGAAGATGCATTCCCAGCCATCCCGTGTATCTTCTAACCCCCGTTTTGCGTTTCTTAACCCCTTAAGACCGCAGGACGTTATATGCCGTCCTTAATTGGCCAGCTCTAAACGCCGCAGGACGGCATAGAACGTCCTGGGCGGTCTTACCCTCCACGTGGCCGGCGGCACATGGCTGCTGCAGATCGCGGTCGGGGGGCATGCCTGGCCCCCCAGGCAGCCCCCCTGTGCCTGGGGACCGCGGTCTGCAGCTTCCGATCGCAGTGACAGGTTGTCACTGCGATCGGTATTTACCATGTGTCAGCCGATTTTAAAATCGGCTGACACATAGAGCCGCGGCATTTTCACTCTGCAGATCGCGGTCGGGGGACATGCCTGGCCCCCCAGGCAGTCCCCCTGCGGTCAGTGACCGCGATCTGCAGAGTATGATCGCAGTGAGAGGCTGTCTCTGCGATCTGAATGCAGAGACAGCCTCTCCCTGCGATCTGATCGCAGTGACAGCCTGTCACTGCGATCAGAGGTTACTATGTGTCAGCCTATTGGCTGACCCATAGTAACTGCAGGCAGGATCCCACTGCAGATCGCGGTGGGGGGCATGCCTGGCCACCCAGGCACTCCCCCTGTGGCAAATTACCGCAATCTGCAGGAGGTGATCACAGTGACAGCCAGTCACTGTGATCACTGATCCTGTGTGTCAGCCAGTGATGTAAAATCACTGGCTGACACTGTCTCTGCCCCTCTCCTCCCCTCTTAACCTCTTAAAGTTTAAAATAAATTAAAGTTACAAATAAAATATATTTAGATCATTTATATTGTCAGGGTATTTATATCGGCAGACATTTTGTGCTATGATAGAAATACAAAGTGTATACTCTGAAGTCATTGTTGAACAGACAAGACTCCATTTTGTTAGTTTCAAGCTAACAAAAGAGACACATAATTTCTTTCCTTTCTCTAAAACTGACCGTTTTGCCCGAGCTGAATGGAATGTCTTGTATAAACAAACCAAGTGATATCAGACTGTCTAGGTACTAATGGAATAAGAATAAATTCTATTCCCAGACGTAGGTGACAGAAGATTAAATAATTAAATTTTACTTTCTATATGTACAGAGTCCCATTATAAGTTTGAGTTCATTGTTAGTTCACAATGTGTCATATTAGGAATTATTTCAGAAAATGGAGACGCATAGTCTGAAGAAAACTCAAGAAAACTGTGTGATCTGACAGAAGATTTGAGTTAGGGCAAACATAGAGATAACGTAAATGATGTCAAAAATAGCCACCAGGAAAAGTTAACTCTTTCCTGGATAGGTATGCTTAGTGGGACAAGACTGCCCCCTTGAGTTCAAATAATAAATTTATGATTAGAAGATAACCACGCCTACAGTGTTTTGATTGGTCATAAACCACTGACGTACTGAGCAAAATTTCCCTTTAAAAAGTAAGACAAAGGAAAGTTTGGGAAGGAGATTGAGAGTCGGGGATTCAAAGATTAAAGAGAAAGACATTACAACACTCTGGGGATTCAGAGAGATCCAGGCAGAATCGGGTGATCAGAGTAACCAAGAAACTCTTACACTCCATGCAGAGAAAGAGACCCATGACATTTAGCTACCTGAGGATATCTGATGAGAAAATATCTACTTAACTAGAAAATATCTACTTAATATCTACTAAAATATACAGGCATTTAATTAATTAATTTAAATTAATTAAAATTAATAGCATGATATATGACTGGATAAATCATGATTAGATTTCATATTTAGAAATCTGAATTATTAAAGAATATATATATGGTTATAGCATCCCATCTGCAGCTGGGATTAATATAGCCATTAATGTATTTGTGTGATTAATATCACGTTAGCATATCATGACCATTTATCCAGCTGTATTGATTGGCTCTAAAATTAGATAAAATATCTATTTAGACAAATTAATTAAAATATCAGCTTATGTAACATAGTAAGATATTCTCTTAATTTGATGGAATCAAGGAAGTGGTTG
Source organism: Pelobates fuscus (assembly GCF_036172605.1). NCBI lineage: Eukaryota > Metazoa > Chordata > Amphibia > Anura > Pelobatidae > Pelobates > Pelobates fuscus. Next base: position 294,768,742 of record NC_086319.1, read on the forward strand.
ATGACTGGTTAAATGTTATTTTATTAAAATTACATAGGAGTAGATCTTAACTACTTAGGAGGTCTAGCCAGCATTGCAAGGGTTATTTCTAAACTGCCAGTTGAAAGTTTTTATGGCTTTAAGCTGGAAGGAATTCTCTTCTCTTCTCCCCGTGAAACTTTCCCTCTCTGTAAAGAAAGTCGTAAATTGTCTTGACAGCTTGTAGATTCAATGCTGTATTAACCAGGAAGTAAACTGCCACTTTGTATTGCATATTGTTTTTATACTGCATATTAATTATTATTGCCATATTGTATTACATATTCATGTTATACTCAAATTCCATTGATTATTGTCATGCATGTTACTCATCATTATTATTTTAAAATGTCACAATAAATGATCTATTTTTATAACAATGTGTGATTTTAATTACCGGTATATGGTTAAACATTTCACTTATAACGATAAACGTTCTTAGGGATCTGAGAATTGAAAATCGTGGCCAATTCTCATCTGTTTACATTATTATCCCATAAATATCCCCACAATATATATATATATTATATATATGATCTAAGTATATATATATATATATATATATATATATATATAGACACACACATTTACACATTTACACAAAAATATGTAAATACGTTAAAAAATTAAAATTAAAAAATAAATAATAAAAAATATATATATGTGTGTAATTTCGTTCTAACTGTATTTTGATATTAATATATATAGATAGATATCAAAATACACGTAGAACGAAATAATATATATATGTATATACCTAAGTATATACGTATACATCACTATATTTATACCTATATATAAATAAAAATAATTGTAAAAAAATTATATACACATATATATATATAAATATATATATATATACACACACACACGTGTATATATAATAATTGTACATATATATTTATGTAATAATTTTACATAATTAGGTCCTTTTATTAATTACAATTTGCGGGACCTGCCTAACAACCCATGCCGAAAGTATAGGGAATTTAATTTGCTAGCACTATATTTAACCCTATAACTTTCCAAGACACTATAAAACCTGTACATGGGGGGTACTGTTTTACTCGGGAGACATCGCTGAACACAAATATTTGTGTTTCAAAACCGTAAAATGTATTACAACAATGATATCGTCAGGGAAAGTTAAATTTTTTGCATTTTTTGCACACAAACGGCACTTACACTGACGATATTTTTGCTGTAATACTTTTTACAGGTTTTATGGTGTTTTCAAAAGTTACAGAGTCAAATATAAGGCTTGCGTTTCAGTTTTTTCACAATGAAATTCGCCAGATTCGTTACTTTGGCTTTGAGACCGTATAGTAGCCCAGAAATAAGAATTACCACCATAATGGCATACCATTTGCAAAAGTAGACAACCCAAGGTATTGCAAATGGGGTATGTTCAGTCTTTTTAGTAGCCACTTAGTCACAAACACTGGCCAAAATTGGCTTTCAAATTAGTTTTTTGCATTTTTCACACACAAACAAATATTAACGTTAACTTTGGCTAGTGTTTGTGACCAAGTGGCTACTAAAAAAGACTGGACATACCCCATTTGCAATACCTTGGGTTGTCTACTTTTGCAAATGGTATGCCATCATGGGGGTAATTCTCATTCCTGGGCTACCATACAGTCTCAAAGGCAACGTAACCAAACTGGCAAATTTCAATGAGAAAAAACTGAAAAGTGTAACATGCTATATTTGACCCTGTAACTTCCCAAAACACCATAAAACCTGTACATAGGGGGTACTGTTTTACACGTGAGACATCGCTGAATACAAATATGTGTATTTTATTGCAGTAAAAGCAAACAGTATTATGATATTCACAGTTAGAATGTCACATAGAACTAAGAAAATTTAAAAAAAATCGTATTTTCTCAAATTTTTTTATATTGTATTCATATTACGTTATGTTCCATACCTAAATATTTGATGTTGAATGAAAGCCCGGTTTCCCCTGAATAAAATGATATATAATAAGTGTGGGTGCATTTAATATGAAAGAGGTAACTTATTGTTGAACAGACATATAGTCAAAATCTGTGGTTTGTTTAAATTTTTTTTGGTTAACAACTTGTACATTTGGCTGCGGTCTTAAGGGGTTAAACCCTCTTTTGATTGTCCTACCTGCTTTTATGTATCTTATCCCCCATTTTTCCTTTTGTTTGTCTTACATTCGTGTGTCTCTAGCCAATCTGTATGTCTCTTTCCTCCCATCCCCTTTTGTGTGTCTTTTAGCCCCAGCCATTTTGTCTCTTTCTCCACTTTCCCAGCCCCTCTGTTTTTCTCTTTTTCCCCTTTCCCCAACCCCTCTTTGTGTCTCTTTCTTCTGCTCCAGTATCTCGGTGTATCTCTTTCCCCACATCCCCCTGTGTGTCTCATTCCCCTCTACGTGTCTTGTTTCCCACATTCCCTCTATGTCTCACTCCGCCAACCCCTCTATGTGTCTCATTCCCCTCAGCCCATCTTTGTGTCTCACTTGGCTCTCTTTGTGTCTCATTTACCCCACCCCCTCCCCCAGCCCCACTGTGTCTTGTTTTCCACAGACTTTGTGTTTCATTTTCCCTCCAGCCCCTCTTTGTTGCTCATTTTTCACAGCCCCTCTTTGTTTCTCATTTCCTACCCAGTCCCTCCACGTTTCTTATTTGCTCCCTCAGCCACTCTTTTTGTCTCATTCCCCCTGCCCCTCTTTGTGTCTCATTTGTACCACCTTCCTCCCTTTGTGGTCTCTGACATCCATCCATGTAGCGTGACCAAGCGGACATCGGTGTAGGATCTTCTGTATCCTCTATCCTGTCTGACAGGAAGTGCTCCCAGTGAGCTGCTTGTCACCCTGCAATTGCGCCCCCCTGGCAGGTGCTGCCGTATGGTTGTACTGGTCTGCATGTATGCTGGCCCATCGAGAAACTTTCTGGTGGGTCAGTCCGGTCCTGCTTTCAGGCGAAAACTGGGATATTTATGCATCCCGAGAAGGGTTCTCGGGAAGCTGGGATAAATCACTGAAAATTGGACTATCCTGGTAAAACCAAGATGCCTGGTCACACTGTGAATAGCATTGACCACCCTGTACTAAAACACTAGACAAATTAGTGTAGGGACACAATAATACTGGTTTATTGAACACAATTAGTATATTTATATAGTACATGGTGTTACATAAAGGTGGGACAAAAATGTGAAATAGTGAGTGGACCTTGTGGAAGACTAGAGTGACACAGTGGGAACATACACACCCCAAGTGTCAGTATGTCTAGGCTAAGCTGGACAATTACTAGGGGGACAACAAAAGAAAGGGGAGCTCTAAAGATACCACTGGATAAAGTATACACTCAACTACGTGTGGTGTAAAGGACAAATATTCCTGTCTTTCAGGGTTAGAGCAACACACTTAGGAGTGTTAAAAGTTATCTGTGATGTTACTAGCTGAGTTTGGTGCTAGTACCTGTAACTGCAGGGAAAGGTGCACTGGCGATCGGCCACACTGGCCAGGGTTACTCGGTCATAGAACCATGAGATGCAGAATTGTATTTTAAAAGATTACTCCAACCGCCATGATCACTTCAGTTATTTGAAGTGGTCATAGTGGTAGTGCAGTAAGTCTGCTTGAAACATTGCACATACTTAGTAATTAGCACTTTTGTGCCAGGTGCTAATTGAACCCCACTATGGGTGCCCTTTGGAGGTGACCACAGGAAAGCTTAAATTGAGGAGTCTCTTGACGCAGTTTATACTGCAAGTAAGTATTGCAAGTTAGCATGTAATACTCCCATGTTAAAATTAGTGTAGGACCCACTGATATTGGGGTACTGTGACGTAGTGGTGGGCTTAACACGATATGGCCATATGGCGGAACTGAATTCCCATATATATTTGCTAAGACAGGTGATTTTAAGTAGCCTTGTTAAATGTAAAGCTGTATTTTGTTTGTGTGTGCGCTTTTCCTTTAACTGTTTAACTGTTATTCGGAACAAAGTTCTGGATTGCCTAATATGAATTCTGTGCATATTTTACATATATTGTCAGAGCACTGGCATCAGATGTAAAAATCTTGGAGGCAGAGCGCTTGCAAAGGGAAGATTGCTTTCCCATTGACTCCCTTCTGAGCATTCCCTCCCGCCTCCCTCCATTGAAGTAATGTTTGTTTAAAAAAAAAGAAAAAATCCCTCCCTCATTGTCCCTCCTCTTCCCTCCTTGCCAGCCCAAAGCATGCGCATGCAGTCTGAGCCTGTCTATGATATTACTATCAGTTCACTGTTTAGTGAACCTTTTTTTCAGCAGCAATTACAGGCTAAGTTTAGCCGATTTAACACAGCTGTGCCTTGAAATTAATAAACCTAGGATAGGACCTAGTGTGTCTATATGCATAGTAACTACCTCTCTGATTGATCTGATTTGATCTGATCTGATTTTCTGTTTATATAATAAAGTTTTTTATTTCACTGGATACATTTTGAATAAGCATAGCTGTGGGAAGCTGGTTTGTTGCTCTACCAAGCCTTTTGAAGGAAAGTAATTGAACCTGTACATACTTTATTTTCCTTTAACAATATACCAGTGTAGAATCCCCCCTTATTTAGGGCGTATTCATAATTTTGTTGCATTGGACGCAGCTCGTATACTGCCTGCTAGAGTGACTGCAGCAGCGTCTCAGGGAAAGATTCCATGATGTGGAACAGAGGCGCAGAAGCCTAAATCGCAACCATCTCCCAGTCTTGGTCCACAGGACCTGGAGGTCCTATGATTTTGAGTGGTTACATGTGGGACTGTTGCTGGCCCAGAAAAGGGAAATCAGCCAATAGTCTTTTACTCAAGGGTTGCCCGTTGCTCTTTGTCTTATTATAACCTATAATCCCGGTATACGCTGCAGTGTTACCATTGGCTTTGCTTATCATTTTATATCTTACTCACCTAACATCCCTAGTATGTTATTATTATTTTCTCTAACTATATGTGCCTACTTTGCATGTTATAAAAAAACAAAAAAACTGTGCAGTATATTTTTAGTCATGTATCCATAAGCGTGTACGTTTTTACTTTGCACTCCAAAAATAAAGCCTGCAGGTGTCAGGGTACCTGCGGTCTCTACCTCCGAAAGAGGTAGAGACTTAGCTGTTCCTCCATCCAGACGGCCTGATGGCTCCCTTTCCCACGGTCTATCCGGTCATGCAAGGCCGGCCGCGAGGGAGTGACTGCCTTTTACAGCATCTAGGCAGGAAGTTGTCATCAGGACACTCCTCTGGAACGACCTGTCACTCAATTGCTGCAGGACCAATCAGGACGCCTCGGAGGCGTGGTTACTGCTCTGAACAGGGTATTTAACAGAGCTTCTTTCATTAGCTCATTGCCCTGTCGTGGTTCTAGCTTGTTCTAGTCACTCAGTGCTTGTGTATTCTATTATCCCTTTTGGTTTTGACCCGGCTTGTTTACCTTACTCTGCTTATCTCTGTTACCCTTGATTCGGCTTGAATCTCGCTTACCTGTCTTCTGTTACCCTCGACCTCGGCTTGTCTTTGACCATTCTATACTGTACTACTTACGTTAGTCCGGCCATTCTAAGGTCCGGTATACGTATCTGGCTACTGTTTGTACTCTGCGTGTTGGATCCCTGTCCCGATCCTGACAGCAGGGACATACTATACACGCCAGTACAAGTACATTAAGCGGTTAAGTGGTTGTTCTGGTGACAATTATGCCCCAATAAGGCATTATACTTTAAAAAATGAGACTACAAAAAAGGGTTGGAGTAACCCTTTAGAGAGACTGTAAAAACAACAACAACACACTATTAAATCCTTCAGTCCTTCCACATAAAATACAGTACTCCTTTTGATACCGGAGAAACTGACGGAAGCCAAGCACAGAGAGATGGACACAGGTTTCTTCAGGAAGGAAGAGATTCTTTATTGGATCACCGATCGGGACTCAGAGGGACTAATGTCACCAAAATACAGCAAGTTCTGAGCCCCGGACAATAATGCAGGCTCCTTATATAGGCACATAACTCCTCCCATATTAAGCTCCACCCGCACATTCTCTTGACCAATCAATACAAATAAGAATTAACTTCCTGCTTGACCGCATGGCCTGTCCAGCACAATGGAGGAGGGGAATACTATATCCTGTATTCTTGCACATGCTCCGTACACTACTGATCGTATCTTGCCTCGTGCAACCAACTGATCGATACGTCAGCATATGCACGTACACATGCCACGTGGTAATCTCGGCCTACTAAATTTATTTTTACCGAGATTCCACCACATTCCCCCCTTTGATGCCTCTTGATATTTCACAATTACTTGAGGCATCACTTAACCTTGGTTTGCATACACCACAAGTTACCTTGAACCAGACCAGACTTATCTTATGATGTGAATCTTCAACACTCATCTTCCTGCATTGGTTCTCCCTGATCTAGAGCCTTATATTTATAAATTGCCATTATCTGTGCAGCAGCCTTCCTCTCTGCTATATTTTCTATCAGGCTTTGCACAGACCTAACTACTAAGGGTATAAGACACGGCAGGAGTAGACACAACATTAAAATCAGTAGGACTCCACCTACCACTGCCTTAAGCCCTCCAAACCACTCATACCAGCTACCAAACCAACTACTTGGATTATACCCTTTCCATACCTGAGTAGGCACATGCGCTAGTTTAACCATATTGCTAGGAAGCTCAGCTATTGCTTGCCCTTCGTCATCTATTTGAAGACAGCAATTGCTCAGATTAAACTTCCCACATACACCTCCCTCTACTGCCAAAAGGTAATCCAAGGCTAATCTATTTTGGTATACTGCTGTCCTCATCCTGGTATTATGCTTCGCTAGAAGATTGAGCGCTTGTGATGTCTCGTTAGTAATGATCTCAACCACTGCCTGTAATCTTATAATACGGTTGAGCATATAAATAGGGGTTCTATAACCAAAGGTACCGTCCTCTGCCCACGTGGCTGGCCCATAGTAATCTATAATACGCTGGGGAGGCCATTCATTATCTTCCCAGGCGCCTATCTCTATGGGTCCCCTTTTCTTCCTATGATTCACATCATACACTTTAACACCTAAAGTCTCACCTGTTTCAATAGGTAACAAGAAGAAGGATGGTTTGAGCATACCCAACACACATGCCCCTTCCCAGTCCTGTGGCAACTCCGAATAGGCTTTCTTACCACAGATCCAGTACAAATTTGCTGGGGCTCTCCAGTTAGATGTGATGGATAGGTCAAACCACACATCCTTTAAATTGGCGTATCTAGCAAACGGGTTAGATGGTTCTGAGACATTTGAAGCCGACCACCAAGTTGTATTCTTTGTATCATCATCATAAGCTTTTTGCCCTAAACAAGTTAATTCTCCTACAGAAGTATTATACATCATTCCTTTCCTTGCTATGCAAACATAACCTATGATGGAGGTCTTTAATCTCCACTCAGATTTACCTCTAACACTCATATGATAATCATTGTGTAGATATTAATTGGTCAACTGCCTCAGAACCGGACATTACCTCCTTTGCTTCCCAAGGCCATTGGTCTCCCATGTTAGTACCTCCACACACATAGCAGTTGGTAACATTAAGACTACCGGCAATACTTTCGGCTAAATCAATAAACAGGTTTTTAGCATTATGGGGGATCTTATTATCTATGTCCATCTCTTCATAAAAGGAATGGTATACTTGATGAGTTTGGGAGGATACCGTATCAGTCTCTATCCCTATAAACAATACTGTCCCAGGATCTAAACCCGTCCCATATATTTGAAACCCAAATAAATTACCATATTTATCTAAGAACTTGTCGGGGTTATTTATAAGTATATGGACTGGATTACATTCCATAGACTTACAATATGGGCTGGTAGGCAACTTAGTCACAATCATGTCCTTGTCTACTGTCTGTCCCCAAGTTGCCCACCCCACACAAGACCAATATGGGCAAAAGTTATAATCTCTATTTGGGCATCTAGGACTCACATATTTATTTTTACTACTGGGACAAATATATTTATCGTTAGACCCATACGTCCTCTCCCATCTAAGATCCCCACATACATTCCACGGCTTTCTACCACTTGATATCGCCTTACACGCATCAAACAGCAAAACACCCGAAGAATGTACGGATTCTAATACCGTCTTATTAATTAGGGTCCCCTGAGGATCTCCATTCCTGAGAGTCAACCAAATTGTACGAGGTTGATACTCCGGACTGACGCACTTAGGTTCTCCTACTCCTAAATGGCACACACTATATTCTATATTTAGGTATCTACATCTTGATACATCTCCTTTACACTCGTATTGTGAATGCCAAATTAGGGTTTGGGAAATATGGTTACCTGTTCTTGTAGTCTTAATGCATACCTCACGGCTAGGAGTGTCGGTACCTCTACCTTCCTGAATATAAAAATACACATATAAAAACATTATTAAGAACACATCTTTCGTCGTCATCCTCAGTCTTCGTCCGTGCGAAGGCACCTCAGCTTCCAGGTTGTAAGGGCTGCAGGGAATGGAGTTCTGCTCGTCTTCACAGGGGTCCCTTCGGGACTTTTCCTGGCTTATACACTATACGTCGGTGAGCGGACAGGCTTTATTATGGCCTTCTCACTCACTTACCAAATCTCTGAAACAATAAAGTTTGTAATCCACAAAGTTCCTCGTCACTCCGACTCAGTCGTGCGCTTTAACCGGATCTTGCAGGGATTCTCTGGATCTGCTGTAACTTGCCAAGAATCGACTGCTGCTGGTTTAACCCTGGAGTGATGTATCCACGGAGTCACTTCGGCTACTTTTATCGCTGTAGGGGTAGACAAAAGAACAACATAAGGACCTCTCCACTTGGGCCCTAACGGTACATTATTCCACTCTTTAATCCACACTTGGTCTCCTGGGTGGTAACTATGAACTGGGGGATAAATATTCACAGGTAATCTATCTTGTACCCATTTCTGTACCTCCTCCATAGTCTTACCCAACTCTACAACCTGCTGCCGGGTAATTCCTTCTCCCAACTGACTCAAATCCCCCCTTAAGTTACCAAGTACGGGAGGTGGTCGCCCATACATGATTTCAAAAGGAGAGAGGCCCATCCTTCTGGTAGGTGTACTGCGGATTCGCAATAGAGCTATGGGTAAGAGAACGTTCCACTTAAGTTGGGTTTCCTGACACATTTTAGCCAACTGATTCTTAATAGTTCTATTCATTCTCTCTACCTTACCAGAACTATGGGGTCTATATGCCGTATGAAGCCTCCACTTTATACCAAGCATATGAGTCAGTTGTTGTAGGCACTGATGAACAAAAGCTGGACCATTGTCCGATCCTATAGAGCAGGGTAGTCCATATCGGGGTATTATTTCTCGTAACAGGAATCTCACAACTTCTCCTGCTTTCTCCGTACGAGTAGGACATGCTTCTACCCAGCCTGAATAGGTACACACAACTACCAGCAGGTAGCGATGTCCACCAGATTTAGGCATTACTGTATATGGCTTTACTGGTCCTTGCCTTGCATTATTTTTAGCACACGTTACACATCTTCGTACAATGGCCTGAGTCAAGTTGGACAATCTTGGTATGTAGAGATGTTTTCTGAGAGATTCTTCTGTGCTGTCTCTCCCAGAATGTGTCCCGTTGTCATAGTTTTGGACAATTTCTACCGCTAGTGATGCTGGAATGACTATTCTTCCATCTTCTAACTGATACCATTTGTTCTCCAAATACTTTCCAGGTTCAGTCTTTAACCACTCCTCTTCTTGAGCTGTATAAACTGGAGTCCATTGAGACAGTGGAGTTGGTATAAGAGCAGCTATATGCCCCACATACTCCTGTCTTCCCGATTCAGCGGCACGCTTAGCTGTACTGTCTGCCATCCGATTTCCTTTGGTTACATCACCATCTCCTCTCAGATGCGCTCGACAATGTATAATACCGACTTCTTTCGGCTCCCACACTGCTTCCAATAGTTGTAGGATTTCGGCTGCGTACTTGATTTCTTTGCCTTCTGAATTCAATAGTCCTCTTTCTTTATACAAAGCTCCGTGGGCATGAGTGGTTAAAAACGCATACTTGGAGTCCGTGTAGATGTTCACTCTCAAACCTTCAGCCAATTGTAACGCTCGTGTCAGTGCTATCAATTCTGCCTTTTGTGCTGATGTTCCTTTTGCCAGTGGCCGAGCTTCTATCACCTTGTCTATCGTTGTTACTGCATATCCCGCATAGCGGATCCCTTCTTTCACATAACTACTGCCGTCGGTGTAATATTGGATGGGAAAATCACGAAGATCTGGTCTACTTGAAAATACTTCATCCATTACTTCCAAACAATCATGTTGACTTTCAGTAGGTTGTGGCAAAAGGGTAGCTGGATTTAAGGTATTTACAGTCTCTAAATGCACTCTTGGGTTTTCACACAACATTGCTTGATACTTGGTCATACGGCTGTTACTAAACCAATGATTTCCTTTGCAATCCAACAACGTCTGTACTGCATGTGGGACTCGTACATAAAGTTCTTGACCCAGAGTGAGTTTATCGTCTTCAGCTACTAGCAGGGCGGCTGCAGCTACGGCTCTTAGACAAGGTGGAAGTCCGCTGGCCACTGCATCCAGTTGCTTAGACATGTAGGCGACAGGTCTTTGCCATGATCCCAAGTACTGTGTCAATACTCCCACAGCCATTCTTCTTTGCTCATGTACATACAGGTAGAATGGTCGTGTGTGATCAGGTAGACCTAATGCTGGGGCACTCATCAAAGCCTTCTTCACATCTTCAAATGCCGTTTGCTGTTCTTGAGTCCATAAGAAGGGGTCGTGCTCTGTACCTTTGATAGCTGCATACAGAGGTTTTGCCAGTATCGCGTAGCTGGGAATCCATATCCTACAGAAGCCTGCTGCCCCCAAGAATTCTCGCACTTGTCTTCTATTCTTGGGTATCGGTATTTGGCACACAGCTTCTTTTCTCTCTGGCCCCATAATTCTTTGACCTTCAGAGATATGGAATCCCAGATATTTGACAGTTGGCAAACACAACTGAGCCTTCTTTCTAGACACCTTGTATCCTGCCTTCCAGAGAATGTGTAGTAGATCGTGCGTCGCTTGCTGACATATTTCCTTTGTAACTGCTGCTATCAACAAGTCATCTACATATTGTAACAATACACACTCTCCTGGGATGGACTCGAAATCCAGTAGATCTTGACTTAGGGCTGAACCAAATAGGGTAGGTGAATTTTTAAACCCTTGGGGCAGTCTTGTCCAGGTCAATTGGCGTTTTGAGCCCGTTACAGCGTTTTCCCATTGGAAAGCGAAGATACATTGACTTTCTGCGGCAATTCGGAGGCAAAAGAAGGCATCTTTGAGGTCTAAGACTGTAAAATAGGTAGCCCCGCCCGGAATTAAAGCAAGCAGGTTATATGGATTGGGCACAACTGGATGTATACTAACAACCGCATCATTGACTGCTCTCAAGTCCTGCACAGGTCGATACTCATCTGTACCGGGCTTTTGAACAGGCAGCAATGGGGTGTTCCAGGGGGAAGTACAGAATTTTAGGATACCATACCGTATGAACTTATCCAGATAAGATTGGATGTTCTTCTTAGCCTTCTGCGGGATGTGATATTGTCTTAGGCTCACTGGATAAACCCCAAGTTTTAGTTCGATTTTAAAGCGGCACTGTCATGCCGAATCCCGTTTTTTTTTTTAACCCCCCTCCCGCCTCCACTACATCCAATCGACCCCCTAGTCACCCCCAAATGCCCCTAAGCCCCCCACATTACCTCTTTTTAATTCTTTATCTTCTGCCCCGATCTTTATTCAGGGCGCCGCCATCTTTGTGTGGGTAGGTGAAGTCCCTGTGGGACACGTCATCTACCCACACTACACAGCCTGTGAGATTCCCGCACATGCCCAGTGAAACACCTGGACATGCGAACGGGAATTTCACCTATTCATTCATTCATCAGACAGACGAATGAATGAATAGAAAAAATCAGATGAACAAACTAACACTGTGTATCAGTGTTAGTTTGTTCGTTCAGTTTATTACAAGGAGGGAGCTACCGGCGTGCAGCTCCCTCCTTGTAATATGTAACTATAGAAGCGGCAGGGAGCAGTGCTCCTCGCCACTTCCTAAGCCCCCCAGGCCCCCCCTCACTCTATGGGGGTCAATATGACCCCCATAATAGCACAAGGGAGATTAAAATCTCCCCAATACCCCTACTCGCTATACCGCGAGTAGGGGCATGTCCACTAAACAGTGAGCAGCCTGTGGCTGCTCACTGTAAAAAAAAAAAAAATGGTAATAAGTAGGTCCCCCCCCCCCCCGGCCCCCACCCCTGCGCGGTGGGTGGGGGCCCTAATAAAACAATAAGGGGGGGGACCTATTGTCCTCCCCCCCGGCCCCCACCCCTGCGCGGTGGGTGGGGGCCCTAATAAAACAATAAGGGGGGGGGGGGACCTACTGTCCTAACCCCCTGGCCCCCACCCCTGAGCGGTGGGTGGGGGCCCTAATAAAACAATAAGGGGGGGGGGACCTACTGTCCTCCCCCCCTGGCCCCCACCCCTGCGCGGTGGGTGGGGGCCCTAATAAAAACAATAAGGGGGGGGGACCTACTGTCCTCCCCCCCGGCCCCCACCCCTGCGCGGTGGGTGGGGGCCCTAATAAAACAATAAGGGGGGGGACCTACTGTCCTCCCCCCCTGGCCCCCACCCCTGAGCGGTGGGTGGGGGCCATAATAAAAACAATAAGGGGGGGGACCTACTGTCCTCCCCCCCGGCCCCCACCCCTGAGCGGTGGGTGGGGGCCCTAATAAAACAATAAGGGGGGGGGGACCTACTGTCCTCCCCCCTAGCCCCCACCCCTGCGCGGTGGGTGGGGGCCCTAAATGAACCCCCCCCCCATCAAGGTGGCTAGGGGTCCCAAGCCCCTAGTCACCCCCCACCCAAAACATTCTATCCCCTACCTACCCCCCTCACCCTAAAAATAGTGAGGGGGGAATAAAATAACTAACCTGTAAAAAAAAAAAAAAAAAAAACTTACCATTTGACGTCTTCTTTTTTCTAAATTCTTCTTACTTCAGCCCCCCAAAAGGCCAAATAAAAATCCATAAGCCCGTCGCACTTTAAAAAAAAAAACAAAACAAAAAAACGAGCGCAAACAAAAATTAATCCATCTTCACCCATGGAGGGCATGCCGCGTACTGAGCTCCGCAGGGCGGGTCAAGGCTTATAAAGCCTTGCCCCGCCCTGCAATTAGGCTTAGAACACAATGATTGGTTGGTTTAAGCCAATCAGAGTGCTCTGTGTCATTTTACACAGCGTGGGAAAATTCAAAAGAACTTTCCCACGCTGTGTAAAATGACACAGAGCACTCTGATTGGCTTACACCAACCAATCATTGTGTTCTAAGCCTAATTGCAGGGCGGGGCAAGGCTTTATAAGCCGTGACCCGCCCTGCGGAGCTCAGTACGCGGCGTGCCCTCCATGGGTGAAGATGGATTAATTTTTGTTTGCGCTCGTTTTTTTTTTTTTTTTTTTTTTTTAAAGTGCGACGGGTTTATGGATTTTTATTTGGCCTTTTGGGGGGCTGAAGTAAGAAGAATTTAGAAAAAAGAAGACGTCACATGGCAAGTTTAATTTTTTTTTTTTACAGGTTAGTTATTTTATTCCCCCCTCACTATTTTTAGGGTGAGGGGGGTAGGTAGGGGATAGAATGTTTTGGGTGGGGGGTGACTAGGAGCTTGGGACCCCTAGTCACCTTGATGGGGGGGGGGGGTTCATTTAGGGCCCCCACCCACCGCGCAGGGGTGGGGGCTAGGGGGGAGGACAGTAGGTCCCCCCCCTTATTGTTTTATTAGGGCCCCCACCCACCGCTCAGGGGTGGGGGCCAGGGGGGGGAGGACAATAGGTCCCCCCCCCTTATTGTTTTATTAGGGCCCCCACCCACCGCTCAGGGGTGGGGGCCGGGGGGGAGGACAGTAGGTCCCCCCCCTTATTGTTTTTATTAGGGCCCCCACCCACCGCGCAGGGGTGGGGGCCAGGGGGGAAGGACAATAGGTCCCCCCCTTATTGTTTTATTAGGGCCCCCACCCACCGCTCAGGGGTGGGGGCCGGGGGGAGGACAGTAGGTCCCCCCCCCTTATTGTTTTATTAGGGCACCCACCCACCGCGCAGGGGTGGGGGCCAGGGGGGGAGGACAGTAGGTCCCCCCCCTTATTGTTTTATTAGGGCCCCCACCCACCGTGCAGGGGTGGGGGCCGGGGGGGAGGACAGTAGGTCCCCCCCCTTATTGTTTTATTAGGGCACCCACCCACCGCGCAGGGGTGGGGGCCAGGGGGGGAGGACAGTAGGTCCCCCCCCTTATTGTTTTATTAGGGCCCCCACCCACCGCGCAGGGGTGGGGGCCAGGAGGGAAGACAGTAGCCTCCCCCCCCCCCCAATCTTTAACCCCGCGCAGGGGAGGGGGGGTGTTTATTGTTTTTTTTGTTTTTTACAGTGAGCAGCCACAGGCTGCTCACTGCTTACTAGACATGCCCCTACTCGCGGTATAGCGAGTAGGGGCATATTATTTACTAATACTAAGTAATCTTTACTTAGTATTAGTAAAGATGGCTGAAAGACCAATTCAGGTATTTCAGCCTTTTAGTAGATAGCTCCCTGATACCGCGGCAATGAATAGGATCGGAGTTTCATTCATTAGAATGAAATTCCGATACAAACAAAGTACCGAATTGCATCCTAACACCAATGGAGAAACAGTGCTCATTCTGTTAGGATGCAATTCGGCAGTTTTGCCGGCGTTCTGTCTAAGTGACAGGACGTTCGGCAATACTGACAGGAAGCATTGTGGGAACAGGGAGGAAAGCTAGGGATCATGGGAAAATTGCTCTGACCAGCGGAAATGAAGCACACTTTGCTCCTCCGCTGGTCAGAGCTGGTCAAGCGGAGGAATCCCATAAGACAAAGAGTCCCTACTTTGTCTTATGGTTTTAAAGAAAACTAAAGAAGACAGGAAGAAAAGAAGAACAGATCCTGAGAGAGGGGGAGAAGAGGAAGAGATTGAGGAAAGGTAAGTTCGGCATGACAGTGCCGCTTTAATAGGTGGAATATTGCGGGCCAGTCCTGGTGGGTTGTTCTCTGCCCAAACTCCTGGTATGTTGAATAAGGATTCATCACTCCTAGGGTTTTGGCTAGTCAACGCTGTATAAAGTCGCCACTCTTCTTCCTTTGGTACGGATAATGTCATAATACCTGAAGGTCCATTAAACTTTAAGGATGTTGTTCCATTTGGTAGGAACGTAATCTGCGCTTGTAATTTGGATAGCATATCACGTCCCAGCAATTGGACTGGACATTCAGGCATATAAAGGAATTGATGTTTTACTACGTGGCCTCCCAATGTACAGAGTCGACTTTTAAGAACTGGTTTTGCAGCACTTCTTCCAGTTGCTCCTATTACAGTAATAGTTCTTCCAGATGGAGGAGCAACTAGGTCAGTCACCACCGAATGTTCAGCACCAGTGTCGATCATGAACGCACTCCTTTTTCCCCTTATTGATACATCGACCATAGGCTCCGCTCGACCAAGGGGGATGGAGCCCGGTCGGTATCAATAGTCCTCCATGACCGTGTCAGCCAATCCTACAAAGTCCCTACCTTCTCTATCGCGGGACCTTTGCGCTGCTGGATAGTACCTATCTTCCCTTACACTTCCTCTGTTCCCATTACTCCCTCTATTACCATTGCTCCCTCCGGGGCCTCCTCTACCTCTCGCTCTGCCTCTAAAGTTTCCGTAACCTGTCCTAGGTCTGTCTCTCTCATACTGTTCTCTTCGCGGACACTCACTTCTCCAATGCCCTTCTCCCCTACAGTATGCGCACTGATTTCTACTCAGAGGTTCCTCATTCCTTACTATCTCTTACTATCGCCTCTACCTGGGCCCCGTCTATCTACGCCTGCGATCGCTACCGCTAGCATATCAGCCTTTTTACGCATCTTGCGCTCTTCCTCTTTCTTAGTCTCTGTTTCCCTGTTCATATATACTTTATTTGCTACCTCCATTAGTTGGGTGATAGACATTCCTGCAAACCCTTCTAACTTCTGTAGCTTGCGCTTAATATCTCCGTAAGCTTGGCTGACAAAGGCGGAGTTTACCATTCGGGAATTATCTGCGTCTTCCGGATTAAAGGGGGTATACAAGCGGTATGCCTCCAATAATCGGTCATAAAAGACACTGGGCGGGCGTGGCTTGGAGGCCGAGAGGAATGGCAGCTTAATCTGAGAGCTCCCCGCAGGCTTATCTTGAATCCTCGTCCATCCACTCCCTACAAATACAAAATGGTCAAAACACATCGCTCATCACACGCTGGTAAGCCCGCAGACACAACCAAGGGCACCCCGGCGTCCACATTGCACAAATACCTGAAAACCCCGGCGGACCTGGCTTCACAGGCCTCGACGGATTCCGGGACCTCGTGGGCCTCGCGCCCTCATTCCCCAAACACAGAACCCTGCACGGAAACCCCCGACATCAACCCCCACCCAGAGCATACACCGGACTGGGTGACTTTAATCCGGGCACTACCAACCAAGGCAGACCTCAAGGAGGCGAACTCTGAGCTCCGAAACTCCATCACGGCAGAGCTCCACTCCCTCCGAGAAGAACTGCAGGGCCTACACCAAAAGGTATCCCAGCTGGAAGCGGACAGTGACCATCTGACTGCCACACAAAACGCCACTACAAATACCCTGAAGGTACATGAGGCACAACTACGCCAGATGGCCCTACACCTCGAAGACCTGGATAATAGGGGACGCAGACAAAATATCCGGGTTAGGGGGATTCCGGAAGAATTGGATCAGACCACTCCGATCCGCGTAACGCTCATGGGACTATTTAACAGGCTCCTCGGACGGCCTGAAACCACGCACATCGAATTTGTGCGGGCACACAGGGCCCTGAGACCTAGGGGCCCCCCAGAGTCCCCTCCCAGAGACACAATCTGCTGCCTAGCGAGCTACCAACTAAAGGAGGACATCCTGAGACAGGCCCGAGAAACAGACCGGGTCCTGTTGAACGGCACACCCCTACAACTGTACCCTGACCTGTCGCCAGCAACACTGGCCTACAGAAGGACACTTAAACCCCTGACTCGGGTCCTACAATCTAACAAAATACGCTACCGATGGACTTATCCCTCAGGACTACAAGCTTCCACTCCCAGCGGCTTATTTGTGGTGAGAACCCCAGAGGACCTAGCAGACCTGACTACTGAACTGCAACTACCGCCTATTCAGCTCACATGGCCAGACCCGATGGCATTCTACTCCTTCCACCCGGGAACGGTCTCACAACCCCGCAGACAACGGAGAACCAGAGCCCAGACCATACGCCAATCAGGAGCAACCTCTTAAGCCGAGAGACATTTCTACCTCTGATCTCAACTGCAAGTATTTAATACGCTCCATGAACTCAGAGACTAAGACCACCCATGCACCACATACAAGACTTTTTCCTTTTGTTCCACTAGACTCCACTTGACTCATTACAACAAGTAACGGGGGGGGGGGGGGAGGGGGGAGGGAGGGGGATGGGGGGGGGAGGGAGGGGGGATGGGGGAGGGAAGCTACATGCCCTGAGGCAGCCTGGGACCCCGCTAGAGATACAATTCCGTGAGGGACAGATAGCTCACACCCGAGCAAATCCTAACCGGCCCACCATCACCACCCCCTAGTCCAGACGCATGACCTAAGTCGACTTTAGCGAACCCCCCCCTGGTGGAGGGGTGAGGGGGGCGTCCCTGGCTGGACCGTACCGCAGAGGCGACACCGCCCTGCGAGGAACCGGTGGGGGAGCAGAGGCGGGGGCCGATGCTGGTGCGGTTCACCCGGGGCACGACCCCCCTCCTTGATAGCAATAGGGGAGTTAATTCAACATTAAAACCAGAGGGTTTGCCCTGTGGCAGCCTGGGACCCCGCTAGAGGTACAACTCCATGAGAGACAGGTAGCTCACACCCGAGCAAATCCTAACCGGCCCACCATCACTACCCCCTAGCCCAGACACACGACCTAAGTCGACTTTAGCGAACCCCCCCTGGTGGAGGGGCGAGGGGGGCGTCCCTGGCTGGACCGTACCGCGGAGGTGATACCGCCCTGCGAGGAACCGGTGGGGGAGCTGAGGCGGGGGCCGATGCTGGTGCGGTTCACCCGGGGCACGACCCCCCTCCTTGATAGCAACAGGGGAGTTAACTCAACACCAAAACCAGAGGGCGGAGGACGAGCACAGGGCCTACCTCGACCTAGGGATGGGTGCCAGACGCTAAAGAATGCAAACTTGAAATCTGAACCCACCCCCGACAACCGCTAAAATCACGGACGGGGTACCCCCTCCCACCCACACCATGAGAGTCGCATACTGTCCTAACCTCCTCACAAACCAAGGGAACAGAATAGGACTTATAACCGTAGAGTAGCATGGGATAACCGAAACCAATCCTGAGGAATGGGGAAGCGGGACTTTTTCTAAGGTAGATAAATTGTTCAATATGCTTGTTTAATAAGTTCATTTAAACTGTTATACTTGCTTAATGTGTTCATTACAACTACTATTGTTTGTTGATGCTCACTGACTTGCCCACCGGGCCACACGCCACACCAATACCAAACGCCCAATGACACAAACCCTACCCACTGAGGGCCTCAGGCCAATACGAGTTTAGGACGAGGATGAAACTAACAATCACTCACCCACCACCCACATTTGAAGCCGCAGGGGGGCTGGAGGTTCCAGGTGAGACCCGACACACGAGAGCCAGGGGTGTGAGGGCACGGGAGGCCACACAACCCCGGGAATCCCGGGCGGGACTCACACGGAGACCCTCGACCTCCTCCGTTTTCCCCAATAGGAATAGAGCGCCCACAGATAGGTGGACGGGACTTGGTGGACCACTGGTGGACCCCACCACTCCTTGTCCCCCGACGCTCGACCTTTAAACAGCCACCACCGAGTGGCTGCTTGGTTCACTGTACATAGTTTCCCCACCTAGATTCCCTTTCCCTTCCTGCCCCGTACCTGTCCTCCCCCCCCCCTTCCCCCTCCCTCCTTCCCCTCCTCTACCGGACGACCCGACTGACCCACGACACGCACTGACCGGACCCGACACAGACAAGTACACACACCACACGATGACCGACGGATCACTACTACCGTGCGACCTCACTGTCCTCTCCATAAATGCCAAAGGGCTTAACAAACCGGAGAAAAGGTCAGGGGCACTGAGGGACTTTCACTCGCAGAAAGCATCTGTAGTAATGATACAGGAGACCCACTTTAGAGATGGGGACAGGCCCAAGCTGACTAACCATCACTTCCCAACAGGATACTACAGTGACTTCCACGAAGGAAAATCCAGGGGGGTGGCGATACTATTTAATAAGAAAATACCGTTTGTGGAGAAGGCAAGCATGACCGACAGGGAAGGGAGATTCCTCTTTGTAAAAGGCACAATATCCGACCACCTTTACACCTTTGCCACTTGATACGCACCGAACTACAAACACCACCGCTACCTAAAAAGCACTCTGCGGAAACTTCACGCTTTCACAGAGGGGGTCCTCATAATAGGGGGCGACTTAAACGTTGCCATAGACCCAACCTGGGACAGCTCCACGGGCACCTCCCACCTCCCCAGACAACACCTTAGAGCAATAACCTCCCTACTGAATAGACACAGACTAATTGACTGCTGGAGGGCACATCACCCGGACGAACGGGATTATACATTCTACTCCCATCCCCACCGGACATACACTCGCATAGACTACTTTCTCACCACACACTATCACCTCTCCTTAATACGAGACGCAAAGATAGGAGTAGCGACTTGGTCAGACCACGCTCCAGTCCTTATCACCCTCCGATCCCCGCTTCTTAGACCCGCAATGACCAAATGGAGACTGAACGAATACCTGCTATCACGACAAGACATGACCACACACTTTGACAGAGTTTTGACCGAATACTTTCAGGACAACGCACCAGAGGACACCTCACCAACAATCAGATGGGAAGCACACAAAAGCGTCATACGGGGACACTTCATACAAAAGGGTGCAGAACTCAAGAAACAACGGGAAGCCCGAATCACAGAACTCATAACAGACATACACAAACACGACACGCTTCACAAACAAAACCAATCCCCGGCCCTTCACACACAACTCCTACAACTGCGACGAGACCTGACCTCCCTGATCCAGTCTAAACACCATAGAGAAGCCCTTAGACATAGGGCCTTTTTTTCCCTACACGGCAATAAGAGCGGCAAGCTCTTAGCCAGGATGCTGGCGAAACGACGCCAAATGACATACATCAATAAAATACGAGACAAACAGGGAGTGACGCGCCGCCTACCATCCGAAATCATGCAAACGATAAAAACCTACTACTCAGAACTCTACTCGCTTCCCCGACCGAAGTCGGAGATGGCGGCCGCCCACCTAAAAGACTCCATCCGACAATATCTGCTGACCCATAAACTACCCGTACTAGATCAACAGGTGGCCGACCAGCTTGATGAACCCTTCTCAATTGAGGAGCTATCGAGGGCGATTAAAGGAACTAAACCTGGCAAGAGTCCGGGCCCCGACGGCCTGCCTCTTTGCTACTACAAGCACTTCGCAGATAAATTGTACCAACCTATGCTGGCCTCCTTTAACGCGATTAGAGAAGGTCACCATTTCCCCAAACAGGCGTTGACAGCACACATTACTATCATTCCAAAGGAGGGCAAGGACGCGGAGCACTGCGGGAACTACAGGCCCATCTCCCTCATCAATTGCGACATTAAGTTGATGGCGAAGATGCTTGCCGGTCGCCTGCAACCACACATCCCCGCACTGGTGCACCCCGACCAAGTCGGTTTTGTCACAGACCGTGAAGCGCGAGACAATACCATTCGAACCCTTGCCCTTATGCACAACAAGACCTGTGACGCCGGAGGCCTTCTCCTTCTGTCCACGGACGCGGAGAAGGCCTTCGACAGAGTGGGATGGGAGTACCTATTCCAGATCCTGGGTCAAATAGGTCTGGGACCCCACATGCAGGACTGGATCACAGCCATGTATGATGGGCCCACGGCTCATGTCATAGTAAACGGGGCACTGACGGACGAATTTCCGATATACAACGGCACCCGTCAGGGTTGCCCACTTTCCCCACTGCTCTTCGTCCTTGCCCTTGAACCCTTTATGATAGCCATCAGAGAACACCACGACATAACGGGCATACGCACAAGAGACACACATCACAAGGTGGCCGCATACGCGGATGACCTCCTCTTTTACGTTACGAAACCGGAGATCTCTCTCCCCAACATTCTGCAATCCTTCAAGACATTCGGACACATCTCCAACCTCAAAATAAACTACTCCAAATCTCACATACTGAATGTAGACTTACCTGACAACAGAATTACCCCCATCCGCCCCAGCTTCCCATTCCAATGGGCAGAACATAAAATACGTTACCTAGGCACATGGCTAACTAGACAGAAAGAAGACATATACAGAGAAAACTTCTCCCCTATGCTGAACACTTTCAAAAGGGAACTAGCCGAATGGTCTCACCCACATATATCGTGGCTGGGAAGGGTCCAGGTAATTAAAATGAACCTTCTCCCACGATTGCTCTACCTATTCCAGACACTCCCCATAACAATCCCTAAAAGATTCTTCACTGCCTTACGCACGCTGACTAGCGCGTATATATGGAACGGGAAAAGACCACGTGTCAAGTACCAGACCCTCACTCTACCTAAGGAGAGGGGGGGGTTGGCCATCCCCGACTTCTATCTATATTACACGGCTGGACACCTACGGAGGGTCCTAGACTGGACCAAGACCAACGTCCACAAACAATGGAAAACGGTGGAAGAGACGGAGACAGCAGGGCCGGTGTCGACCCTACCATGGTGCTCCGGAGGGGGCCTGGGCCGGGGATGCTCCTCTCTGGCGCAACATACCCTACGGGTATGGCACAGAGCGTCCCGGGTACATGGCCTCACCCGACACCCCTCACCCTTACTACCACTCATCCATGACCGAGACTTTCCACCCGGGCTGGATCCAAAGGCCTTCAGAGACCTCATACACAACCCAACCCCCAGACTACACCACATACACACACATAACGGACGGAAAACACTCACACAACTGACGGAATGTACACACCCCACATTCATGCAAACTTTCAAATACAAACAACTTTCGAACTACATTGACTCACTGCCCGGAGGACAGAACTACGCTAGGGAACCGACCACCTTCGAGGACTACTGTATCCAACCAGACCCCCTTCCCCACAGCATTTCTATCCTGTACTCACTGCTACAGAGGGAGACCCCCACAGAGACTCCAGCCTTTAAGGGAACATGGGAAACGATCCTGGGGAGGACATTTACAGAGACAGAATGGGACAAAATTTGCTATCTAACACACCACTGCTCCACCTTTTCGAAGACGCAAGAGACGGCATTTAAACTATTGAGCCACTGGTACCGCACCCCACACAGATTACATGCCATAGACCCCTCACACTCCGACCTGTGTTGGAGATGTGGAGAGGCTACAGGCACCACACTACATCTATGGTGGGACTGCCGTAAGATAACACCATTTTGGGAGTCTATTCACGATATCTTGTCGAGGTTATCAGATGCACCACCACCGCTGGACCCAGCGGCGATGCTGTTACACCACACGACAACACCCAGATCTAGATATAAAAAATCCCTGACAATTAGGATCCTCAATGTAGCAAAGCAGATCATCCCTCAATACTGGAGACAGGACAGACCCCCACCCCTAAGAGCCTGGTTCAACCAAATGGAGGACCTCAGGGCTATAGAAGAACTCCACTCAGGAGCCACCAATACCACAGGGAAATATATGGAGACCTGGACACACTGGATAGTAACCACCATACAGACAGACTTCACCACTCACCTGGAAACGGGAGACTCACACGACGGGACGGACTGACCCTACCACCCCACCCACCCAACCTACCACAGAGCTCATACCCCCCCCACCTTCAGAATCCCCCCCCATCCCCTCATTTCCCCCCCTCTAACATTTCCCACATCCTCCATTAAGGCCGTAGGCAAATACCCCGACAACACAGAGACACGTATGATTACTGTACGAAGGCTCAGGCAGCCACGTAGACACACAAGGCTCACCTACGGTGACTTAGAGATGTTTGGAACACTTGGTTACCCAACCCCCTTATCCAATGAACCGCAGCTACATTCGTTTTGTATTTAAGCACCATGACAACTACTAGGGGCAACCCGATATGTAGTTAAACCCAGAGGGACGCACGAATGTCTTACCAAAAACTTAACCAAGGTTCACTTTTGTTAGGACCTGCGTGTCCACCACTGTTGGGGGCCTGCGTGCTCCACTCCCAACCTATATTTTGTAGCACATGTTGTGCTTTGTTTGCCTATCTTAAAGAGACCTGCGAGTCTCGATTTATATATTGTTTATAACGATTGAGACCTGTGAGTCTCACATTGAATATATAAAAATGACAATAAAAATATATTTACAAAAAAAATAAAAGACACTGGGCGCTTCATCACTTTTCTGAATCACCTCAACTGTCTTCGACATATTAATGGCTTTCTTCCCTCCGGCTTTCATGCCAGCAATTATAGCGTCTCTATAGGCTTTAAGTTGGACCATATCTGCGCCATTAACATTCCAGTCGGGATCGGTGTTAGGATAATGTGTTGCGGCCCATGCTGCCGGATTGGCTTGATTTAAAGCACGGGCTCTATCCTCTAGCGCTTTAATGGCCGCTTGGTTAATCCTTGTCCTTTCCTCATTATTAAACAAAGTCATTAATAACTGCTGGCAATCAGCCCATGTCGGATTATGTGTCTGAACTATCGAGGTGAACAGATCGGTCATAGCTTGTGGTTTCTCAGTGTACGAGGAATTGTGGGTCTTCCAATTCAAGAGATCGGTAGTAGTGAACGGGACATATACGAAGACTGGGTCAGCATGTGCCATTTGACCTGCGGCATCGAGATAGGCTGACCCGGGATTCAGACGAAGAGGCATCTGATAATGTCTAAGTTGTTGGGTACCGGTCAGTTGTCGGGTTAGTATAGGGCTACGTGGAGGGGCGTCAGTTATGGGTTCCAGTCGGGGGGAAATAGGGCATGAGGATGTGGGAGCTTGATTTTGGGAAAAGTTGGTAAATAGAATACTCCCAGCCGAGCTAGAAGAAGCTTGACCGGAAGTTTGAAGTGGCGCCAAATCAGGATATTTAGATCTAACGGGGGTTGGTTCTGGTTCCGGAAGGGGAGGTTTAATACGAGGGGGGGTGGATTCTGTACTAGAGGAGGAAGCGGAAGTGGATGAGGGCAATGAGGGGAGGGGTATAGAACTTCCTGCACTCGCGTCACCTCTTCCTGTAGGGAAGTAAGGGGGCGGCAAAGGGATCTCGGACTCAGGGGGCATGTCCAAAATGGGCCTAACCACAGTCCTAGTGGACAAACAAGTCCTGGCCACCATGAGGCGACATTGCTCCTCGTGGCATATCTGAATCCATTTTGGCGAGTCGTTTACGGCCTGTCTCCAACAATCAATATATGGAAACTGTCCGTAAAGTTCAGGCCTACCTGACACAGCCACGTGTACACGCTGTATCAGGGTTGGATCCAAACTACCACGTGGCGGCCATGCCGCAACCAAAGTAGGCCACTCCCTAGTGCACAAAGTGACCAAACGTACAGGAGACATTTTAACCCCAAAATCACATGTTTTGAATCCCTTTTTAAAATTCTTTACCATACAACCTAAGGGATCCGGAATCGTTGACTCCGACGCGCCCATACTTATCAATGGAACGTCGTTGACAACGAATACTATGCACGCGTACTATTCAACAGTCACACCCGTTTCCTCTGGCAACAGCACCACGTGGTACGGTTACCAAGTGAAACGTACACAATAACACAATAAACACTCAGGGAATTCCCGTACACACACAGCTGTTACACCAGTCACTAGATAATCAATATTATGCCCTTTGGCGAAACTATACAGTCACCCACACTATAATTCTCTATGTATGAATTACCCGTCTATAACACACCCCAGTAACATCGTCTTTTACAAATAGCGGTTACAGTACGGTTAGCATAGGTCAAAGCACAATTTAAGGTCACAATACAATTATTAGTGGTTATGGTGTTAAACATGCAATAGACGACAGTGATTAGTACTTATATACAGTGTCAGTAAATATACAGGGTTATGGTACCGTGCACTATGATACAGCAACACACTATTAACACTCTCGCTAGACGGCTGAGCTCGCGCTATCTAACAAGATATACACTTTACTAACAATCTTTAACACATTTACAATTCCCAACTAAACTATTGGCCAGTACCTTGAATGGACTACCTAAAACTATCTACATCCGTTTTGGTTAGCCACACTGCCCAAGCACCACATATAGCGAACTAGAGGACCGAATTTACACAGACGCCTCTTAGTCGATTACTCTATCAAAAATCTAGTGGGTTCCAAATTTACACGCCTTCCCACTTAGCCAAGATAGGTTGAGAGCTAGCGGACCGAATTTACACAGACGCCGCTTAGTCTCCCGGTCCCTCCGACCTAGCGAACAAAATATACACCCTAGAACGCTAGTCTAGACAAGACACCGGTGTCCGGCTAGGGCTATTTACACAGAACCCCGCCTGACTCCAAACCAAATCAAACGGTCTTACTAAAGAGCGTTCGATTGAGCGGTGCGCCTTCGCTCCTTCCCTCCGACAGAGGGGGCAGATTCCATACACAATTCAAACCCCTTATGGGCCTACCGCACAATCGGTATACCCCTAGTGGGTCTGCCGTCTAAAACAGCAGTTGTCTTACCTCCTCGTTCCTGAACCTGAGTTCACACTCATCGACGGGGACACCCCAGCACTTCTTACGTAGAGGCCGATGATCTCCTGGACAACAGACCAGTGGCGCCGAGACGAAGGGAGGTCCACGCAGAAGTTCAGGGGTGCAGCCGTAGAGAACGTGGGCAAAGATAGACCGTCTCACGCCTCTGCCTCTCAGCTACCGTTGAACGATGAGCTTCCCGGCCAATGCACCAAATGATACCGGAGAAACTGACGGAAGCCAAGCACAGAGAGATGGACACAGGTTTCTTCAGGAAGGAAGAGATTCTTTATTGGATCACCGATCGGGACTCAGAGGGACTAATGTCACCAAAATACAGCAAGTTCTGAGCCCCGAACAATAGTGCAGGCTCCTTATATAGGCACATAACTCCTCCCATATTAAGCTCCACCCGCACATTCTCTTGACCAATCAATACAAATAAGAATTAACTTCCTGCTTGACCGCATGGCCTGTCCAGCACAATGGAGGAGGGGAATACTATATCCTGTATTCTTGCACATGCTCCGTACACTACTGATCGTATCTTGCCTCGTGCAACCAACTGATCGATACGTCAGCATATGCACGTACACATGCCACGTGGTAATCTCGGCCTACTAAATTTATTTTTACCAAGATTCCACCACACTTTGTATACTACACCAGTTTCACACAATGTTGTCCTTTTGTTGTCCACATTGGTTTGTACTCCACAGAATTGACCCTTAAAAGTCCCAATATCCCATTGGTGTTTTTTACTGTTTACTTGGTGATTGACCTGTTCAGGTCTGGAGTGTGATTTCGCTCACAAGGGTCTATAGACTGGTTCTGCTACAGCATAACTGGATATTTTTTCCAAATGAGTAATTCTTTAAATGCTCCCTCATTCTGAACAGGTCATAGTGAGAGAAGAGAATATGGCATCACATCTAGTGACTCCAACAGACTCTGTCTATTAAACTCATATTGCATTTGCTGCATGAATATGACTATGCACACAGAGATCTGTCAATTTATTGCACATGAAAAGGCCATTGTTTTCTACTTGCAAATTTGCAAGACTTTGTTTGATGGACACGGATCATGTGTTAATGCTGTAGGTGAATTATAATGCTCCATGCAGGAAGATAAACAAGCACAGCATGAACTGGAGAGTAAGTGATACTGCCGGCAGCATTCACAGACAATATACAGGCCAGTCTTTATTAACATTTTACTAGCATTTACATACCACCAAAACTTTGCTAAATCTCACACAAAAAACGATATCACTCCCCTGGCTCTCTGTTACCCCCTCCCCTCCAACGGGACCTAGCTATGTTTCTCCTGGAACTCCAGCTTGGCCACGAGCCTCACCCCTGTCCGGTAATGTTTCCTTGTGGTTTTGACCCCTTTTCCAATGTCCTATGAGAGCTCTTTAGGAGGGGAGTTACAGTCTTTCAAGGGGAACAATCGCTACTTATGAGCCAGGGGGATCCCCTTTTCCTTGATCCACCAGAGACCCCATTAAAACGCAGGCATATTACTCTAAACGCCTGGAACCGTTTTCGGACAGGACTGTCCTAGGGGCCAGTCCAAACTTTAACGGCGTGGCATTTCCCCAAACCTCCACGGATCAGAGTGGATCCGTGGGCACTCCTACAAGAGCTATCAGGGGATTTGGGGATGTTTTATGTTTGTTTAGGGGTGTTTTCTTTGATGGGCTCTCTGTATCCGAGAGCTAATTAATTTAGCGAGAGTTGACTCATCTCTCAGACACATAGACGCCAGGGATGAATCTGCTATGTACTGAATGGAGACCCCATTGTGAATGGAGATTGTGCTAAATAAAACCAGTTATTCTTCCCAGCATTATTTATTTATTTATGAAATATTTTACCAGGATGGATACATTGAGATTTCTCTCATTTTCAAGTATGTCCTGGATCCACAAAACATTGCATTGTTACAATAGGATACAATGTGTACAATACACACACACACACACACATATATATAAATTTAAAACATAACAGGTGATAAATGTATTCAACCATGACAGGTGCATTCTGTGCTGCCATAATTGCGATGCTCTGTAGGAAAATGATGATCGAGCCACTTCATTTTTGTATTGCTGCATGCTAAATATCGTGCAAGTACTAGATTGGAGGTTATAGGAGGTGGGAACAGCTGCGGAGAGTATTCTTCTCAGGTAGGGTGGGAGCTTCCCAGAAAAGCTCTTATGCACAAGGCTGGAAAGATGAAGAGTGCGTTGGGATTCTAGCGATAGCCAGTTTAGCTCTTTTAACATGTCACAATGGTGGGTAAAGTAATTACATCCTAGTACAAAGCGGCAGAATTAGTTATATAACGTATTGCATACAACACATCGCTATAATCAATGACCGGCAGTAGCATTTGTTGCACTGTTTCCTTACTGTAGGGCTTAGGCAGGATTTGTTTCTGTACAGGGCACCTAGTTTTGAGAAAGTTTTGAAGAGATGTTTTCAATGTGAAGGCCAAAGGCTAGATTGGGGTCTAGCAACATACCTAGATAGAGCAGACTACTGTCAGTGTACTATTTGAATTTGTTCTGATACACAATTGTTGATTTTGTAGTTTACGTAATTTAGGTACAGTTCCAAAGATCATTGTAACTGTTTTGTCAATGTTTAGGAAGAGTTTGTTAACCACTATCCACCTTTTTACCTAGGTGATTGGTTTTGGAGCACAGACTCAAGCTGTAGTAGATTGGGTTTACTAGCGTAGATAACAGTGTCATCTGCATACATGTGTACAGTGGAGAATTTGCAGACATTGCGCAGATCATTTATAAATAATGTGAGGGGGGCATGGCCTGGCATCCGAACCGCATGGACGCACATCTTTGAGGCGCCTTAACCTGGAGTAACAGAGGAGCAAAAAACAATTGGTTCACAAGCATTTTGACACCCCATAAGCAAGGTACTACCTCAACATGTCACAGAGGCAAAAATCGAAAACTGCTAAGGCAGACAGGGTGTCCTTTTTTCTCAACAAAACATCGGCACCCAGAGCGCGGGAGAGCCACAGCCCGGCCAAAGATGGCAGAGCGCTGTGTACAGGAGAGGACTCGATCTCCCCCCCTGCCTCCCCCAACTCGATGTCGGAAGAGAGACCGCTGACTGCATCGACTATGCACCTAATGATGGCGGAATTTACAGAAAGCATACAGGCAAGCCTAAAGAAACAAATAACTACGCTTTCCACGGACCTCCGCAAGGAGCTCCATGATGTGGGCCAGCGTACCTCCCACGTGGAAAAGAAAATGGATGAATTCGCCGAGGCCCACAACAGCCTTGCGGACAAACTGCAAGAGCTTGAATCCACCTTACAAGACCATAAGCTGAAAATGGCGGATATGGAGGATCGGGCTCGCAGGAATAATCTGCGGATAAGGGGGATCCCTGAGGCGGTCCTCCCAACTGCTCTTAATACCTACCTGCTGGATTTCTTCCAAGCCCTCACGCCTGAGATCCACCCGGACCAGCTCCTCATTGACAGGGCTCACCGACTCAGACGCCCTCCACACCTACCCAGCACGACAGCCAGGGACGTTACTGTCCGGGTGCACTTTTACCATGCTAAGGAGAGACTGGTGCGGGCATGCAGAGGGATGGAAATGCCGGAACCCTACCGACAACTGAAAATCTTCACAGATCTATCAGCCGCAACTCTCCAATTCAGGAAGAGCATGTCACCGATCACAACCACACTACGGGCACAAGGAGTAGTATATCGTTGGGGATACCCCGCAAAGCTACTTGTCCAATACAAGGACGCACTGCATGGAATCTCATCTCTTGAGATAGGCATGGAAAAGCTAAAGGCCTGGGGCTGCCTGTGACAGTGGCAGAATCCTCCCATACCGTCCCACGAATGGTGCCGGAGTGGACAGTTACCTGAAGCGGCATGACCGCAGCAAGTATATCACAATCACAAATATGTTGATACTCTACATGTTCTTAAGTTAATGCTTCAAAATATGTACCTTAATTTCTCCTAATGGTTAAAAATAGGTCCCCTGTTTACTGGTTAGACATGTTATGTTATGATCCCGATGCCTCTCTCAGACTTAAGGCCCTTATCCAATCCTGAGCTCAGTCACTGAGGGCTACGTACTGTGAGCCTATTGCCACTCACACCTATATCCCCAGGGATAACTCCCATGGGATTAATGATACCTGGCCGAGTCCGGGGCTACCGACTGTTCCCTAATGGACTTCTTAGTTAAGCGCAATACTATGGTGTTCAGGAAAACACCAGTTCTAATTGTATGACAGCCCAAATTAAAACAGGGCCCCTGTAACATATCCAATTGTTTTTATAATGGCACTTACACATTCTGACCATATTGCACATTGAATGGATAATGTATAATACAGTTCCCTCCTCCGTTTTCACTCTTGGCATTATAAGTGCTCAGTTGCGGCAATTTCACCCTACCAAAACCTGGGAAAACGACCCATCCTCAGTAGCCCAGGGGTAATGAGTACCTAAAGCCAGGAAACCGAGTGAACGACACACACTCAAAGAGTTAGGCCATAACTCCCCCTGACCAGTCGGAAGCCAGGTTGCGGTACTAAAAATTGGCAACGTACGTCCATCACTGAGACAAAATAAGAGAGACAAAAAAAAAAGAGAGAGAAGGAAAGGGAGAGGGAAGAAAGATAGAAAAAAAAATAGTCAAGAGTTCCTTCTTCTTTTTTCTTTTTTTTTGTAACCATGTATAAACTTTGAAGGTGCCTATTACCCATACAAATACGACTGTCTAATAGCCCTCCATTTGCTCCTCAGCTCCAAGGTGAGCTCTCAATTTTGAGCCGATGCTCACCTCCACGCCCCCTGGTATCGGCGGCCAAGTCCCTCTTGGCGCTCTTTGGTTCACTTCAGGTGAACCTAGTTGGGTATTTTACCTCCAAGTTCTTCCCCTCCCTGTTCCCCAGTCCCCCTCTCCCCCCGCCCTGTTCCTGCCCTCCACTAAGTGCAGAAGTACCAACGACTACCAAACCCCTCTGATGACAGATATAGTACAAACCTCTACCCCATGCGGGGACAGAGTCACTATGTTCCTAAATGCTCGGCAGACGCTGCCCACCCAAAGAAAATTGCAGCGGGAGAAAGTCCTAGGCCCTCCCACACAAGAACATCTCTTAACCCTGACACGGGTTACGAATACAAAGGCAAACCTTAACGAACCTTCCTTAACCTTTATTCTAAAATATGAAAATCATCACTTACAATGTTAAAGGGTTAAATACCCCTAATAAGCAAAGGCTTTTACTCAGAGATCTTAAGAAAAACCGAATAGATATAGCTTGCATCCAAGAAACCCATTTTAAGAAAGGACACATACCCGCCCTATTCACTAAACATTACCCCATACAATACCACTCGATGTCGGACAGCAAATCCAGAGGCGTCTCCATTTTCATCCACAGATATGTAGCTTTCCACACAACATACGTTGGCAACAGCCTATTTCCCCAATGATAGCTCCAAGTCCTACCTTCATTCCGTGCTCACCAAACTTGACAAATACAAACAGGGAGACTTACTCCTCTGTGGGGATTTCAACTTCACCCAGACTGATCTTGACACATCGACTCGCACATCAGGCCGGACACGTAGCACTAGGGAAAGAACCGCCAAGGCTCTCACTAAACTCCTAACCCAGAACGACCTGTACGACGCCTGGAGGACACTTCACCCCTCTGAACGTGATTATACGTTTTACTCTAGGGTACACAATACCTACACACGAATAGACACTTTCTTAGTAGATAGAGTCTCTCTGGCACAAATCTCTGGATGCTCCATAGGAGAGATCACCTGGTCAGACCACGCCCCAGTCACCCTTGAACTATTTGACGGATTCCAATTTAAAGGGAGGGGAACGTGGCGTCTCAATGACTCCCTGCACTAGCAAACTCTCTAAATAAACAACAACCCTCAGTGGAACTAGCCAATAAATTGTCCAAACTATATGACCGCTTAGCGGAATTAAACTTAGAAAAAAACAAACACATGTTACATAAAATACGAGCTACCACATATGTCATGCCTTAACTACCGGTAATTCCTTGTCTCTTCCGGGTTGACGGAGCTTAGCCACACCCCCTTCTCTGACACGGTCTCCACACGCTACATAATGCGACCGCGCCAGATACAAGACGCTGGATTATTGAACAGCGTCACCGCGATATCAAACCGGCTAAAGATTCTCTGCAACCTCTACTTGTGAACCGAACCGGACTGGAAATCTACATACCCTCCTTCTCCTCTCCTCGACCACGGCTAGTATCTGGACCTTCCTCATCCTGTTTGAGAAACTTCCCTCCCCGGAGGAGAACTCCGGGAACCTGATTTTTCACCCTTGGAAGCTAAGTCAATTGCTATATCTGTAATAGGAGCTTACCTGCTCTCAAGTCCGCTAAGCATTCATGCTACAGCCTGCTCTCAGGCCTGCTATCTCTAACTCCAAAACGAATCACTCCTGCTTCAACTTCATTTCTAAATTCCTCCGTTTCCATAAAACTTGCAAACTCCAATGTGCTAGATTGCATGTATGTCAGAAGCTGCTTACTCGTTTAAACAAACAGCGAAGTAATTAAAGATACAGTACCTGTATTATCCATAATTGAATACACAGTTCCTATTCTATTCTCTAAGTATCCTAGTCAACAATCTAAGTCCTAAGAGATCTGCAGTTGTGCTCCATATCAATATATGTAAGCATTACAACATACCACAATAGTGGTAAGGCTTCAAAATATCTAGCCTCTAGGTTATGCAGTCAATATTCCGCTAAGAAAATAACTCACATTATTAATGAAGTAGGAGAGAAAGTTGTGAACCCAGAGGACATTTCCCAAGAGTTCGCGAAATTTTACTCCAAACTCTATAACCTCCATCAGGATCCTACGATACACATTCCAAATGCCACGGGCATTTCCCAGTATCTATCCACTATCCAACTCCCCACAATTTTACAAGCGTCCACTGAACAACTCCTGCAGCCCATAACGCTGGAGGAAGTCCTCTCAGCCATTGCTGCCTGGTAAATCCCCAGGGGCTGATGGGTTTACTAATGCCTACTATAAAACATACGAGGAGGACTTGGCGCCCCACCTCCTTAAAATATACATGGAAGCCACTGAGACCAACTCTCTCCCACCGGAGATGCTACTGGCCAAAATAGTAACGATCCCCAAACCAGATAAGCCCACCGACCTATGCAAGAACTTTCGCCCCATCTCGCTTCTAAATACAGACGCGAAGATCTATGCCAAAATTCTGGCTAATAGACTAAGCCCCATACTACCGACACTAATAGTGGACGATCAAACCGGGTTTGTCCAGGGTAGACAAGGATCCGATAATATGCGCAAGCTCTCCCTGGTGTTGGAGAAACTACGGAGGACCAGCGGAGGCGGCCTGCTCTTGGCGTTAGACGCGGAGAAAGCGTTCGACCGCCTCGGCTGGTCCTTCCTGAGAGAGGTATTAACCAAGTATGGCATCCCCTCACAAGTCATTGACCAAATACTTGCCCTGTACTCGGCTCCAACAGAACAAGTCATGCAAGCGGGCTTCCTGTCCCAGCCTTTTCAGATATGCAATGGAACTAGGCAAGGGTGCCCCCTTTCCCCATTGTTATATGTCCTAGCCCTAGAGCCCCTCCTATGCAGCGGAAAGGAGACCAAAGTAAGTGCGTTTGCAGATGATATACTCCTTTACATCTCCCAACCCGAGACCTCCCTGCCTCTGCTCATGAACCTCATCCGGGAATATGTGCTACACTCATACTACTCCCTTAATAAAACTAAAACTCAAGCATTGACTATAGGGTTACCGAACACTGCTCGAGAGGCCCTCCGCACCAAATACCCGTTTGAGTGGCGTAGAGACAATATTAAATACTTAGGAGTGTTATTCACTAAACAGTCAACAGAATTATATTCAGGGAATTACATAAGAGTCTGGAGCGAGTGCAGAGGCACCCTCCAGCATTGGGGCTCGCTGTTCCTGACCTGGACAGAACGGATAGTGGCGTTTAAAATGTCCATTCTACAAAAATTACAATACCTTTTCCGTACACTACCCATCCAACTTCCACAAGACTTCTTTAAGACGGTCCAAAAAGACATGGCCGCATTCGTCTGGGCAGGTGCCAGACCAAGAGTAACCGTGAAAATACTTCGAGCTCCGGCAAAGGCTGGGGGACTCGCACTACCAGATATTGAAGCATATTTCCATGCCTCGGTACTATCCTCAGTGATATCCCACTTCCTCTCCGGTCCCCAGCCCCAGTGGGTACACATGGAGAGCAGATGGCTACGGCCTTTCGACTTCCCCAGCATGTTCTGGCTACCAAAACGGCTTAGACCACCCTTGCCATTAGCACAGCCCCAGATCACCCTGATTCTCAGGATCTGGGACTCTCACAGGGCTAGATTAAGCTCCTTGAACCTGCTCTCCTTGGCCAACCCTATTGGGGCCCTACAGTACTGCATCCCCACCTTTCACGATAAACCTTGGCAAGCTCAGAACTTGACACACCTATACCATACTCATGCACAGGGGAAACTCTTAGATTTTCAATACTTGCAGGACCACCACAAACTGCCGAGTACATCACAGTTCTCTTATATACAACTGAAGTACTTCCTCACATGAGGACAAGCACCAACCCCCCCTACACCCACCTCTACCCAAACAATAACGATGTGGGAACAGATATGTATAAACAAACGATTACCTCCACAATGTAAGCCCATCTCCATGTGCTACAAGTTAATATTGAACTACCTCCCTTTTCATATGTCTCCACCTTCCCAGCAGTGGAGCAAAGATCTAGGAATTGAGGTCTCCCAACAATGATGGGTCCAACTGTTCACCACAACTAAATCCCTAATTAAATCTGCTACCCTACTGGAACAACAGAGGAAAACAATCTATAGATGGTACATGGTACCGGCGCGCATCCATAAGATATACCCTGACAGCGCGCCAAATTGCTTCCATGTCTAGAGTGTCCTCTGGCAGAGAGAGCTTTCACCGCACCCTCTCAATTCTTCACAGCACAGTCAGTAAAAGTGGCAAGAAGCTGTGATGTCATATCACATTCATTACCACTATGAACCAGGATGCTTCACAGGACTGCTAAGTAGCTGTGAAACATTTGATGCCATAGTAAATATTACAGTGTTTGAATTAAAGCAAGCAAACAGTATTGTTTACCATCCTCCGTTGAATTAATATTTGCTTTAAAAAAACAAAACCTCACCAAGACTTACTCTGCCACCCCATACTTACCTTACTTCAATCCGTCCCTCTTCTCTTCTTTACTCCTAGTATGTTCTTCTTTTTCAAACTATTCATCCTAAAATACATAAGGCAAAGTAGGGACCAAAAACAGGACAAAAAGCAGAGCTACTTTTGTCAAGATTCATCCCCACTAGCGACTGCAATAAGACATTGTTGCGCTCATCACTAGATAATATCTATGGAGGCTCCCGCGGTCTCACTGGATCCTCCATAGACCTCAATGTTGCACTCTCCCACATGCACGAGAGTACAGCATTGGCTCCTGGCAGATTACACAGAGCTGAGATGGATCCAACGGATGCAGATGGAGACGGCCCAAAATACACAGCTTCAGGTAAGTAAATCTCATATTTTCCTGTACCCTGTGGCCACCGCACAGCAAGAGCCGAACTCGCCTTCAGGGGACTTTGCAAATTGTGCCAAGACCCAAAAAAGGTGAAAGAGCCGCTTTAAACTTTCGCCCCACAATAATAACATATTAATTTATCCAATTCTCCAGCTGTTTTCCAGTTTGACTTTTTTTTTTTTTTTTACCTAAAATGTAGTAAAAAATTGAAACTACATAAAATTCCAGTTTAGTGAATAATCATTTATGGGCAGCCACTTGTCCAACAAAAACATTGGGATTTAAAAATTGGGACAGAAACGAGGGACACTAAATAACTATTGAGAGGTATGTAAATTAAACGTAGTATAAGCTGGCTATTAAAACTATCCCTAACTCTTATATGCAGCTACTATGTATATATTATACACCTGTGTGAATACACACATTCAGGTAGGATAACATTACAGTGTTAGTTAAACCTTCTAGAATGTATGTTGTTTTCAGTTCTTTGCAATATAGCTTTGATCAGTAAGTATAACTATTGTGAACTCCTATTCCCATGATCCAGGACAGTGGAGCTCATACCATAACTAGTGCCAAAGGTCACACTGTACATTTCCCAGTCATCCCACTAGCTGGGTATTGGACTGAGCGTGACACGGATTACGTACAGTGAGTGGAACGCTGCCTGGTAAAACGTCATCACGTACTAGCCGGGCAGAGATGGCGTCACTGAAAGCGGCCAAACAGGCGCTTCGGGTTCAATTGAAACAGCGACTCGCTGCCTTAAGCGATGTAAACAAAGCGCAGCAATCCAAGGCTGTGACCCTGAAGGTTTGTGTTCGATGATACTTAATGGCGAGTTAGTGATAGTTCTGACGTGTAAAGCGCCGCCCATTGCAACTGAGGGCCGAGGCGTGTGACTCAATTTAAGATGTGGGCAGGTGACGCTATTCATGTGTTCTGATCTCACGTTTATGAGTGATGACTGCATGTTAGGGCTTGATTAGTCTCCAAATCCAATATGGATTCTAGCTAATTACAATGTATTCATTGTATGTTATCAGCACTGCCCACAGGTTGGAGCCCAGCCAGCTTAATGGAACCTTCTAATGTTGCAAATAAAAAGTTATTTTCAACATAAGAAATGGTTACAGGCACAAATAGGTTATACTGGGGCAGGGTGATGACACCCGAAATGTATCAAGGAGAAGCAATGCAAAATGCAGACTTTTCAGCCAAGCTGCCTTTTATCAGTGTACAATTTGTGTATTAATAAAGAACTGTCTGCCTGAAACATCTACATTTTGTTTCTCATTAATAGATTTTCAGCATCACTAGTGCACTCCAGCATAACCTATCTGCTCCTGTGGCCATTTTATAAAAAAAAAACTAAAACTCCATATCTGCTCCTGTGGCCATTTTATAAAAAAAAAACTAAAACTCCATATCTGCTCCTGTGGCCATTTTATAAAAAAAAAAACTAAAACTCCATATCTGCTCCTGTGGCCATTTTATATATAAAAAAATAAAAATAAATAAAACTCCATATCTGCTCCTGTGGCCATTTTATAAAAAAAAAACATTTTTTTTAAATAAACATTTATTTTTATAATAAATGCTGGTTGTGGTTTATGTGGCGCTATCTAACGCAAGCATTATGCCTAGCTTTATTATGACAGTTGTTTGGTGTAAATCCAATCACGATTGGTTCGTTCCAGGTGGATGCTGACATTAAGCCAAACCAAGTATTGCAGTTAACACTTTAAGAGTTGATCTTTTTTTTAATTTTATTAATATTGCAATGTGACTCATCCAAGGTAAAATAAAATCAATATACATAGAAGAGTGAGCTGTGAGCATTGTACAAAAACTCATATACCTACTAAATATGCAGAATTATTGATAACATGTATTAACCTGATTGGTTTTAATTGTCCTCATAAATGATGGTTTTAGATATCAAAAATCATTTACATAACAAAGCAGATATGAAAATTAACTAAAACCAGCTAAAACAAGGCTAGAACATCACGTTATTTCAACTATTATTATGTGACCCTTGCCACATATTTTGATTCAGCATAGCATATGTGACAGGCCCATCTTCCTGGAATGAAATTTCCTGTTCCATTGGTAGCATATCTGCTAAGAAATAGTGGAACGGAAATTATGTATTATTACAGATGCTATTGTGAGGACTTTTTAGGGACTTTCTAAGACCAAAAACATTTTAGCTTAAAGGGAAACTGTAACGGACCGTTTCAGCAGACAAGGGGTTAAATCCGTTTAGGCGATAATCCCCTTTTCTAGAGACAGGCACAGCTACTGCAGAACATCAAACTCCTGATCTGGATACGAAATACCACTCCGAACTGGAACAGCTGAACAAGAAAAGCATACAATCCGCTTACACTCTTGGCAGTCAGCTTACAATCCAATTCCCCCCAAGAACGAGACGACACTTCATTTTGAGGGTTAAACAGGAACTCTCGACTGGGACACCCAGTCTGGCTTTTATTTCCAACTCACACATACAGGCCACACCCAGGGGGAGGCATAAAAGAACCAATGACATAGATGTTACCTCCCACACATCCCCTCCCCTTAGTGTGACACATAATCCCATTATGCATACAGAGTAAAATATACTTTTACACAACTTTCATAACTTTAAAACCATACATCACATTCACATAAAAATACATATCCACAATCAATCCATTCAGGGGAACAACATATTAAAAAATGGCATGAATCCGACCAGGGGTTTAAAAGTTACTAAAAGTATCTTTTGGGCCCTGGCTTGCAGCATGGCACAATCTGGCCCAAACAGAAGTAAAACATCCCCCACAATGCATCCCGGCTTCCTCCCTTCTGCCCTGGAGATAATTGGAGAAGTAATCCAATTATCTAGGACTAGAGTCAGACTCCATTAACCACATGGTTGCAAAAAGACATAAAATTACATACTGATACATTTAACACATAAGACACACATTTCTACATATCCCCAGTTTAACTGAACACATAAATACCTACATAATATTTAAGACAGTATTACTGTGATATGTTACAAAGTCTTAAAGGGACATTAGTCCCAAAAGTCCCAATATGTCCATCGCTGATTTTAAAGGGCCAGTAGCAGCAATATAAATTATTACATGCCCAAATATAGTGTTTATAGAGCAATATGTCCATGGGCCGTAGTCGCAGGGCAGGAGGCTAGCAGCCAGGCCTCTCCAGTTCACAGTGGCGAAGCTGGTTTCGCCACATTTCTCCCCTTTGCCAATTAGACTAACAGGGTACCTGACTTTCTGCCGGTCAGTGCCCTGGTTAGTCCAGCAACCCACCCACGAAACAGAAATAACAGAGCAGCCCACCCCCACTAACCGGTTACTACATCTGGGTGAGGAAGAATTTTGTCCAAGTTCTGGTGTTTCACCACTGCTGGGTGGGAGACGGGTAGGCTGCCTTGGTGGGTTGCTGAGGGGGCAGAGACCAGCGGTACTCTGTCCTGTTGCCAGCACTACCACGGGAGTAGTCTGGTGGGCGCCTGGTTGCTGGAGACTGGCTGTCTCCCCTTTAGGTGCACAGCTCGACTGCCGGAGGGGGAGACCGACTGTCTCCCCTTTGGATCCATCACACTGAGGCTGGGGAACAGGACCGACCGTCCCTATCCCTTGTGCTGTAAGTGCAGAGACTACGGTCCCATCTGCACAGTTGTGGGGCTTAACATCTCCCCTTGGTGGGTTAGGTTGCCGTGGGAGAGAGGGTGTAACAAGCTCCTCTCTCTGGATGGCAAACTGCCGCTGGGGAGAAAGGAAGGCACCTTCTGCTCCCTGGGGTACACACTGCCGCTGGAGAGGAAGGACGACACCATCAGCTCCCTGGGGTACACACTGCCGCTGGGGAGGAAGGACTGCACCTTCTGCTCCCTGAGACACACACTGCCGCTGGGGAGGGAGGACACTGCTCTCCTCTCCCTTTACTTCGCACTGCCTTCCTGGCATATCACTTTGCTGCTGGGGGGCAGGAACAACAACCTCTGCCCCCTGTAACTCAGCCTGCCGCTGGGGAGGAAGGACGACACCTTCATCTCCCTGGGGTACACACTGCCGCTGGGGAGGAAGGACTGCACCTTCTGCTCCCTGAGGTACACCCTGCCGCTGGGGAGGAAGGACGACACCTTCATCTCCCTGGGGTACACACTGCCGCTGGGGAGGATGGACGACACCATCAGCTCCTGGAGACACACACTGCCGCTGGGGAGGGAGGACGCTGCTCTCCTCTCCCTTCACTTCACACTGCCTTCCTGGCACATCACTTTGCTGCTGGGGAGGAAGGACTGCACCTTCTGCTCCCTGGGTTACCCACTGCCGCTGGGGAGGAAGGACGACACCTTCATCTCCCTGGGTTACCCACTGCCGCTGGGGAGGAAGGACGACACCTTCATCTCCCTGGGGTACACACTGCCGCTGGGGAGGATGGACGACACCATCATCTCCCTGGGGTTGCTCACAGGACCAGTCTAGGAGCTCTGCTACCTCGGGTACTGCTGGTTGCTGTTGGGCGGGAGGACCGGTTGTCTCTTCCCAGGCCTCATTGATGAGTCGCAGGTAATCCCCCTCCAGGTTCCATTCCTGGGTAACTAAATATCGTAGGTCTGCCTCGAGGTCAATAGCACCAAAGAGACCCAGCATGTTCTCTCGGATGCCGTACAGGTCCCAAAAACGATAGTCGGTATCTTCCCCAAAGTCCTCGTCACCACTATTATCCCAAAATAGACCGGGGCCAGTGTAATCTCCGCCTTCTGGGAACTCATACTCTGCCATCCTGGGGACACACTGAGCCGCGTACCACTGTAGCGCCTGGTACGCGTCGTCGAGCGTCAGTTCTGCGTATACTAGAATCTCGAGTCTAGTCACCCACTTTTCTGTGGTCTGTTTTCTCAGGAGGAACATCCGCTCTGCCATTCTCGCCAGGATTCGCTGCCTTCTGTTGCGGCGCTGATCCCCTCGTGAATACTGTACTTCTATTATGGCTATGTCCCACAATTCGGCTCTGGCCCTCTGTCTGTACATCAACAGGTGGTCCTCTGGGACTATTGCAGACCCCAGGCGTACGTAACTGTACACTTTATCCTGAAGCTTCTCCTCCATTTTCTGAGTTCCTTTGTAGATAGGGTCGCTGTACGGATACTAGCGTTGCCCTCAATTTGTAATCCAGAAATAGTGTTGTCTGTAGCTGTCCCTCTGGTTGTAGGAACGATCCCACCGCTACCACCAATTGTAACGGACCGTTTCAGCAGACAAGGGGTTAAATCCGTTTAGGCGATAATCCCCTTTTCTAGAGACAGGCACAGCTACTGCAGAACATCAAACTCCTGATCTGGATACGAAATACCACTCCGAACTGGAACAGCTGAACAAGAAAAGCATACAATCCGCTTACACTCTTGGCAGTCAGCTTACAATCCAATTCCCCCCAAGAACGAGACGACACTTAATTTTGAGGGTTAAACAGGAACTCTCGACTGGGACACCCAGTCTGGCTTTTATTTCCAACTCACACATACAGGCCACACCCAGGGGGAGGCATAAAAGAACCAATGACATAGATGTTACCTCCCACACATCCCCTCC
The DNA here is from genome assembly GCF_036172605.1 of Pelobates fuscus. Taxonomy (NCBI): domain Eukaryota; kingdom Metazoa; phylum Chordata; class Amphibia; order Anura; family Pelobatidae; genus Pelobates; species Pelobates fuscus. The sequence continues at coordinate 294,810,073 of NC_086319.1, forward strand.
CCTTAGTGTGACACATAATCCCATTATGCATACAGAGTAAAATATACTTTTACACAACTTTCATAACTTTAAAACCATACATCACATTCACATAAAAATACATATCCACAATCAATCCATTCAGGGGAACAACATATTAAAAAATGGCATGAATCCGACCAGGGGTTTAAAAGTTACTAAAAGTATCTTTTGGGCCCTGGCTTGCAGCATGGCACAATCTGGCCCAAACAGAAGTAAAACATCCCCCACAATGCATCCCGGCTTCCTCCCTTCTGCCCTGGAGATAATTGGAGAAGTAATCCAATTATCTAGGACTAGAGTCAGACTCCATTAACCACATGGTTGCAAAAAGACAGTAAAAGACATAAAATTACATACTGATACATTTAACACATAAGACACACATTTCTACATATCCCCAGTTTAACTGAACACATAAATACCTACATAATATTTAAGACAGTATTACTGTGATATGTTACAAAGTCTTAAAGGGACATTAGTCCCAAAAGTCCCAATATGTCCATCGCTGATTTTAAAGGGCCAGTAGCAGCAATATAAATTATTACATGCCCAAATATAGTGTTTATAGAGCAATATGTCCATGGGCCGTAGTCGCAGGGCAGGAGGCTAGCAGCCAGGCCTCTCCAGTTCACAGTGGCGAAGCTGGTTTCGCCACAGAAACGTTAGTCACCAGCACAACTACAGTTTATTGTATTTGATCTGGTGATTATAATGAGTCCCTTCAGGCTTTCTGCAGGAAATTGTTTTTTTTTCTCTAGAGAAAGGGCAGTGTTTGTTTACATTACATCTTAGTAGGGATACCTCCACTCGCCACTCCTCAGATGGTTACTAGAGGTGCTTCCTGGTGCAGTGATGCCATTCAGTGTCCCCACCCTCTCCATGGAGACACAGAATTTTCCTCATAGAGGAGATGTTGATTACCCAGGACTGTGTTTGACTTGTGCTGTCTCTGCCCCGATCTGCCTTCTTGACATTTTCAGCCAATCCAAAGCTTTCCTATGTGGCTCAGACGATGTCAGCCAAGCAGACAGACTACGCGGGCAGAGCCAGCAACAGACTGGAATAAAGCAAAGATTTTATATATTTAGGGGGCAGAAGGGCTAGATGGTGTTTTTAACACTATAGTGTCAAGAAATAGTGTCCCTGACCTTATAGTGTTCTTTTAATAAAGGTATTTTGGTATTGGTGCAGTCTCACTGCTCAATACTCTGCCATTTAGGATTTAAAGCATATCTGTCACCATGTGAGGTCTTTCTATATTTTGCAAAGATCGCTGATGGTGACTATTCTGCTTGCAGTGGAGTGGCCTTTATGTGTAGGGGAAGGTAAGTATTGCTTACCTGAAGCTGTCCCTGACAGCAACCGCCACCATCTTCATCTGGTGGGTCATCTTTAGCTCCTGGAGCTTCTTAGCCCTTGTCATTGTTGAACTCTTGCGAATGCAGTAGAGTACAACAACACTGAGGTCTTTGGAAGATTCTCCATAAATAATGGAGGAGCCCCCATAGACAATGACACAATTTGACAGCCTTTTGCCTTTTGTCAAGTTTATCAGGTTTAGGGAATATACATAACACAAAGTACAAAGTCCCTACTTTGTCTTATTAAATCCTTTGATTTCCATTGGAATTTCAGGGAATTTCAATACAGTGAATGTGACTATTTCATAGAGGGAGTCGCTTTAAAGCAGGACTCAACAAATCCCACACCAGATCGTCCTGGTGCCTGGGTGTTAGTCAGCCAGAGGGAGCATGCAGGCAGTGTTTACATTAATAAAGCTACAGGGATATGATAAAGACACCAGAAACTCTACATTACGCTGTAGGGGATCTGATGATTATAGTGTCCTTTTAAGAATTGTATTTTTGTCATTGAAAATTAAATCTTATTAGTTTAAAAAAAACTGGCTCCTAACTTTTTTAAGCTGGCTTCTAGATTCCAAACCCTGGCATTAAAGGGACACTAATGGCATTCAAACCACTTCATCTCAATAAAGTGGTTTGGGTGCAATGGCTCTGCCGTTTTTAACATGTTTGTATTCCTACTGCTATAGTGCTCCTTTAAATCACTTTGTTTATGCATCCCCATTGTACAGCACTATGGAATCTGATGGCGCTATATAAATAATAAACTAATAATAATAATACAAACAATAATCCTCCCTGCACACCTCCTGTAAAAAGAGATCGATTTTTTTAAAACTTCCTCTACTGCTTAATGTTTGTAATGTAGATTTCTTATCTCCTACTCTGTTACTTGCTTGCTATAGTCTGAAGATGCCTCCTGTGTGCATAAAGTTCAATTAACAGAGCAGCTGATAGGAACTTCCAAAGAAAACACTATGTTGATGAAAAATGAAACCATTTTTTTTCATGCAGGCTATGTGGATCACAGCCAAGGGAGGTGTGGCTACGGCAATATAAACAGAAACAAGAGTTAGTTAACCCCTTCAGGACCGCTGACGGTTCAGGACCGTCAGCGGTAAAACGTGCGTTTGGACCGCTGACGGTCCTGAACCGTCATAACCGTCTGGGGCTACTTACCTGATCGCCGTCCGTCCCACGGCGGCGATCAGTGCTCCACCCGGTCCAGGGGGACTGCCTGTCTGCCCGGGCAGTCCCCCCTCGGCAGATCAGGACCCCACGGCCATGTGATCACTCGATCACATGACCGCAATAGGTGTCTGTGTATCTGCCTGCAGGGGGACTGTCTGTGCTGACAGGCAGTCTCCCTGCAAGTGAAAAATCCAAAAAATAAAGTAAAAATAAAAACAGTGTAAAATCAGTGTAAAAATAAATAAATAATATGTGTATATATATATATGATATATATACATGTATTATATCTATATATAATATATGTATATGTATCATATATATAATGTCATATTAAGTGTATTTTTATATTTATATATACGTATATTAATATAAAAATACACTTATATTTAAATTACACACGAATATATACAATATATATATAATTGCTATATATATGGTATATATATATTATTATAAAATACAAATAATATGTTAATAAAAATAAATAACAAAAAATAAAAATAATTTTTAATAATTATAAAAAAATATTTATATATGCAATTTTATTCTAACAGTATTTTGATATATATATATATATATATATTTATATCAAAATATACTTAGAATGTAATGATATATATATCTATGTATAAATAAATAAATAAAAACAATACGAAATATACATATGTCCATATACATAATTACATAAATAATTTCATAAATATACACGTAGACGTCAAATATATAAATATGTATATATATTAAAATTCTACATGTGTATTTATGTAATATTTTTACCTAATTAAGTAATTTTAATGATTGCAATTTGAGGGACCTGCCTGCCAACCCAGGCCGAAAGTCCAGATAATTTAATTTGCTAGCACTGTGTTTAACCCTGTAACTTTCTATGACACCCTAAAACCTGTACATGGGGGTACTGTTTTACTCGGAAGACTTCGCTGAACACAAATATTAGTGTTTCAAAACAGTAAAACATATCACAGCGAGTATGTTTTCCTGGCACTAGAGTGGTCCTTTAAGGGGTTAATACCACTCAGATGTTGAGAGGGCCTCAGGAAAAGTTAAAGGACCACTCTAGGCACCCAGACCACTTCAGCTTAATGAAGTGGTCTGGGTGCCAGGTCCAGCTAGGGTTAACCCATTTTTTTTTATAAACATAGCAGTTTCAGAGAAACTGCTATGTTTATTAATGGGTTAAGCCTTCCCCCTAATCCTCTAGTGGCTGTCTCATTGACAGCCGCTAGAGGCGCTTGCGTGATTCTCACTGTGAAAATCACAGTGAGAGCACGCAAGCGTCCATGGGAAAGCATTATGAATGCTTTCCTATGCGACCGGCTGAATGCGCGCGCAGCTCTTGCCGCGCGTCCGCATTCAGCCGACGGGGCGGAACGGAGGCGGAAAGGAGGAGGAGAGCTCCCCGCCCAGCGCTGGAAAAAGGTAAGTTTTAACCCTTTTCCCCTTTCCAGAGCCGGGCGGGAGGGGGTCCCTGAGGGTGGGGGCACCCTCAGGGCACTCTAGTGCCAGGAAAACGAGTATGTTTTCCTGGCACTAGAGTGGTCCTTTAAGTCTAGTGCCTGGATAACCCTTGGGGGGGGGGGGGGGGGGGGAGGGGGGAATATATATTAGATATATTAGGGTAAATGAAAGTGGAGCGATCATCTGCTTATCTTGTTTTTTTTCTTGCAAGCCTGATATTGTGGTGGAATCTCGGTAAAAATAAATTTAGTAGGCCGAGATTACCACGTGGCATGTGTACGTGCATATGCTGACGTATCGATCAGTTGGTTGCACGAGGCAAGATACGATCAGTAGTGTACGGAGCATGTGCAAGAATACAGGATATAGTATTCCCCTCCTCCATTGTGCTGGACAAGCCATGCGGTCAAGCAGGAAGTTAATTCTTATTTGTATTGATTGGTCAAGAGAATGTGCGGGTGGAGCTTAATATGGGAGGAGTTATATGCCTATATAAGGAGCCTGCACTATTGTCCGGGGCTCAGAACTTGCTGTATTTTGGTGACATTAGTCCCTCTGAGTCCCGATCGGTGATCCAATAAAGAATCTCTTCCTTCCTGAAGAAACCTGTGTCCATCTCTCTGTGCTTGGCTTCCGTCAGTTTCTCCGGTATCATTTGGTGCATTGGCCGGGAAGCTCATCATTCAACGGTAGCTGAGAGGCAGAGGCGTGAGACGGTCTATCTTTGCCCACGTTCTCTACGGCTGCACCCCTGAACTTCTGCGTGGACCTCCCTTCGTCTCGGCGCCACTGGTCTGTTGTCCAGGAGATCATCGGCCTCTACGTAAGAAGTGCTGGGGTGTCCCCGTCGATGAGTGTGAACTCAGGTTCAGGTAAGACAACTGCTGTTTTAGACGGCAGACCCACTAGGGGTATACCGATTGTGCGGTAGGCCCATAAGGGGTTATTTGTGTATGGAATCTGCCCCCTCTGTCGGAGGGAAGGAGCGAAGGCGCACCGCTCAATCGAACGCTCTTTAGTCAGACCGTTTGATTTGGTTAGTCAGGCGGGGTTCTGGTGTAAATAGCCCTAGCCGGACACCGGTGTCTTGTCTAGACTAGCGTTCTAGGGTGTATATTTTGTTCGCTAGGTCGGAAGGACCGGGAGACTAAGCGGCGTCTGTGTAAATTCGGTTCGCTAGCTCTCAACCTATCTTGGCTAAGTGGGAAGGCGTGTAAATTTGGAACCCACTAGATTTTTGATAGTAATCGACTAAGAGGCGTCTGTGTAAATTCGGTCCTCTAGCTCGCTATATGTGGTGCTTGGGCAGTGTGGCTAACCAAAACGGATGTAGATAGTTTTAGGTAGTCCATCAAGGTACTGGCCAATAGTTTAGTTGGGAATTGTAAATGTGTTAAAGATTGTTTAGTAAAGTGTATATCTTGTTAGATAGCGCGAGCTCAGCCGTCTAGCGAGAGTGTTAATAGTGTGTTGCTGTATCATAGTGCACGGTACCATAACCCTGTATATTTACTGACACTGTATATAAGTACTAATCACTGTCGTCCATTGCATGTTTAACACCATAACCACTAATAATTGTATTGTGACCTTAAATTGTGCTTTGACCTATGCTAACCGTACTGTAACCGCTATTTGTAAAAGACGATGTTACTGGGGTGTGTTATAGACGGGTAATTCATATATAGAGAATTATAACTGGGTGACTGTATAGTTTCGCCAAAGGGCATAATATTGATTATCTAGTGACTGGTGTAACAGCTGTGTGTGTACGGGAATTCCCTGAGTGTTTATTGTGTTATTGTGTACGTTTCACTTGGTAACCGTACCACGTGGTGCTGTTGCCAGAGGAAACGGGTGTGACTGTTGAATAGTACGCGTGCATAGTATTCGTTGTCAACGACGTTCCATTGATAAGTATGGGCGCGTCGGAGTCAACGATTCCGGATCCCTTAGGTTGTATGGTAAAGAATTTTAAAAAGGGATTCAAAACATGTGATTTTGGGGTTAAAATGTCTCCTGTACGTTTGGTTACTTTGTGCACTAGGGAGTGGCCTACTTTGGTTGCGGCATGGCCGCCACGTGGTAGTTTGGATCCAACCCTGATACAGCGTGTACACGTGGCTGTATCGGGTAGGCCTGAACTTTACGGGCAGTTTCCATATATTGATTGTTGGAGACAGGCCGTAAATGACTCGCCAAAATGGATTCAGATATGCCACGAGGAGCAATGTCGCCTCATGGTGGCCAGGACTTGTTTGTCCACTAGGACTGTGATTAGGCCCATTTTGGACACGCCCCCTGAGTCCGAGATCCCTTTGCCGCCCCCTTACTTCCCTACAGGAAGAGGTAACACGAATACAGGAAGTTCTATACCCCTCCCCTCATTGCCCTCATCCACTTCCGCTTCCTCCTCCAGTACAGAATCCACCCCCTCTCGTACTAAACCTCCCCTTCCGGAACCAGAACCAACCCCCATTAGATCTGAATATCCTGATTTGGCGCCACTTCAGACTTCCGGTCAAGCTTCTTCTAGCTCGGCTCGAAGTGTTCTATTTACTAACTTTTCCCAAAACCAAGCTCCCACATCCTCATGCCCTATTTCTCCCCGACTGGAACCCATAACTGACGCCCCTTCACGTAGCCCCATACTAACCCGACAACTGACCGGTACCCAACAATTAAAACATTATCAGATGCCTCTTCGTCTGAATCCCGGGTCAGCCTATATCGATGCCGCAGGTCAAATGGCACATGCTGACCCAGTCTTCGTATATGTCCCGTTCACGACTACCGATCTCTTGAATTGGAAGACCCACAATTCCTCGTACACTGAGAAACCACAAGCTATGACCGATCTGTTCACCTCGATAGTTCAGACACATAATCCGACATGGGCTGATTGCCAGCAGTTATTAATGACTTTGTTTAATAATGAGGAAAGGACAAGGATTAATCAAGCGGCCATTAAAGCGCTAGAGGATAGAGCCCGTGCTTTGAATCAAGCTAATCCAGCAGCATGGGCCGCAACACACATTACCCTAATACCGATCCCGATTGGAATGTAAATGGCGCAGATATGGTTCAACTCAGAGCCTATAGAGACGCTATAATTGCTGGCATGAAAGCCGGAGGAAAGAAAGCTATTAACATGTCGAAGACAGTTGAGGTGATTCAGAAAAGTGATGAAGCGCCCAGTGTCTTTTATGACCGATTATTGGAGGCATACCGCTTGTATACCCCCTTTAATCCGGAAGACGCAGATAATTCCCGAATGGTGAACTCCGCCTTTGTCAGCCAAGCTTACGGAGATATTAAGCGCAAGCTACAGAAGTTAGAAGGGTTTGCAGGTATGTCTATCACCCAACTAATGGAGGTAGCGAATAAAGTGTATATGAATAGGGAAACAGAAAGTAAGAAAGAGGAAGAGCGCAAGATGCGTAGAAAGGCAGATATGCTAGCGGTAGCGATCGCAGGCGTAGATAGACGGGGCCCAGATAGAGGCGATAGTAAGTGGAATGAGGAACCTCTGAGTAGAAATCAGTGCGCATACTGTAGAGAAGAAGGGCATTGGAGAAATGAGTGTCCGCGAAGAGAACAGTATGAGAGAGACAGACCTAGGACAGGTTATGGAAACTTTAGAGGCAGAGCGAGAGGTAGAGGAGGCCCCGGAGGGAGTAATGGTAATAGAGGGAGCAATGGGAACAGAGGAAGTGTTAGGGAAGATAGGTACTATCCAGCAGCGCAAAGGTCCCGCGATAGAGAAGGTAGGGACTTTGTGGGATTGGCTGACACGGTCATGGAGGACTATTGATACCGACCGGGCTCCATCCCCCTTGGTCGAGCGGAGCCTATGGTCGATGTATCAATAGGGGGAAAAAGGAGTGCGTTCATGATCGACACTGGTGCTGAACATTCGGTGGTGACTGACCTAGTTGCTCCTCCATCTGGAAGAACTATTACTGTAATAGGAGCAACTGGAAGAAGTGCTGCAAAACCGGTTCTTAAAAGTCGACTCTGTACATTGGGAGGCCACGTAGTAAAACATCAATTCCTTTATATGCCTGAATGTCCAGTCCAATTGCTGGGACGTGATATGCTATCTAAGTTACAAGCGCAGATTACGTTCCTACCAAATGGAACAACATCCTTAAAGTTTAATGGACCTTCAGGTATTATGACATTATCCGTACCAAAGGAAGAAGAGTGGCGACTTTATACAGCGTTGACTAGCCAAAACCCTAGGAGTGATGAGTCCTTATTCAACATACCAGGAGTTTGGGCAGAGAACAACCCACCAGGACTGGCCCGCAATATTCCACCTATTAAAATCGAACTAAAACTTGGGGTTTATCCAGTAAGCCTAAGACAATATCACATCCCGTAGAAGGCTAAGAAGAACATCCAATCTTATCTGGATAAGTTCATACGGTATGGTATCCTAAAATTCTGTACTTCCCCCTGGAACACCCCATTGCTGCCTGTTCAAAAGCCCGGTACAGATGAGTATCGACCTGTGCAGGACTTGAGAGCAGTCAATGATGCGGTTGTTAGTATACATCCAGTTGTACCCAATCCATATAACCTGCTTGCTTTAATTCCGGGCGGGGCTACTTATTTTACAGTCTTAGACCTCAAAGATGCCTTCTTTTGCCTCCGAATTGCCGCAGAAAGTCAATGTATCTTCGCTTTCCAATGGGAAAACGCTGTAACGGGCTCAAAACGCCAAATGACCTGGACAAGACTGCCCCAAGGGTTTAAAAATTCACCTACCCTATTTGGTTCAGCTCTAAGTCAAGATCTACTGGATTTCGAGTCCATCCCAGGAGAGTGTGTATTGTTACAGTATGTAGATGACTTGTTGATAGCAGCAGTTACAAAGGAAATATGTCAGCAAGCAACGCACAATCTACTACACATTCTCTGGAAGGCAGGATACAAGGTGTCTAGAAAGAAGGCTCAGTTGTGTTTGCCAACTGTCAAATATCTGGGATTCCATATCTCTGAAGGTCAAAGAATTATGGGGCCAGAGAGAAAAGAAGCTGTGTGCCAAATACCGATACCCAAGAATAGAAGACAAGTGCGAGAATTCTTGGGGGCAGCAGGCTTTTGTAGGATATGGATTCCCAGCTACGCGATACTGGCAAAACCTCTGTATGCAGCTATCAAAGGTACAGAGCACGACCCCTTCTTATGGACTCAAGAACAGCAAACGGCATTTGAAGATGTGATGAAGGCTTTGATGAGTGCCCCAGCATTAGGTCTACCTGATCACACACGACCATTCTACCTGTATGTACATGAGCAAAGAAGAATGGCTGTGGGAGTATTGACACAGTACTTGGGATCATGGCAAAGACCTGTTGCCTACATTTCTAAGCAACTGGATGCAGTGGCCAGCGGACTTCCACCTTGTCTAAGAGCCGTAGCTGCAGCGCCCTGCTAGTAGCTGAAGCCGATAAACTCACTCTGGGTCAAGAACTTTATGTACGAGTCCCACATGCAGTACAGACGTTGTTGGATTACAAAGGAAATCATTGGTTTAGTAATAGCCGTATGACCAAGTATCAAGCAATGTTGTGTGAAAACCCAAGAGTGCATTTAGAGACTGTAAACACCTTAAATCCAGCTACCCTTTTGCCACAACCTACTGAAAGTCAACATGATTGTTTGGAAGTAATGGATGAAGTATTTTCAAGTAGACCAGATCTTCGTGATTTTCCCATCCAGAACCCCGATGTTCAATATTACACTGACGGCAGTAGTTATGTGAAAGAAGGGATCCGCTATGCAGGATATGCAGTAACAACAATAGACAAGGTGATAGAAGCTCGGCCACTGGCGAAAGGAACATCAGCACAAAAGGCAGAATTGATAGCACTGACACGAGCGTTACAATTGGCTGAAGGTTTAAGAGTGAACATCTACACGGACTCCAAGTATGCGTTTTTAACCACTCATGCCCACGGAGCTTTGTATAAAGAAAGAGGACTATTGAATTCAGAAGGCAAAGAAATCAAGTATGCAGCTGAAATCCTACAACTATTGGAAGCAGTGTGGGAGCCGAGAGAAGTCGGTATTATACATTGTCGATGTCATGCCTTAACTATGGTATCCTCTTACTTCCTGGTTCCACGGAGCCTAGCCCCACCCCTTTATGACACGGTCTCCTTATTTAATCCGACCGCACCAGCTGATCGACGCTGGATTATTGAACTACGTTCCGTACTCACGAACCGGCTACAACTTCGTTGTGAAAGCCCTCTGTTACCGGACCGGACTGGAAGACACTTCAAGTTCCCTTCACCTCTCCTCATCCACGACTAAAGCTGAACTCTCTTCACTTATGATAACCGCCTCTGAGGAGATCTCGGGAACCAGTGTTCTATGTGCCGGAAGCTAAGTAAAACCTCTGTGATAAGCGTTACATCTCAAAGCCGTTAATTCCTGTCTCCAAAGTCCTTCTATAGAACAACCCAGTTACAGCTAACTTCAACTCACTCTCTATACAAGTTAGCTGCATCTGTCTTGCTTCAGTTAAATGCTATGGAACAGCTATTGTAACTTCTTATCACTTAATTCGTTAATACTACTAAGAGACTCTTTCTGATTCAGTGTCTGCTAATTACTACCGTTTACTACTTAAAGCTACAGTGCCTGTAATTGTGGACTTCAGTTATCGTTTACTACTTAAAGCTACAGTGCCTGTAATTATGGACTTCAGTTATCGTTTACTACTTAAAACTACAGTGCCTGTAATTGTGGACTTCAGTTATCGTTTACTATTTAAAGCTACAGTGCCTGTAATTGTGGACTTCAGTTATCGTTTACTACTTAAAGCTACAGTGCCTGTAATTGTGGACTTCAGTTATCGTTTACTACTTAAAGCTACAGTGCCTGTAATTGTGGACTTCAGTTATCGTTTACTACTTAAAGCTACAGTGCCTGTAATTGTGGACTTCAGTTATCGTTTACTACTTAAAGCTACAGTGCCTGTAATTGTGGACTTCAGTTATCGTTTACTAATTAAAGCTACAGTACCTGTAAATTGGACTTAAAGTCACAATACCTTCTACTTTTATAATAAATATTCAAACTATAAGAAATCTGCAGTTGTGTTCCTTCATAACAAATGTTTAGACGTGACAGTCGAGCGCATCTGAGAGGAGATGGTGATGTAACCAAAGGAAATCGGATGGCAGACAGTACAGCTAAGCGTGCCGCTGAATCGGGAAGACAGGAGTATGTGGGGCATATAGCTGCTCTTATACCAACTCCACTGTCTCAATGGACTCCAGTTTATACAGCTCAAGAAGAGGAGTGGTTAAAGACTGAACCTGGAAAGTACTTGGAGAACAAATGGTATCAGTTAGAAGATGGAAGAATAGTCATTCCAGCATCACTAGCGGTAGAAATTGTCCAAAACTATCACAACGGGACACATTCTGGGAGAGACAGCACAGAAGAATCTCTCAGAAAACATTTCTACATACCAAGATTGTCCAACTTGACTCAGGCCATTGTACAAAGATGTGTAACGTGTGCTAAGAATAATGCAAGGCAAGGACCAGTAAAGCCACCAGGAGTCCAGTTTATGGGGGGACTCCCCATGTCCGATTTACAAATTGACTATACAGTGATGCCTAAATCGGGTGGACATCGTTACCTGCTGGTAATTGTGTGCACCTATTCAGGCTGGGTAGAAGCATGTCCTACTCGTACAGAGAAAGCAGGAGAAGTTGTGAGATTCCTGCTACGAGAAATAATACCCCGATATGGACTACCCTGCTCTATAGGATCGGACAATGGTCCAGCTTTTGTTCATCAGTGCCTACAACAACTGACTCATATGCTTGGTATAAAGTGGAGGCTTCATACGGCATATAGACCCCAGAGTTCTGGTAAGGTAGAGAGAATGAATAGAACTATTAAGAATCAGTTGGCTAAAATGTGTCAGGAAACCCAACATAAGTGGAACGTTCTCTTACCCATAGCTCTATTGCGAATCCGCAGTACACCTACCAGAAGGATGGGCCTCTCTCCTTTTGAAATCATGTATGGGCGTCCACCTCCCGTACTTGGTAACTTAAGGGGGGATTTGAGTCAGTTGGGAGAAGGAATTACCCGGCAGCAGGTTGTAGAGTTGGGTAAGACTATGGAGGAGGTACAGAAATGGGTACAAGATAGATTACCTGTGAATATTTATCCCCCAGTTCATAGTTACCACCCAGGAGACCAAGTGTGGATTAAAGAGTGGAATAATGTACCGTTAGGGCCCAAGTGGAGAGGTCCTTATGTTGTTCTTTTGTCTACCCCTACAGCGATAAAAGTAGCCGAAGTGACTCCGTGGATACATCACTCCAGGGTTAAACCAGCAGCAGTCGATTCTTGGCAAGTTACAGCAGATCCAGAGAATCCCTGCAAGATCCGGTTAAAGCGCACGACTTAGTCGGAGTGACGAGGAACTTTGTGGATTACAAAATTTTATTGTTTCAGAGATTTGGTGCGTGAGTGAGAGGGCCATAATAAAGCCTGTCCGCTCACCGACGTATAGTATATAAGCCAGGAAAAGTCTCGAAGGGACTCCTGTGAAGACGAGCAGAACTCCATTCCCTGCAGCCCTTACATCCTGGAAGCTGAGGTGCCTTCGCACGGACGAAGACTGAGGATGACGACGAAAGATGTGTTCTTGATAATGTTTATTTATGTGTATTTTTATATTCAGGAAGGTAGAGGTACCGACACTCCTAGCTGTGAGGTATGCATTAAGACTACAAGAACAGGTAACCATATTTCCCAAACCCTAATTTGGCATTCACAATACGAGTGTAAAGGAGATGTATCAAGATGTAGATACTTAAATATAGAATATAGTGTGTGCCATTTAGGAGTAGGAGAACCTAAGTGCTTGAGTCCAGAGTATCAACCTCGTACAATTTGGTTGACTCTCAGGAATGGAGATCCTCAGGGGACCCTAATTAATAAGACGGTGTTAGAATCCGTACATTCTTCGGGTGTTCTGCTATTTGATGCATGTAAGGCGATATCAAGTGGTAGAAAGCCGTGGAATGTATGTGGGGATCTTAGATGGGAGAGGACGTATGGGTCTAACGATAAATATATTTGTCCCAGTAGTAAAAATAAATATGTGAGTCCTAGATGCCCAAATAGAGATTATAACTGTTGCCCATATTGGTCTTGTGTGGGGTGGGCAACTTGGGGACAGACAGTAGACAAGGACATGATTGTGACTAAGTTGCCTACCAGCCCATATTGTAAGTTTCTGGAATGCAATCCAGTCCATATACTTATAAATAACCCCGACAAGTTTTTAGATAAATATGGTAATTTATTTGGGTTTCAAATATATGGGACGGGTTTAGATCCTGGGACAGTATTGTTTATAGGGATAGAGACTGATACGGTATCCTCCCAAACTCATCAAGTATACCATTCCTTTTATGAAGAGATGAGCATAGATAATAAGATCCCCCATAATGCTAAAAACCTGTTTATTGATTTAGCTGAAAGTATTGCCGGTAGTCTTAATGTTACCAACTGCTATGTGTGTGGAGGTACTAACATGGGAGACCAATGGCCTTGGGAAGCAAAGGAGGTAATGTCCGGTTCTGAGGCAGTTGACCAATTAATATCTACACAAGCCGATTATCATATGAGTGTTAGAGGTAAATCTGAGTGGAGATTAAAGACCTCCATCATAGGTTATGTTTGCATAGCGAGGAAAGGAATGATGTATAATACTTCTGTAGGAGAATTAACTTGTCTCGGGCAAAAAGCTTATGATGATGATACAAGAAATACAACTTGGTGGTCGGCTTCAAATGTCTCAGAACCATCTAACCCGTTTGCTAGATACGCCAATTTAAAGGATGTGTGATTTGACCTATCCATCACATCTACCTGGAGAGCCCCAGCAAATTTGTACTGGATCTGTGGTAAGAAAGCCTATTCGGAGTTGCCACAGGACTGGGAAGGGGCATGTGTGTTGGGTATGCTCAAACCATCCTTCTTCTTGTTACCTATTGAAACAGGTGAGACTTTAGGTGTTAAAGTGTATGATGTGAATCATAGGAAGAAAAGGGGACCCATAGAGATAGGCGCCTGGGAAGATAATGAATGGCCTCCCCAGCGTATTATAGATTATTATGGGCCAGCCACGTGGGCAGAGGATGGTACTTTTGGTTATAGAACCCCTATTTATATGCTCAACCGTATTATAAGATTACAGGCGGTGGTTGAGATTATTACTAACAAGACATCACAAGCGCTCAATCTTCTAGCGAAGCATAATACCAGGATGAGGACAGCAGTATACCAAAATAGATTAGCCTTGGATTACCTTTTGGCAGTAGAGGGAGGTGTATGTGGGAAGTTTAACCTGAGCAATTGCTGTCTTCAAATAGATGACGAAGGGCAAGCAATAGCTGAGCTTACTAGCCATATGGTTAAACTAGCGCATGTGCCTACTCAGGTATGGAAAGGGTATAATCCAAGCAGTTGGTTTGGTAGCTGGTATGAGTGGTTTGGAGGGCTTAAGGCAGTGGTAGGTGGAGTCCTACTGATTTTAATGTTGTGTCTACTCCTGCCATGTCTTATACCCTTAGTAGTTAGGTCTGTGCAAAGCCTGATAGAAAATATAGCAGAGAGGAAGGCTGCTGCACAGATAATGGCAATTTATAAATATAAGGCTCTAGATCAGGGAGAACCAATGCAGGAAGATGAGTGTTGAAGATTCACATCATAAGATAAGTTTGGTCTGGTTCAAGGTAACTTGCGGTGTATGCAAACTAAGGTTAAGTGATGCCTCAAGTAATTGTGAAATATCAAGAGGCATCAAAGGGGGGAATGTGGTGGAATCTCGGTAAAAATAAATTTAGTAGGCCGAGATTACCACGTGGCATGTGTACGTGCATATGCTGACGTATCGATCAGTTGGTTGCACGAGGCAAGATACGATCAGTAGTGTACGGAGCATGTGCAAGAATACAGGATATAGTATTCCCCTCCTCCATTGTGCTGGACAAGCCATGCGGTCAAGCAGCAAGTTAATTCTTATTTGTATTGATTGGTCAAGAGAATGTGCGGGTGGAGCTTAATATGGGAGGAGTTATATGCCTATATAAGGAGCCTGCACTATTGTCCGGGGCTCAGAACTTGCTGTATTTTGGTGACATTAGTCCCTCTGAGCCCCGATCGGTGATCCAATAAAGAATCTCTTCCTTCCTGAAGAAACCTGTGTCCATCTCTCTGTGCTTGGCTTCCGTCAGTTTCTCCGGTATCAATATAGGCCTCAAAAACCTACCTGAGGGGGTCGTCTCTATTTTTCGTAAATGTCTCATGCTTGCAGATGTAAAGGGTATCTCCAGTAGCTTAGGTGCCTGATAACTCTGGTTATAAGTGGTCAAAAGTATAGCTTTGTCACACGGATAGGCCCTGCTTCCCAAATGTATAATTAGTTAGTTATTACCACCTCACTGCATCTTACCTGTGGTAATAGAGGGGTGACACTACATTCCCTGGTTTTCCAATGGTACTATGCCGGCTCCTAGCAACTTCCTCACTTATGTAGTAAAGAGAGGGCCCAGGTGAATCCAGTTAGCGGCAGGTCCTCTCCCTCACGAGACACTGCATGTGTGTTGCTTCAGAGCGTTGACGTGGTAACCGGCAGCAACGCTGTGACAGCCAGGGCACGCTATATATACGCACATTAGGAGTTTAGGGCCGGTGTTCTATCAAATTTCCCTACCCGTGAAAATTCCTTACCCTTGTCACTTCCGGTGAGGGAAATTAGCTGGATCCTGTGCTGCACATGCGTGCTAGCACTCCTGCTACTCCTCCACAGCAAGGGAATTTGATAGAACACCAGGACTCTTTACAGCTGTATTGGCTGTACCTCCTTGATGGCGGCCCTGCATGTTAGCAACTCAGCTCATTTTGATCTCATTGTTCACTGACTAATTCTAGTTGGGAAGATGTTTTTTGAAAAGCTGCAAAACTTTTTTTTCTTTTTATGTTAATTAAAATGCAGAAGGAGTAGTAGACCAAACCTTCGTAAATGCATTTAAATTGAGTGGGTGCCTGGAATGTTTCTGGAATGTCTCTTTAATACACAAATGCACCTTTATTTATACTTTAGTTGTCAATATATATAGCATGGTGCCTGTATAGAATATTATTTATACAGTGTTACAGTGTTTATTTTTGGCTCTTGAAATAAAATGCTATGGTTCTTGTCTGAATTACTTTCTCATTTACTTCAATGACTACTGCCCACAAGGTTTAACTTTTTAAAAGTTTATTAAATTGAATACATTTTAATGTAGTGTGTGTGTGTGTGTATATATATTTAAATATTATTTTTTGGGGAGAAAATTTCACTTTTTATCTGGCTAAGCAATCACGTGGAATCAGACTGTACTGTTATCTTACCAAGTGCTGCTGTGTGATTGTAACTACAGCAGAAGAAAAGTTAGGGTGAGCAACAGCTTTTCAGACAACAGTAGAACCTGACCTAGATAAAAAAAAAAAAAATGTCAAAAAAAATCAATATACATAATTTTTTAAAAAAAATATTGTTTCTTTAACTGTAAGAAACGTTTAACAATGTAAATTGAAAATTTGATTACAGTTGTCCTTTAAGTGCAGCATACCTCATAATTGTCCCAGATATGACTGCACAGTCTGAATTAGGACCACTTTCATGGGTTTCTTGAACAAGGGTATCATTATAGTTACTCGTGCTTGCTAATGCAGTGCATATCTGCCAATAATAGAGCATCTCAGCAGCTTCTATGCACTGGGAGCTCTGAAATTGGCTTGTAGGGATGTTTGAATACTTGGACACCCTACTTTGTGGCTACCTGAGTCTTCAGTATTGTGACCTCCAGTCCACCTACTCCGCAACAGAATTCCATCTCCCAATGTTGTAGGTGTGTTTCAACAGGTCACAAAATCCCCAAAATACTGGATCTGTAGCAGCACTTCTTGGTTGAAATTCACCTTCATTGGCCATTTAAAAGTTGGGTGATATTTGATACATATATGTGGCATATATACATTTTAGATGCAAAACCATGGTGTGTCTTCACATACAGGGATCTCATCACACATCAGTATGGTTCAGGGAAACCAACTTTCTGAAACATTGAATGTAATGCAGGAAGTGTGACCTTGCTTGTGTTAAGGCCATGAACAAAAAGATTCATGTGTTACGCTGCCAGTGTACTGTGAAACCATTCTGAATACACAATGTATGAAGATTGTGCAGTTAATCATGTGTAACCATAAAATCCTCTTTTAGTTACTCTCCCACAGGAACTATAGAAACGCTCAACGTATTGCTGTCTTTTTGAATATGCCAGATGAAATTCAGACTGCAGCCATCATAAGTGACATTTTTCAACAAGGAAAAACATGTTTTATTCCACGTTACAAACCGCGCAGTAACCACATGGATATGGTGAGGCTTAGTTCCTTGGAGGAGATCCAACAACTGCCAGTGACATCATGGAACATTCGCCAGCCCGAGGAAGGTGAAAGCAGGGAGGATGCACTGTTCACTGGTAAGCCAGTCATATAAATGATGCAGCTAAACAAATGTCATGTGATAGTTATATAGTTGTCAGGAATTTATGCTAACTCAGGCTCCTAACTCCATTTATTCTAGGGATGCAATTTATTTATTTTTGTCTTTTATATCTATGTGCTAAATCATTTTACTTACTTTGTAGCCTTGCCATGCTGGTCTCGCCTCGTTGGCTGAGATCATCAATTTACTTTGGGAGGCTAGTGTGAATGCACTCAAATTGCCATGCTGCACCAATCAATTGCTCTCTGGGAGCAGTATTTGATTGAGAACCAATTCTAACTCTGTTCTCACAGGGGAAGGGCTTCTAGTCGCAGTCAGGAAGACGGCCAATAGAGCAGTGTTAACCCTGCAACCATAACATTGCTCTATCTACTAAACAGCCGTGATTTAATATGCAAGGTTAAAACTAAAGGGCCACTGCACCCAGACCACTTTATTGAGTTAAAGCGGACTGGGTGCATTTACACAGTGCCCACATATACCTTCACAAGACGTTAAGCAAAACCTACAGAATCGTGATCCGAATTCTAATGATAGCAGTTACAGCAGTGTTATAGGGGTGGCCGTGTTAGTACTATTAAAGCGGCACTGTCATGCCGAATCCCGTTTTTTTTTTAACCCCCCTCCCGCATCCACTACATCCAATCGACCCCCTAGTCACCCCCAAATGCCCCTAAGCCCCCCACATTACCTCTTTTTAATTCTTTATCTTCTGCCCCGATCTTTATTCAGGGCGCCGCCATCTTTGTGTGGGTAGGTGAAGTCCCTGTGGGACACGTCATCTACCCACACTACACAGACTGTGAGATTCCCGCACATGCCCAGTGAAACACCTGGACATGCGAACGGGAATTTCACCTATTCATTCATTCATCAGACAGACGAATGAATGAATAGAAAAAATCAGACGAACAAACTAACACTGTGTATCAGTGTTAGTTTGTTCGTTCAGTTTATTACAAGGAGGGAGCTACCGGCGTGCAGCTTCCTCCTTGTAATATGTAACTATAGAAGCGGCAGGGAGCAGTGCTCCTCGCCACTTCCTAAGCCCCCCATGTCCCCCCCTCACTCTATGGGGGTCAATATGACCCCCATAATAGCACAAGGGAGATTAAAATCTCCCCAATACCCCTACTCGCTATACCGCGAGTAGGGGCATGTCCACTAAACAGTGAGCAGCCTGTGGCTGCTCACTGTAAAAAAAAAAAAAGGTAATAAGTAGGTCCCCCCCCCGGCCCCCACCCCTGCGCGGTGGGTGGGGGCCCTAATAAAACAATAAGGGGGGGGGACCTATTGTCCTCCCCCCCGGCCCCCACCCCTGCGCGGTGGGTGGGGGCCCTAATAAAACAATAAGGGGGGGGACCTACTGTCCTCCCCCCCTGGCCCCCACCCCTGAGCGGTGGGTGGGGGCCCTAATAAAACAATAAGGGGGGGGGACCTACTGTCCTCCCCCTGACCCCCACCCCTGCGCGGTGGGTGGGGGCCCTAATAAAACAATAAGGGGGGGGACCTATTGTCCTCCCCCCCCTGGCCCCCACCCCTGCGCGGTGGGTGGGGGCCCTAATAAAAACAATAAGGGGGGGGACCTATTGTCCTCCCCCCCCTGGCCCCCACCCCTGCGCGGTGGGTGGGGGCCCTAATAAAAACAATAAGGGGGGGGACCTACTGTCCTCCCCCCCGGCCCCCACCCCTGAGCGGTGGGTGGGGGCCCTAATAAAACAATAAGGGGGGGGACCTACTGTCCTCCCCCCTAGCCCCCACCCCTGCGCGGTGGGTGGGGGCCCTAAATGAACCCCCCCCCATCAAGGTGACTAGGGGTCCCAAGCCCCTAGTCACCCCCCACCCAAAACATTCTATCCCCTACCTTATAAAGCCTTGCCCCGCCCTGCAATTAGGCTTAGAACACAATGATTGGTTGGTTTAAGCCAATCAGAGTGCTCTGTGTCATTTTACACAGCGTGGGAAAATTCAAAAGAACTTTCCCACGCTGTGTAAAATGACAGATCACTGTGATTGGATGGTTTTCAAGCCATCCAATCACAGTGCTCTGTGTCATTTTACAAGCGTGGGAAAATTCCAAAGAACTTTCCCACGCTTGTAAAATGACACAGAGCAGTGTGATTGGATGGATTTCAAGCCATCCAATCACAGTGCTCTGTGTCATTTTACACAGCGTGGGAAAATTGAACTTAGGTCCCCCCCTTATTGTTTTATTAGGGCCCCCACCCACCGCTCAGGGGTGGGGGCCGGGAGGGAAGACAGTAGCCTCCCCCCCCCCCCCAATCTTTAACCCCCGCGCAGGGGAGGGGGGGTGTTTATTAGTTGTTTTTATTTTTTATTTTATTTTTTTACAGTGAGCAGCCACAGGCTGCTCACTGCTTACTAGACATGCCCCTACTCGCGGTATAGCGAGTAGGGGCATATTATTTACTAATACTAAGTAATCTTTACTTAGTATTAGTAAAGTTGGCTGAAAGACCAATTCAGGTATTTCAGCCTTTTAGTAGATAGCTCCCTGATACCGTGGGAATTAGGGAGTTATCTACTAAGCGGCTGCAAGATGCAGCCACAGCAATGAATAGGATCGGAGTTTCATTCATTAGAATGAAATTCCGATACAAACAAAGTACCGAATTGCATCCTAACACCAATGGAGAAACAGTGCTCATTCTGTTAGGATGCAATTCTGCAGTTTTGCCGGCGCTCTGTCTAAGTGACAGGACGTTCGGCAATACTGACAGGAAGCATTGTGGGAACAGGGAGGAAAGCTAGGGATCATGGGAAAATTGCTCTGACCAGCGGAAATGAAGCACACTTTGCTCCTCCGCTGGTCAGAGCTGGTCAAGCGGAGGAATCCCATAAGACAAAGAGTCCCTACTTTGTCTTATGGTTTTAAAGAAAACTAAAGAAGACAGGAAGAAAAGAAGAACAGATCCTGAGAGAGGGGGAGAAGAGGAAGAGATTGAGGAAAGGTAAGTTCGGCATGACAGTGCCGCTTTAAAGGAACACCACCTTCCCCGCACAAGGGTTAAAAATCTGGTTTACTTGTATTTAATCCCATTCCACACTGTGCCAATTAAATAGTGTCTGTTAGACAATGTGATTGAAATTGCCAAGTTTTCTTTGGCTATTTCAGTGGAAGGGCCTGTATTAACTGTCAGAGTGACAGCCACTAGAGGCATTTAACCCCCGTAATGTAAATATTGCCGTACCTGCAGGGTTAAAAATACAGGGACTTTGCATCCACACCGTTTCATTTAAGATTAAGTGATCTGGATGCCTGTTGTGTCCTAGTCGAATTTCTTCATTCTGCTTGGCAGGGTTTGATAGTACTGCCTGGCAGTATATATAATTCATGAGCTCCTGATTTGTTCTGTAATGACAGTGTGTTTTTGTTTTGTTTTTGATTATTTATTTGTTTCACTGGCAGCATACACATTATACAAACCTCCAAGCAGTACCAATAAATCCTATCAAATAGAATAAAGAATTATACATAAATAACAGCGCAAAAGGGATAACCCAACAGGTGTCCTGTTTATTTAACACGACACATACTTTTGCACAATTATTTTCTTGGTGAAACTGTTTTCTATTAGTACATATTTTTATTAGTAAAGTTAGCATAATTAGTAGTTTTCTTTCAGTGCCTTATTTCTGAAGCTGCAGCTCTATCATAACACATTCAATATACAACCTGTTCTTTCTTGCATTCCAATTATTGCAGGGGGGCTAGATCTTGTGCTGGTACCAGGCTTGGGATTTGACAAGGAAGGTCATCGACTGGGACGAGGGAAAGGATTTTATGATACTTTTTTTGAGCGATACAGCAGGCAGCTTGCTGGCAAACCTCACACCATTGCTCTGGCATTCCAGGAGCAGCTATGTGAATCCATTCCCGTAACTGAACATGACATTGAGATAGATGAAATCCTATGTGCCGGAGACCTTGAAGACATGAAAAACTGAAGAGTGTGACTGAAGACTGTCTAAGCTTTTTAAGGGTCGATTACAGTGTGCCATGTTACAGCACTTTGACAATGGAAAATAAATCCTCTCATCATCCACAAAACATGTTTTTATTTTGCTTCTGCGAGACACCATTTATTAGAACGGTGCTTTTACCAGTACTCAGTAGAAAGTCCAAATAAATGTTCGGATAAATGTGAGCGGGTATTTTGCTCACATTCATAACTCTGTGCATCTATGATTTATGCATCTGGGACATTTCTGTTTTCTTTTCATCTTTGAAGTTGTTCTTTCAAAGCCAAATGCAAGTGCTATTAATGTCCTGTTCCCTCAAGATCTGCTCCTGTTTTAGAGTTTTATTCTTTTTCTAATTTTGCTTCTGTTTTTACAATCTATTATTCCATAGAGGGAGCCAATTATCACCAGTACAGATAGAGATGAAAGATATATAAAATACAAGTTTAATTACTGTATGTATTGTATTGCGAGCAGATTATACCAAAAGCGTGTTTAATTAACCATCCTTATTTTTTTTTTTTTTTTTTCTTCCAGTGTTGCATTTAACATTTGTGGGGCGCTAGGCAAGTACAATTTACAGAGCTATAGCATCCACCCACGCTATCGTTCACACAAACACAAAGTAATTAGCTACACACACAGATACATAACTAGCCACATCCCCAAACTTAATAAGCAACATGCTCACACACTGAAACTCATACACAGATTCACAGTAACACACAGTCCAACGCTAATATTAACACATTATTATATATCTCCCTGCTTACCTGCAGCCTCAGGAAAGTGAGGATATGGAGAGACTCTGTTATCCCTGGGGTCCAGTGTAGTGGGAGCAGGAGAGCTGTGCACTGACGAGCATGGATTTAATTCCTGCACCTCCTTGACTCTAGCCATGGGTGTGAGTGTCGAAATGTCTGTGAGTAATTATCCAAGTGGTACAAAACATGGGAGGAGGCTATCCTCTGTGTGGCGGTGGGCTCTCCTAATATGCTGCGCCAGGTGCTAATATCAACAATTAAAATTAACCTGTCCTGATAGATATTCGTTGGCAGTTTTCTAGCCATCTCACTTGACTCCTGTTCCTATTTTCATTAGCCCCATCTCCTGCTGAGAGCATAAATCATGTTTTCAGTGGGTGTAACACACGCTGTAAGACACACCTCTCTAACATACAACTGTTTCGGAAGCACAAACATTGAAGATATGAAACAATTAACCCCTTCCCGCCCAAAGACAGAATTTCTCCGTCAAGCTTGTCCTTGCGTTAAGGACCCTTGACGGAAAATTTCCGTCATTTAATAAAGTTAACCCCCAGACCACCGCGATCGCGGGTTAACGCCCACCTGATCGCGCTGTCCCTGCAGCAGTGATCGCTCTGACAGGCTGTCAGAGCGAGCACGTGTGCTGCAGGGACTCACGATCTGCCTCCCTGCTCTTCCGCGTTCAGTGTGAAGTGCAGGGAGACGGATCAGTGCTTGATCCTCTTCACCATGTGTAAAAAACAAAATAATTAAAGTTATATCCCACCCACCCTTTCCCCTGCTTTAATAAAATTAACCCCTTCCCTGCCAATTGTTCACTGACTACGATCAATTGGCAGGGAATACATTTTACTGTCATCTGATTAACCTGAAGTTTATTTTTTATTTTAGTTTTTTTAACCCTCAGGGCTTAAATTTATTTTATTAATTAATTTGAATATTTTAAAATTATATATATAGTTGGGGTGTAAAAAAAGTTAAGAAAGATTTAAAAATGTAAAAAGTAAAAAAAGTTTATAAACGAGTTTTAAGATGTAAAAAAATACATTAAAAAATGCTCATTGCCACTACACTTGGAACATACTAGCGAAAAAATGATCCCACGGTAAGGTTCAAAATATAACTTTTGAATTACCCTAGGGTGTATTCTTTAATAAATAGTATGTGTTTCTGGGGAAGTTTGAATAACCAGCCAGCTACACTACTCCAAAAGGGAACATGGACACAGCGTTAAACTTCAAAGTTAGAAAAAAACTGAATGGCTGCGTCTCAAATGTGCCCCTTCAACATCCACATATACATGGCAAAGGTACTGCTGTACTCAGACGACATAGCTGAGCAACATATGAAGTATTATACAGTCGTGGCACAGATAAGGTTTGCAAAATATACTGTGCAAACTCACTTTGTGTGTCAAAAAGTAATCTGAAATAATTACCCCTAAATCCCTCTCCTCAGATGTTGGGTTTTTATGCCGATGATGCATTATCTTGCACTTATCCACATTAAATGTCAGTTGCCCCAGCTCTGACCCAGGGCCGGTGCAAGGATTTTTGCCCCATATGCGCTGCCCACCATGTAACATCACAATGCCCAACCCATATGATTTGTCATATGAACCAACTCCAGTTCTGCACACAGTGTGTGTTTACATTAAAAAGCCTGCAGGGACAGGCTATAGACATCAGAACCACTACATTAAACTGCAGTGGTTCTGGGGACTATAGTGTCCTTTTAATGTGAGGTAAATTAGAAATTAGTGTCACTAATAATATACTAGATTGCCTACTTACAACCAGATGAGGATGATGATGGGCTCTGGCTGCAGTTTGGCTCCACTGGTCTGGTGTAGAACAGGCTGTCTGGAGGCTGTTTGTAACTGTGGTCACAAAAGTCAATGTTCTGGGGGAACGGGAAGCAGCTCCATTTTTGGGGGCCCCTTACACAGCTCAAGGTCTGCACCCTCAGGGCCGGACAGTGAGTATGCCAATAAGGCCCACCCATAGAGGATCTAATGTGTGTGCTTGTGGAATGTAGAGTATATGGATACCAGATTGTGTAGGCGATGCAGTGTGTGTGTGTAGTGGATGCAGTGCGTTTTTGTGTATAGGATAGAAAGCAGTGTGTGTTTGAGTGTAAGGGATGTATTGTGTGAATCTGTGTTTGTATGTGTAAGGGATGCAAGCTGTGTTTATGTGTATGGAAGGGATGCAGTGTGTGTGTCTGTAAGAGGTGCATTTATTGTCTCTAAGGGGTGAATTGAGTGTGTGTAAAAGAAGGAATGTGTTTGTGTGTGTGTAAGGGATGCATTGTGTGTTTCTGTGTGTGTGCAAGGGATGCATTGTGTGTGTGTGTGATAGATGCATTGTGTGTTTCTCTGTGTGTAAGGGAAGCACGGTGTGTTTCTGTGTCTGTGTGGGTGTGTGTGTAGGGATGCATTGTGTGTTTCTGTGTCCAATAACAGATCCCTGAGGTACCCCACTGGTAACTACACCTTGCTTACAACCCTCTGTTGCCTGTCATTCAGCCACTTCCGAACCTTAAAGGACCACTATAGGCACCCAGACCACTTCAGCTCAATTAAGTGGTCTGGGTGCCAGGTCCCTCTGCTATGTTTCATTGAGGGTTAATCCAGCCTCTAGTGACTATCTCACTGACAGCCACTAAAGGCGCTTTCGCGATTCTCACTTTGGAAATCACAGTGAGAAGACGCTGGACGTTCATGGGAAAGCATTGATTAATGCTTTCCTATGGGCGTTTTGAGTGTGTGCGTATCTCTTGCCGTGCATGCGCATTCGGAGCTGACGTCGGCTGCGGGAGGAGAGGTCACCAGCGCCGAGAGAGCCCGGCGCTGGAGAAAGGTAAGTGGTTTGAGCCCAGCGGGAGAGGGGCCCTAATGACCCTTTAGTGCCAGGAGAATTTGTTTATTTTCCTGGCACTATAGTGGTCCTTTAACCCCTTAAGGACACATGACATGTGTGACATGTCATGATTCCCTTTTATTCCAGAAGTTTGGTCCTTAAGGGGTTAAAGATTGCTTACCTAGATTTTAGTAATGCTTTTGACACTGTTCCACTTAGAAGGCTAATTAATAATCTGCAATGTCTACTGCACCACCCTGATCTATTATTTTAGTTACCCAATCAAAAAAATCAATAAGATTAGTTTGGCATGATCTCCCTGAAGTAAACCCATGTTGTCTCTGATCTTGAAATCCATGTGATTTTAGATGTTTAACAATCCTATCCTTTAACATGATTTCCATCAATTTCTCAACTACCAAAGTAAGGCTTACTGGCCTGTAGTTGCCTGACTCCTCCCTATTACCTTTCTTGTGAATGGGCACAACATTCGCTAACTTCCAATCTTCTGGGACTACTCCTGTTAACAATGATTGGTTAAATAAATTTGTTAATGGTTTTGCTAGTTCACCACTAAGCTCTTTTAATAACTTTGGGTGTATCCCATCAGGCCCCATCGACTGATTTGTCTTTACTTTTGACAGTTGAAATAGAACCTCTAAACTCACATGTAGCAAATTCCTTTTTCTTAACTGAAGTCCCTCAGCTTGACTTTTATCCTCGTCTACATACCTTCCTTCTTTTGTTTTTAATCTAACTAATCCTTGCTTTACTTTCCTTTTCTTATTTATGTATCTATAAAATGTTTTATCCCCCTTTTTTACTGACTGTGCTATTCTCTCATATGTGTGTGCTTTGGAGGCTCTTTCTGCCTAATCTTATAGATCTGTCTGTCTTCCTCACTCTGGTTTTCTTTTATAATTAGATGCATATTTAAAAAAAAAAAAAAAAAAAATCTGACACAAAAGTAGTGGCTGCAGCTGGTAATGTAAAATTTCACATCAATGCAAACTGAAATGGTGTATCCAAACGTCATGACCACTTTTGTGTTTTTAGACGCTGTACGCAGATATAGCACATTGCTGTCGGAGATGTAACCTCCAGCAGCGCCATTAGCCAGCTCTAAGGAAGAGTTCCGGGCTGGCTAATGTTAATTCTCTCCATAAAAGGGGTCTGTCAGCACGCATAGCATGCTGGCAACAGACAACCAATGGCTGCCCGATTTGTTCACTTAGCCTACCTTCCCACTGCAGTGAAGGGAAGTGATGTCCTCCGAGGAGGATCAGGCTGCAGGGAGAACCTGGCCTCAGCGTGGAATTGTAATTTTTTGTATTTTTTTACAGAAGGGTTCATGCCAGCATGGGTTTCTCCATCCAAAAAAGGGTTATCTTAAAGGGTTACTCCAACCAAAAACTGTGTTTTATTAAAACGTAATACAGTTTTTGGTTGGAGTAACCCTTTAAGATAAAATTGTGCATTTACCAGACATGGACCTAGTCGTGTGCACATTTTGTGAATAGCAGATGCACACTGAACATTCTGTTAAGGTTGTACGATGTTTAATCATTATGTACATTTATGGCTCTGTTTGCCAAACAGGTTGTTCCCTGTAATGCAAGTAAGAGACTAATATAACATATTTTATAAATTCATTCTTTGCACTATAACACACTATAACGCATAAACCAAGCGAACCCTGATGCTATAGGCAGTAAAATAACAGCAGAAATGTGTATTCCTTTCTAGAAAGAAAAGCTTTTCTACATTATATTAATACTATCTAAATCCCAGCTGTACTATGTAAAATTTACAGATTTATATAATGTTTGAATCGTTGATATTAAAATGCTGTTTCTCCGATTCTTCTAAATGCGACTTTATCCTAATGTTTTCTCATACTAAATTCCAAATCTAAAGTAATCTTACCAAGTGATTAGAAGTTGAATTTGCTGAGCAGACTACTGCTGGAGATTGAGTAATATATCTTTGTGCAGTGTGTTTCTTACAACAGACAACATCCTTAATTTCAGATGGGTAAAATTGCCTGGAATGTGACATTTTCTATTCCTTTCCATAAAATCCCACTTCGGTCTGGAACATATTGATGTATTCAAATGGAACCCAAAGTCGAAGAGGCAATTTCTGGTAGTCCAGCCAATTGGCTTTCTGTAAAGTCATTCACCAAATGAGAGAGAAATATTGCAAATATATTCAGTATGGATCTGGGGCTCCTTTTTAGGTATTAGGAAATGCAGAGTACCTGCACATTAATTAAATCATCCACATCATAACACGGGATGGGGACAAGGATCTGAAAACACACAGGTGGATTGTATTTCCAAACCCATTAAGGTGGAAAATATAAAAATAATAGTAAAACGCTGAAAGAGTTGTTTAACAGTACACTGGTCTCAGATTAGCAGGATAATAGCTTTATAAAGGAAATATGGCACAAAATCTTATAGACTTTGCGTGGAACATTTTTAATGCCTAACTACTGATGACATTGATTTGAGGTTTCTCCCACATAAATACGTATATAAATAAATCATGTTTTTTTTAAAACATAATCCTGTAATCCCATATTTGAAACTGCAGTTACAAAAACACAGGAGCTCCTCTTCCTTGTGCATGGGATAGAAAATAAACTGGATGGGGGAAAAAACATATAAGATAAAAGCAACAGAAATATTTCAATAATTTACAGTTGTCTTGACATTGTATACTGTGTCCTGTGAAAAATACAATGAATAATACAGTAAATAATGCATGGTCCATTTCAAATGTATTTATTAAATAATATGTTATTTTTTCTATACATTCATTTTGTTCAGAAATATTACATAGATGAATCTGTTATAAAGAGGTTCCATAAACAGTCCAGGTTCACCACATTGATGTTCTTAAACAGCTCCTGTCTGGATTGACCCAAACTCACTCAAATTTGGGATTAAGCTTTGTAAACTTATCAAGAAGCTAAAGACCATATATGACATGGGGCTCTTGCAAGAGATAAGCCTACACCAGTGAAACCTGGTTAAAGGGTATACAATTTCGATTTAATATATCTGTATATATTTATATATATATGTATATATCTAGAATACATGCTATTAATAATAATATAGAATACAATGCATATTCATATACATTCACATTATATAAGAAGCCAAGATTTCTCCCAATTTTATGTGAACGATTTGCTTATAATCCACTATTGTTTGTTTGTTTTTTTCAATACAGATTTTTCTTGACCCCATTTTCTCTACATCTGATATGTATGCTAAACAGGTCACTTCAGTACCAATTTAGGTATAGACTTTAATGGTATCTGATAAAAAAATAAATAATAATATTGGAGGTACTGGTTGGATGAAAGGTCAATTCATTGGGGTGAACAAATCTGTTAATAGTGGTAATTGCTTATCAATAAAATGTGAAAATTTTGCTTTAGAGCTGTGATTCTCAAATCAAACCTGGAAAACTGCCAAAACACCAGGATTTAGGGATTGTACAATCGTATATAATGAGGATACTGATCAAATCCAGAATTGTAATATCAATAAAACCTGGCCTGTAAGTTCTCCTTTAGGACTGACTTGAGAATCGCTGGTCTAGAGCATGCAGTTTAAGAAAATAGTTTACTTGTTCTGTTACATGAAACTATGTGTCTAAGACTCTGAACTACAATGTGAGTGGCTGAGTGCTTTCCTTATAAATAGTCCTTTGTTTCAATATAAAGCAACACTCACATGCAAATTTATAGAACCTTATCTTGAGAAATTCGATAACACTTGACCATAATAACTAGCCGTATAAATATCTCTGGCTTTTAACTTCTTAGGGACCATGAGCAATAAATATAATCATGAAAATGAACTCCTAAAATCTGTATGCCATCGTGACATGTCCTACTAATTTATCAAAGCAGACCTTTACTGACCTTGTAATGCTAAATGGGCAGAACATACCACATCCATAAGGATTAAACTATTATGGCATTCACTTTAAAGTCATTGTTCCAAATTCATCAAATATATTTATTTAATACATATTAAAGAGTTCATGCAAGTGGACATTGTTAAATCTTAGCATCCATCCAAAATGTTTGGCTTGTTATTAATCAAACACATTTTTCATTTTGTTATAAACCAGTTGTTCCTAAATCCATACTTTCAATTTCCAAAATCAAACTGGTTAGACATTATTAGCTGCACGCTTAGCGTATTTTTAAGTAAACCCAATTAGTCAAGGTTAACATTCCTTGGTACACATGATGCAAAAGAGCCCAGTTGCTGGAAATGTATTGCAGAAAGGCACAAAAGACGAGATGATGTTGCTGTATTGCTGTTTAGAAGATGCTCCTTCATCTCTTTGGCAGTTCATGATTTCTGTCCTTTACTTGTTACATTCCTGATTGCTGAAATGCTAAGCTTTACAAATAATGCTTATGTACTAATGCTATCATTTCTCTAACTTGGTATTGGATTCAGTATGTAGTGGCTGTACCAAAGAATTCTGAGATTCAAATTCCTACCAATATGTAATATCCAGTCCAGAGAGGAAGAAAAATATGGTATTTCACACTGACTAGTTCTAGGGTACATTGTAGGGTATATTTAGCAAGGTACAGTACAAAGTTTTTCAGGCGTGTTTGGTAAAAATAACTGTGGCAGTTTTTTATACCTTTTACTGACAATATAATAAAACAACAAACTAAAACACCCTTGCTGAAATAAATAGGCTTAGGTAGCTATGTTAAAGGGACACTATAGGCACCCAGGCCACTTCAGCTCATTGAAGTGGTCTTGGTGCACTGACCCTGTCTTTTTAACCCTGGAATTGTAATTATTACAGTTATTGAGAAACTGCAATAATTACCTTGCAGGGTTAACTCTACCTCTAGTGGCTGTCTACCAGACAACCACAAGAGGCACTTCAGGGTGGTTAGACGACTTTAGGCTCGCCGTCCATGTGCATTAGGTCGCCTCCGCCGGCTGACGTCGGCAGGGGAGAAGCGGAGGCGGAGCCTGACCCAGCACCAAGTGAGATTGGCGCTGGATTCAGGTAAGTGACAAAAGGGTTTTTAACCCTTTCATTACTAGGGGGAGAGGAGGGGGCTGCAAGCAAGAGGGGCGCTATAGACAACTTTGTATTCCTAGCATTACAGTTTCCCTTTAACTGCAAGTAATAAGATCAACTTTGGAGGGTACTGAGATTTTAACATCTAGATCAGAGGTTCCCAAACTGTGTGCCGCAAGCTATTTTCCCGGTGCTATGATCATATCAGCGGGAACTATGCTCTCCCCTGCTGGCTCTGCAGGACCGGAGGGGAGATCAGAGATTTGCTGGCAGCCGGCACTTTGCTGGCAGCCGGCAGGGAGGGAGGGAGAGAGGACTCGGGGAGCTCTAACCTGCAGCTTCGCTGGGTTCTCCTCTTGTGAGCTTGGAGCGTTGGCGTGGTGATCACGGCAACACTCCGAATCTCGCGAGAGTGAGCTCTAGCAGCTCCTGAGGCTGCTAGAGTTCACTGTCACCACCAGGACCACCAGGGATTGCAGGAAATGTCCCCCCTCCTAGACAAATGTAAGCAGGGAGGGGGGGGGGACATCATTTTTATTTTTAATTTAAAATAAAATAAAATGTATATTTATTAATTTGCCCTTCTATCCCCACAGACTCCACACCACAAAATAGCTCCCCCATACACACACACGCTGCACCCCATACACACACACATTGCCCCCATACACACACACTGTACCCCTCACACAAACTGTACCCCTCACACACACTTAACCTCCCCCACACACAATGTACCCCTCACACACACACTGCACCCCTCATGCACAAACTACCCCACATACACACACTGCACCCCTCCCACACACACAAACTACATCCTTCACAAACACAATGCACCCCTGTACACACACTGCATCCCTCACACACACACGCACACTGCACCCCTCACACACACACACACACACATACTACAGTCCCTATCCTGGCAGCCCCAGGTAAGTTGTCAAACTGTTCTTAAACAGTTTGACTACTTACCCTGGAAGGGCACTACAGCACTACTGGCACCATAACCACTACAACGTAAAGTAGTGGTTATTGTGCCTGAATTGTTTCTCATAATAATCTACCAGTCCCTCTCCCAAGAGTAGGGGCCCAGTATATGCTGCAGCTGTACATATATACAACCTAGAAAATAGTTTTGACTTGGGGTGCCTTGGAAAAACATTGAAATATTAAGGGCACCTTGAACCTAAAACGTTTGGGAACCACTGATCTAGATCACAAGTTAAAAAAAAAAAAAACAAAACTTCCAATCTACTAAATTTGTTATGAAAATCCGGTCTTCACAAAGCTAAAATTAGAAATGCTGGGCGTTATTCACTATAGTGAACTGTAGTAACTGAAATCAAAATTGTAAAATGTATGGTACAATAGCTGATTTTGAAACACTATCTAACTCTGGTACAGTCACAGCTTGGCTAAATTTTGCAATTCAGACTTCAATTCACTGGAAGTCAGAGTTTAGTCAATACATCTGCTTGTCTCTATTGGTACGACAATAACTAAAATAATTTGATAACTCTGAATAATTTCTGTTTTGGTTCTAAATATATTTGGCAAATGCATCTGTTATTTTTGTTGAAATAAATAAATGGGTGAAACCGTAAAAGTTATCTATACTCATGAATCATAAAATCCATGAATAAGTTCCCATATTCCAACCCTTTTGCAATTACTGAGTGGCATGAAACTCTTTTTTTATTTTATTTATTTTACAAAAATAGTAATAGAAAAGTTAATTTTAAACTGAGAATGTTCCTGCAAAAACTTTCCTGACATTACTTAAAGGGACACTTCTAACTGAAATGGTTATAGTTCTTGGAGACTCCTGGTTCCATGTTTAACACTGGCTGAGGATTCCTGACCCAATGGAGGTATGTCTAAGGAAGATACTGCACTTGTCCTTAGCCAAACCAATTCATACTAGGAATGGGTGGCTGTGATAGCCTGTACGGTCAGCTGACACTGTCAATTATCGTTGCTCATTGCTGTTTGTTTTAATGCTTTGTCGTTAGAAAATAAAAATCATAGATAGTCTATGGTGTATTTTAATTGAATATTCTGTGGTTTTGGCATTTTGTAGACCTTCACGCATGACTCATACTCTCAAAAGTGTGCTAAATGTTGCTGAACAACTCCCCTGAAAAGCTTCTTTTTTTTTTCTTTTCTTTTTTTAGTGCAAATTATAGTTGGGTAGCAACCGTCTCGGGGACAGGCTGCTGTGTCTCTCAAACATTCAAAAACAATTTAATATGAAATAGAAGGACAGTGGCAGGGGACTCTAGGCACTATAACCACCCCACCAAAATTAAGTGACTACCAAAGCAGCAACATATAAAAAATATAGTATCTGTATATAGATATTGAATATTCAGTAAAATGTAGGTCACAATATTGTATAGAGGGATGGAGAGTGACAGGGTCCAGGACACAGGAGAATTCACAGCAAGATAAGGAAACTCAAGGTCTGCAGTTTCACTTCTGATACATTACTGCAGCTAAAACTGAAAATGTAACCATCGTAGCAACGTAACAAACATCTAAACTGCTCTGCTCCCGGAACAGAATGGATATTTGTATGTTATGTTAATCTATTTATTCATTTTCAACAGACTTTACCTACCTTTGAGAGCAGTCAAGATTTTTGGGAAATAGAAAACCTACCAAATAGGCATTTAGAGAATAAACAGGTGACACAAAATATCAAGCACTGATTTTTAGCAGTATTTATGTCCTTGGTAAATATACCCCTTCTGTTTTTATTGTTGCCTGGCGTATTGTACAGTAGGATTGCATTTTTACAATAGCTCTTTAAAAGGTTTGTAATGGCTTGTATATGTCTAAGATCAATGCAGCTCTTTTGACATGTGAGTCATCACCACGAGCATAATGCACGGGTAACGTGATTTGAAGTTTATGTCCTTTGCAGGAGATTAGGACTTCATGGTACAGATGGGAACAACAATCACCAGAATCACCGTGCAAGCAGCCGCAGTGATAAGCGCTGCCATCTTGCAGACCTTGGCTCGACGGAACTCGGCCTCCTTTCTCTTCAGTAGGGAGTCATAACCTGGAGTGTAAATGTCTTCCATCCAAAACTCAAGATTATTGGGGTTCAGGGATTCTTGAGTCTGTAAGGAGAGGTATAGTAGACCACAGCAGTTTAAGATTACCAGTGAGCTGAATCAGCTGCTGGATAACGCCATTGTCTTTGTACACTTCTGAATTCTACCTGGCCAGTTGGTTCCTGCCCCACCTGTCTGCAATCAGATACACACACCACCAGTAAGACATTGCATCCTGATTGCTTCCTTGGTGTAGTCCTGGTTAATTGTTAAGATAACACTGTTTCTACTGTTATCCTTTAGCCTAAGCAATTTCCAAAAACTATTTAATCAACCAAGGAACTTTATTTATTATATGTCTATAGTTATTATATGTTTATTATATATCTCTATATCTATATTGCTTTAGGGTATAATGTATGTAACTCTAATTTTACCCCATGCTTCATGTACAGCCTAACTAGAGCTAACCACTATTCTGATGACCTTCAGCTGTCCTTGGCTTTCATGTCAGACCTTTTGAAAGATTTTTATGGACTGCCATAAGAGTAATCTGAATGTACCTTTCCTGGTTAAATACTTTGTTATTATAATTATTTTTCAGCAATGTGTCAATTAATTAATTCGCTATCAGAGAGTTGTCTTACCCTTATCTTCAACTTGCCTTCACACTTGGTTAACCCTACTACACCATCATTGACTTGGCCATTTATATAATAAAATGTAGCATGAAATATTGATTGACCAACTGGAAATCCATCTTTTTTGAATATGCAAGTGTAACCGTTTCTATGCAATCCTACTTTTTACATTAAGAGCACATATTAACAAGGTCCCTTATCCCCAATTGTTCCTAGCGAATGTTCCAGCAAATATTTAGTGTGGGGGGAGGCGTTTATGCTTTTACATCACCCATTTGGAATACGTTTTTTATGACAATAGCTTAAGTAATCTGGGGTTTAGGTGTGTATAACACAAATATACTTTAAATTATCTGGCGTTAAATTAGTATATACCTTATAATAACATTTACCTATTCATGGTGTGTAATTTTTTTAATAATACAATTATGCGATTTAGACTTTCTCCATTACATAGATACCCTGTCCATTCCAGCATATTCTGGAATGCCACCATTATTTCAAGAATTCTACAATAATTTAGGAAACAGCAATAAATGCAAAACAAGCAATGGAACATCATTTAAAAAGCTACCAATCTATACATTAGAATTAACAGTGAAAGCTGACTTTTTCGTGAAATAATAACTCTTTTCCTCCAAAAGGCCGTGTATTTTTATTTGTAAATAATATTGCTTTTTAAGTGAAAACATTTTTTATTCATTTTAAGCTCATTGTAAAAATATTCTACCGAGCTCATGGGGTCAATCTTATTAAATCATTTAAAGTGACACTCCCAGGGTCTGTTACGCTCCCCTATATTAAATTTTAGTTTCATAATAATAGAATATAGTCACCCTCAATTGTCCCTTATTTGCTATACGTCAAAACAATTGTTGAGCATATCCCAAAAATCCTTGCTGCCGGACTAATGAAAAGAACAAAGGACTGGAGTGAAGTCTATGTGAGAACATAAGTAGTTATGTTGTTTGGAGTGTCACAAACTAGTATTTTGCCAGGTGCTATTTACTTGGACAAATTATATTGTCTTTTTTTGTTGTTTTTTTCTACTAAGTAATGGTAAAATATGGGAGTCATGCAGACATTGTAATAGAAAAAATAGACATCTTTATTTGTAAGAGCTATTACTCCTGCGATTTGTAATGCACTCTGATAGGAGACATTTTAGATTTGTAGCTTGTTAAACAGGAACGAAATATCATGTCAAAAACAGCTATTTCAACCTTATATTAATTTAACATGACATGACTTTATTCCTCTGAAAAGCAGATGTCAAAACACATGAATAAAACAAGTTTAATTAATTTATCTGCTTTAAAATGTATAGCACACACACACCCTTTCTTCAGGATATGCCTGTGACTTTGTGTGGGTGACTGTGTGTGCATGATTTAATGTGGGTGTTTGATATAACTGAGACACTTAGCCTGGAAGCTGTAAGTTTTTTTTTTGTTTGTTTTTTAATTTTTAATTCTGACCTAAATTATCAAATTGTTCTTGTCCTATTCACATTTTATTGACTAAACCCTTAAAATAGATGTCTGAAGGACCTCTGGAGGAGGAGATTGAAACAGCATTGAAGGACCTTGGCAATGGAATTAAGGTGAATGTTAAATGGTTTTGAACCCTTTCATTCGCATGGAGGTAGGGGGAAGAGACGGACCTACAGTTAGGGATAGGGGCATAATATAGCGCTATGGTGTTCCTTTACGGGCTGAGAGTGGGGACCTATAGGATACCATTTTCAAAGGAGACTTCTGGTATTGAAATTTTAAATAACTATTCTTTAGGTATTACCCTTTGCATTGTGTGGTGCAGAGAGCATTTCAGTGTTTATCCTTCTGGTATACGTAGGATAACGTAGATACATATAAGTCCCCACTTTCTTGTCATTTTCAGATTTTAGGAGGTAATCTTAATCATGGAAGATAATTTCTATTGGGTGTTTCACTAAAACATATCCCATACACACACACACACACACACACACCATCTCTACTCCTAGGTCATCGTTAGCTAAAATGTTAATGACTGTCTAATTTCATGATAAATAACAGCTGCAATTCTATAGGTTAGGCCTCATTTTCTAGGTAATGGGGTTGAAAGAATGGGTGGTAGATGTTTATTAAAGTGTGTACATAGGGGTTGTAAATGCAAGGGGAATGATAGCTGGCTTCTGTTTGGATCACAAAGATCTTTTTTGGATACTGCATGGAATGCGTGTGTACACTTACATTTCCATAGAGTAACATGGCTGGACAAAGTTGTTTTAAATATAAAGTGAGTTGTCTGATAAAGCAACATTTATGGTAAACGGTTAAATAAAGAGTACTAGGTGATCCTTGTGCAAGCTGTAAGGCAACAAGATCATGCAGGTGGAGATGGTTTTTCCTATGGTATATACAATATAAAGAATTGAATTAGGAGCTTTAACAGCATTTTGTTACATATTGTAAGAGGACTGTTCTATCTGTATTACCAGATAATCATTGGAATCATAGTGCAACCAGATGTTTAGTTAATCAATATTTGTCCTTTCTCAATAGCTCTGCTTATTTTCTATTGTACTATATGTGATTCACTAGATTCCAGAGCCAGCATTCTTGATATATGTGATGATTGTGCCCCTGTCTTGACTCTTCACCTACCAGTGGCGTAGAAAAATGTATACTGACTGCTATAGGGTAACATTATACAGAACCACATATTTTATAGACCTAATTTAAAAAAACAAATGCTTTTTAGATTGATCTGCTGTCACCATAATATTAAAAAAATGAAAAAAAGGCAACTAAATGTGCTCAAGTCCAAATTATTGTTCTAGAATAAATTGTGTCTTTTTGGTGACAGTGACTGATCTGTTTACATATGTAAGTGTGTCAGGATGACTGGTGCATGTAAGATTTATGTATGATGGCAAAGTTATGCACACATTGTATGCGACATTGGTAAATGACTGCTTTAGCGTGTGGGTGATAATGCGACAAGGTCATGTATCACAGACATCATACATGAGATTAATGCGTTTTTACATCACATCTCAACATGAGCGAGAAATGGGTAAATATACAGAACGACTGTATATTTCTATTGCCACTTACTTGCAGGTCTAGAGCAGTCAGCCTTCCTTTCTCTCCTGAGTTATGTGCATATTCTTCTATGGTCCACGAAGGCTGGGTGCGTTTTAGCTCTGCCATTTCTGTGAGACGCATGTCTGTATAGATTGGATTACTCTTCATGTGGGACTTCAGGGAAGCTGGGTATGGATGTGGGCTAAAAACCTGCTCCACCATGTAAGTATCCTTGTGTTTGGCCATCCTATGCATATGGGGAAGGTCTTGCTGGCGTTCCACCTATAAGAAGTGAGAACATTAAAAAAAAACACCATAATTTCATGGTCATGTGATTGGGTGTAATATAATTGTGCAATTACTTTACTCTAACATTGTCATAAAACTGTAAGCCAACTACTGACAACTGCAGCTGGGCGTTTAGTAAAAGTGCTCTTAACTAAAAATAATTACTTTCTTCATGGTTATTATACAGTTTAAGTAAGACAGATCAGGTACCAAGAAGAGTGAATACGAAATTCCATAGTAAATGCTACAAATATATCCCATTCTTATATATACTCAGATATCAGCAAGAATCTCAGCAAGCCTATTGTGGAACACCGGCAGCAGTGAAGCAGACAAATCCAATCTGTCTAATGCCTGATGTCCGGTCTTCTGGAAAGATGAAGGGATGGCTAATACTAGTGCTTCTGCTTATAAGTGTCTGGTCAGCATTAATTAAAAATGTAACCATTTATATTGATGTCATGCCAAATTTGCAGGACTTCTTAATACCAATATTGAGTGGTAGGCATGTTAGTCCCAGAGCTTACCGCTGAGGATACTCAATATCTTTCCCCCCAGATCTAGAAGCTTTGGGTTAGTAGATGGTAAAAGCCTGGTTATGTATATTTATACACTGATTAGCAAATATTTGTATATTTTGTGAAATTCATAAAGAATGGCCTGGGATTTCGATTTGACATGATTGACACCTAAAGACGACACATCTTAATCTTTCGTACCTAAAGTAATTTCTACTGCCTAGGACAATCATGGAATTCTCTGTCTTTCTGGTTACCCTAAGCCTAATAGCCGCAAAATCCAATATTGTCATGCTATGCACTCTGAAACATCACATGAAGGCTACAAAGCTCATTTGAAAGACTGATTTCTTTTTGTTCATTTTTCAGTAATGAGAATTGGTCAGAAAGCTTCTGAGCTAACTTTGGCTGGTCGTTTGTGTTATGATTCAGCATGTTTTTTTCTTTGGTAGATACACAGCCATTTATCAAAATTAATGACAACTCTAAACTAAAATAAAGAGGATAAAATACCTACATTTGCAGCCTTCAGTGAATCACGCACTTTTAAAAAAAACATTTCAAGTAAGAATATCATTAATGAGTTAAAGCTGAAAAGATTTTTCATGAAATGAAAAACAAAAAACTTAAATAGAGCATCTTTCGTTTAGATGCAATAACGTATTCCTTTGACACAGCAAGACAAAGCTGTTCTTGAATAGAAGTCCTGTTTTCCATTTATAGAGTAGTCACATAATCTTCTTACTATGCTAGGCTAGCTCCGGTCTCCCAGTATGTTCAGTGTGCAGTTATAAGATATCACTTGTTAAGTGAAGGCAGAGACAAGCACATTGGGTAATACCCTGCTGTGGGTGGCTTTTTGGGGGGTCTAACCCCCTCATTTATACTCCCTTCCTTTTCCCTTATCCCTGTATTTACC
Source organism: Pelobates fuscus (assembly GCF_036172605.1). NCBI lineage: Eukaryota > Metazoa > Chordata > Amphibia > Anura > Pelobatidae > Pelobates > Pelobates fuscus. The sequence continues at coordinate 294,848,939 of NC_086319.1, forward strand.
TGAGCTTTGTAGGTAAGCTGGAATATCTAACCTTAGATCCTTTTAAGCTTTGTGTACCTTAGCTCATCCAGCAGATTTTATACACAGATTTTCTTTCTTCTGTGTATATGTGTCTATGTACATGGTTGTGTATATATATCACATATACTCCTTTGCCTCTCCCTTCCCCATTTGGTTACTATTTTTGTTTCCCCTTAGGATTAATAAAGGTAGGGCTTCCTCTATGTGTTACTCTCCTAATCAGGACTTTTAGTCCATTTTCCCTACATTTTCTGTTATTAGTGGGTTATTCCCACATCTAGGAGAATAATAGTGGGTTTTTTGTTGGAGCTAACCGACTAGCCCCCAGACTTTTTGGGACTCTTTGATTAGCTCCTATTTATTTCATATCAACCTTTGTAATACCCTGATATATCACTGCCTTATTTGACACCTATAATATTGGAATGTTACATTTAAAAGCCATCAACACAGCAGAGAATTAACAGGTCAAATCTCCAGTGATAACAACTCATTGTTACTCTGGGAAGGTTTGGGGTTCCCATTAATAGATTGGCAGTCTCCATTCTGCTGGGAAGGTGTAGATGTTGGCAATGTCACAGGTGCCTCATTATAGGGCCCTATTTAGCCTCGTACTGCAGAGAGCCCCAGATGGAATATTTCCCCAAGTAAGTGGGTTAATCTTAAGAGCAGATATTAGGCTGTTAGAGTAGGACCTGCCAAAGATGGGGTACATTGACATTTTGGCAGGTTTATGCAATGTATGATCATATACTGTAACTAAACCACCACTATTTTTGCCTAGATTAATTGTTTTTAAAAAAACTAATAAAATCTGTGGGCTTTAAACTTGCTGTTTAGTGGATGAGTGAGTGCGCTGGATCTTGTGTATTACATACATACATACAGGGAGTGCAGAATTATTAGGCAAATGAGTATTTTGACCACATCATCCTCTTTATGCATGTTGTCTTACTCCAAGCTGTATAGGCTCGAAAGCCTACTACCAATTAAGCATGTTAGGTGATGTGCATCTCTGTAATGTAAAGGGGTGTGGTCTAATGACATCAACACCCTATATCAGGTGTGCATAATTATTAGGCAACTTCCTTTCCTTTGGCAAAATGGGTCAAAAGAAGGACTTGACAGGCTCAGAAAAGTCAAAAATAGTGAGACATCTTGCAGAGGGATGCAGCACTCTTAAAATTGCAAAGCTTCTGAAGCGTGATCATCGAACAATCAAGCGTTTCATTCAAAATACTCAACAGGGTCGCAAGAAGCGTGTGGAGAAACCAAGGCGCAACATAACTGCCCATGAACTGAGAAAAGTCAAGCGTGCAGCTGCCAAGATGCCACTTGCCACCAGTTTGGCCATATTTCAGAGCTGCAACATCACTGGAGTGCCCAAAAGCACAAGGTGTGCAATACTCAGAGACATGGCCAAGGTAAGAAAGGCTGAAAGACGACCACCACTGAACAAGACACACAAGCTGAAACGTCAAGACTGGGCCAAGAAATATCTCAAGACTGATTTTTCTAAGGTTTTATGGACTGATGAAATGAGAGTGAGTCTTGATGGGCCAGATGGATGGATTGGTAAAGGGCAGAGAGCTCCAGTCCGACTCAGACGCCAGCAAGGTGGAGGTGGAGTACTGGTTTGGGCTGGTATCATCAAAGATGAGCTTGTGGGGCCTTTTCGGGTTGAGGATGGAGTCAAGCTTAACTCCCAGTCCTACTGCCAGTTTCTGGAAGACACCTTCTTCAAGCAGTGGTACAGGAAGAAGTCTGCATCCTTCAAGAAAACATGATTTTCATGCAGGACAATGCTCCATCACACGCGTCCAAGTACTCCACAGCGTGGCTGGCAAGAAAGGGTATAAAAGAAGAAAATCTAATGACATGGCCTCCTTGTTCACCTGATCTGAACCCCATTGAGAACCTGTGGTCCATCATCAAATGTGAGATTTACAAGGAGGGAAAACAGTACACCTCTCTGAACAGTGTCTGGGAGGCTGTGGTTGCTGCTGCACGCAATGTTGATGGTGAACAGATCAAAACACTGACAGAATCCATGGATGGCAGGCTTTTGAGTGTCCTTGCAAAGAAAGGTGGCTATATTGGTCACTGATTTGTTTTTGTTATGTTTTTGAATGTCAGAAATGTATATTTGTGAATGTTGAGATGTTATATTGGTTTCACTGGTAAAAATAAATAATTGAAATGGGTATATATTTGTTTTTTGTTAAGTTGCCTAATAATTATGCACAGTAATAGTCACCTGTACACACAGATATCCCCCTAAAATAGCTATAACTAAAAACAAACTAAAAACTACTTCCAAAAATATTCAGCTTTGATATTAATGAGTTTTTTGGGTTCATTGAGAACATGGTTGTTGTTCAATAATAAAATTAATCCTCAAAAATACAACTTGCCTAATAATTCTCCACTCCCTGTACATATATATACAAGTGGAAGCTTGGCACTCTCCTCCAAAGCTAATTAATTGTATCTCATATGCCTGGGTGCAAATTGCTGGCGTCAAATATATAAACAAATAAATGAAAAATCAAAATGCACTCACAGGTCTTTGTGTTAGTAGAAAAATTGGTGCTTTATTTGTTCATCAATGGTGTACAGAAATCAATCGACGTTTCGACCCTGCCGGGTCTTTTTCAAGATCATGAAAAAGACCCGGCAGGGTCGAAACGTTGATTGATTTCTGTACACCATTGATGAACAAATAAAGCACCAATTTTTCTACTAACACAAAGACCTGTGAGTGCATTTTGATTTTTAATTTATTTGTTTACACACACATATATATATATATATATATATATATATATATAAAATAAAAGTAAAGAGTGCACTCAATGTCTTCTAAGTTAAAGGTGGGTTTAATGTTTAAACAAGCAAAATTTCATAAATGTGGACGATTGACGTTTCGACCCTACCGGCCTTTTTCAAGATCTTGAAAAAGATGCGTAGGGTCGAAACATTGACCGTTCACATTTCTGTAATTTTGCTTCTTTAAACATTAAACCCACCTTTACCTTAGAAGACATTGAGTGCACCCTTTACTTTTATGATATATGTTTTTTGCGGGTTTGCGCCTAGGCTACATTATTTTGTTACTTTGTGTCAGGAGAGTGACAAGTTTACCTTTGCAACATGTACAGGGCCGGTGCAAGGATTTTTGCCGCCCTAGGCAAAAGTAAAGTTTGCCGCCCCCCATCCCCCCCCCGATATGACATCACAATGCCCCATGTTAACTAACGCAAGTGCTGCAGTGCCACCGTGTTTACATTAAAAGGCCTGCAGGGACAGGCTTTAGACACCAGAACCACTACATTAAGCTGCAGTGGTTCTGTGGACTAAAGTGTCCCTTTAATGTGAGGTAAATTAGAGATTAGTGCCACAAATAATATACTAGATTGCCTACTTACAATCAGATGAGGATGGTGATGGGCTCTACCTGCAGTCTGGCTCCACTGGTCTGGTGTAGAACAGGCTCTCTGGAGGCTGTTTGTGTTCTGGGAGAACAGGAAGAAGGCTCCATTTTTTTTAAGGCCCTTTGCACAGCTCAAGGTCTGGGCCCCAGGGTCCACCTTCATGTTCCACCAATTAGTTTGTTCACAGGAGTAGGGGATGTCCTGATATGTGTGTAAGGAATGCATTGTGTGAATCTGTGTTTGTATGTGTAAGGGCTGCAATGAGTGTTTCTGTGTATGTACGGGATGCAGTGTGTGCGTCTGTAAGGGGTGCATTGAGTGTGTGTAAGGAATGCATTGTGTGTTTCTGTGTGTGTAAGGGATGCATTGTGTGTAAGGGTTGAATTGCTTGTGTGTGTGTGTCTGTGTGTGTAATGCATTGTGTGTTTTTCTGTGTGCAAGTGTGTGTGTGATGGATGTCAATCTCTCCCCCCTCCCTTGTCACTCTCTTCTCCCCCGCTCCCTCCCTCGTCACTCTCTTCTCAACCCCCCTTGTCCCTCTCTTCTCCCCCCTCTTGTCCCTCTCTTCTCCCCCCTCTTGTCCCTCTCTTCTCCCCCCTCCTCCCTTGTCACTCTCTTCTCCCCTGCGTGTCCCTCTCTTCTCCCCCTCCCTTGTCACTCTCGTCTCCCCCGTTGTCACTCTCTTCTCCCCTCCCCACTCTCATTCCCCCTCCTAATCCCGTCAATTCCCCTCCCTGTCAATTTATCCCCCCCCTTTCAATTTATTCCCCCCACCCTGCCTGTCCATTTATCCCCCCCCTCCCTGTCCATTTATTCCCTCCCCCTCCTGTCCATTTATTCCCTCCCCCTCCCTGTCCATTTATTTACCCCCTCCCTGTCCATTTATTTACCCCCCTCCCTGTCCATTTATTTCCCCCCCCTGTCCATTTATCCCCCCCTCCCTGTCCATTTATTCCCCCCTCCCTGTCTGTCCATTTATTCCCCCCACCCTGCCTGTCCATTTATTCCCCCCTCCCTGTCCTCCCCCCCTCCCTGTCCATTTATTTCCCCCCTCCCTGTCCATTTATTTCCCCCCCTCCCTGTCCATTTATTCCCCCCCTCCCTGTCCATTTATTCCCCCCCCCTCCCTGTCCATTTATAACCCCCCCTCCCTGTCCATTTATTTCTCCCCCCTCCCTGTCCATTTATTTCTCCCCCCCCTCCCTCTTCATTGATTTCTCCTCCTCCCCTCCCTGTCCAATTATTTCTCCCCCTCCCTGTCCATTTATTTCTCCCCCTTCCCTGTCAATTTATTTCTCCCCCCCCGCCCCCCTCTTCATTGATTTCTCCTCCTCCCCTCCCTCTCCATTTATTTCTCCTCCCCCCCTCTCCATTTATTTATCTCCCCCCCTCTCTATTTATTCCCCCCACCCTGCCTGTCCATTTATTCCCCCCTCCCTGTCCTCCCCCCCTCCCTGTCCATTTATTTCCCCCCCTCCCTGTCCATTTATTTCCCCCCCTCCCTGTCCATTTATTCCCCCCCTCCCTGTCCATTTATTCCCCCCCCTCCCTGTCCATTTATTCCCCCCCCTCCCTGTCCATTTATTCCCCCCCCTCCCTGTCCATTTATTTCTCCCCCCTCCCTGTCCATTTATTTCTCCCCCCCCTCCCTCTTCATTGATTTCTCCTCCTCCCCTCCCTGTCCAATTATTTCTCCCCCTCCCTGTCCATTTATTTCTCCCCCTTCCCTGTCAATTTATTTCTCCCCCCCCGCCCCCCTCTTCATTGATTTCTCCTCCTCCCCTCCCTCTCCATTTATTTCTCCTCCCCCCCTCTCCATTTATTTCTCCCCCCCTCCCTCTTCATTGATTTCTCCTCCTCCCCTCCCTCTCCATTTATTTATCTCCCCCCCCCTCTATTTATTCCCCCCCACCCTCCCCTACCTGTATAGTAGCGTGGCCGAGCTCTGTATCATGGTCCGCGGGTACAGGGAGCTTTTGTTTCCTGTACCCGGCGGACTAACAGGAAGTGAACACCAGTGTTCACTTCCTGTTAGTCCGTCCGAGTACAGGAGACAGATGCTCCCTGTACCGGCGGACTATACTGCGCTCGGTCACGCTACAGAGAGGGAGTGACAGGAGGGAGCGCTGAGCGCTTCCCTCCTGTCAGCCCCCTCCCTCTCCTCATGCTGCGCCCGGGCGGTGCGCCCTCATGGACGCACCAGCCCGGGCAAAGCTGCAGCCGCCTGAGGCTCTCTACAGAGCGCTCGGGCGGCTGCAGCATTAGGGGGGCCGGCGCTCCTGGCGGCGCCCCTTCCCAAGGGGCGCCCTAGGCGGCTGCCTAGTCCGCCTTACAGGTAGCGCCGGCCCTGAACATGTACACAAACTATCTTTCTCTCCCTCCGTCATATATATTTGTAAGGAGTCCAGTGTTCCATTGTACAGTATTGATGACTGCATATATATATATAGTTGTTGATAGTTTCAAATACATTCTTAGTGAGTACATATCTCTGATTTAAGGGCTATTTACATTGCTGCTCAGGTTACTGAGTGATTAGTATAGCTTCTACATGTAGCATTTTTCACATAAAAGCCAAGAAAAAAAGAAAAAGAAAACCTTATAATAATAATAATTATAAAAAAAATCAAGCAACGAAATGTTATATTTTATATTCTTCTAATATGTGTATCAATAATCTATTGGTATTGGCCATGTTTCCAGCTAACTAAATAAGGCATGCTGAGTTAGATGGCATAGTCAGATAGAATACGATGGCATGGTCGCATATCTATAAAGCATGCACCGTGCACTCACTGTCACCATTCTGTACATCATCTTGAGGAAAGTAAGACTACTGAGTAGCAAGACACTGACCTGCAACATATAAGTGTTGATTGAAATGTAAATGTGGAAGGAGGCGGAGCTAAGCATCTGAAGCGAGTGGTCGCATGGCTGCGGAGCTCCAGATAGGAAAGCAAAACAAGCGACAATTTCAGCAACGGAACCCGCAAAAATACAAACCCAGAGACAGCCCGAAGACCCAGCTGCACGAATGGGACGGAAAACTAAAAAAGCGAAACCCGACAAGCCCCGCCAGGGTATGGATATCGGGGAATTATGGCGGCAGGCGCACGAGGCAGGAGGCGCCAACATGGCGGCCTTGCATGGAGGCTGCTCGGATTTTACAGAGGGGTCATCAGAGGATGATGAGGGAGGCCCCACAATGAACATGACAATCCCACCTCAACCTAGGGTGTCATCACACACAAAGGCACCTACTCCTGTGACAATGGAGGCCATCGGGGAATTAATGGCAGACCACCACAGGAAAATTGCGGCCGACGTAGCCCTAATCAGGGAAGACATCAAAGGCATTAATGAGAGATTGGGAAACGTGGAAGTCTCCACTACCAACCACACTAACCAGATCTCAGACCTACAAGCAGTGATCAAGGACCTGCAACACAAAACCTTGCAACATGAACAATTAATTGCCACACAAGAAGACAGGTACCATCAAAACAATCTTAAGCTCAGGGGAGTCGCTGACTCCATACCAGAGGCGGAAATACCACACTTCGTCAGGCGTCTCCTCACAGAACTACTGACCCCAAAGGTGGCGAAAACGATTACCATGGAGGATTTATTTCGCATCCCACGACCAGCAACGGCCCCACCTGCCACCACGGGGGACGTAATTTTGAAGTTCCAGTCAGCCAAAGACAAGAAGAAGGTCATGGAGGCCACCAAAGGTCAGTCGGCTTACCCCTTTGAGGGGATGACCCTCTCTCTTTATGCGGACTTGTCGGCCGGGACACTGGCGTGGAGGAGATCCCTGAGCTCATTTACGGCCCTCCTGCGCCTCCACCAAATCCGCTACCGCTGGGGCCCGAGCCGCACTCTCACCATCGACACAGGTGACGCCAAGCACACTGTCCATAACCCCCAGGAGGCCGCTGAGATATTGGGGCTACTGAACCTGCCCTCAGACCCTACAGCTCAAGAGACGCGCCCGGCAGGACCCACACGCCTGCTAGGAAGACACGCCGTAGGTGCCCCGGAGTTCGTGCCCAGGAGACAGCCTACAGACTCGTATGCAACGACCACCACATGAACCTGGACCCAGCAGTGTGCCCTCCTGGGCCCTCCGGGAGACGGACCTCACCACGGCACAAACTTTATTATTGACCTTGGCCCAACAACCCCACACTAGGGACCGCTCCAGGCCAAGTACGAACAGCATGCAATAGAGACGGTCTAAGAGGGCACTTGTTAACAGACAGACCTCTGCAGGTTTATTTGGGGACCGGGGAGATATTTAGTTTATAATGTTCTCTAGAGAAGGTCTGACGAGAGCAGGTTATCTGGACCTACCTGCCTCCTCCTCAATGAGTACAATAGCACGGCTCCACCATTATAAATAACAACCACCACTCAAGGTGGAGCTGCATTCAGGTGCCCGCAATTTACGCGAGGTAGATACTTAACCTAGCTCTGTTATATGTTATCAGTTTTTATTGTTCATGACACCAAACACCGCTCCTCTCCCGCTGAGAAAAAAAGAAAAAGTGTTGAAAGCGCTATACGACCATAGCACCACACAGGGGAATCACGGCCCCTTATTGTCATACAGGCAGCTACACGCTAACCGTTTACTTCAGGTTTTCCCGGTCATTCTCTCATCTTCCACCCACAGAGACGGTTAGCAAGAGGGACAGGCACCGACTAAAGTAAGGGGGGGCCTCGGTGGGTTTACCCTAATGGCATCCGATAGGCAAGGGGGCGACGTACCGACCATGCACCCGAGGACCCAATGCTCCCGAACAACCTGTCACACAGGCCTACAGCCCTACACCCCACTGAAACCCCAGACAGCCCACCCAGCCTGAAGGGACCACCTATTGTACAACGGAACAGAACCATCACATACATATACATTGCATTGGGCAAGGTGCTCCACCGACCCCACCGACAGCTCACCCACATACAGCACAGGGCTTGACTGATCTCGCTTACGTCCACCCAAATGTCCCTGCTGGCGGCTCTAAATAAGACTGACCACTTCCGGGAATGCCCTTACCTGACCGCAAAGGCGACGAACCTGACGCCACGACGGGACACCTGACAGTGCGACATTGTACAAGGTTTCCAAACTTGTTCTCACTGGATGCTTATATAATGATTAGTGCCACAACAAAGTTGTATTAGAAAAATATGTTTTCACTCATGTTATAATGCCACTCCTGTACTCCAACTGCTTGTCTTCATTTAAATATAAATATAGATGAATGTCCCCTGCACAGAGGTAGCATATCATGGCATAACATGTCAGCGTTTATCAGCTAGCACAGCCTACACAACCTAACACCTCACGCTGTCAGCCTTGGCGACACCAAACATAGCAAGCCTAGCCTGCTATGCCACCTAAGCCTACAATTTAGCAGACTCCCATACCTAATATGTGCACTCCTAACAGTAATTGTAAGGTTAAATCGAATGTCCTGCTTTGTTCTTCTAGACAATGTCGATATATACTAACTCGGACATGACTGCCTAGCTTCAACCTTGCGTGTTTTACACTCTCAAAAATGTGCTATTTCTGCAAATGTCATACCAATGCTTGTTATCGTGTTTCACACTGAAGGCTTACTAATGTTGTTGTGACATTGTGAGCATACTTGGATTCTATCAAAAGCACATAAAAAATAAAGAATAAAAAAAAAAAAAAAAAAAAAGAAATGTAAATGTATATATATACCTTAAAACCCTGTCCTACCAGGGTATACAAAGTTCATATAGGGCCAGTGAGGCTTAATTTGTAGTATATTTTTGTATTAGTACCTGTATTTACAGTACAGTATGTGTTAAAGGAACACTATAGTGTCAGGAATACAAATAGTTCAGCCCCACATGCCTCCTTGGCTAAGATCTCAGCAAATCCAATGCTTTCGGGCTATTGGGCATGCATGGCAAAACGCCACACTGCGACAATCAGCATTTCCTTACAAAGCTACATTGAATCGATGCATCTCTATGAGTAACGTTGAGCGCCTCCATGCAGTGCATGAAGACGGTGACCGTCAGTGCTGTACACTGTTCAGAACTGTCCCAGGAAGCACCTCTAGTGACCTTCTCAGTGACTACCACTAAATGGTAATCCTAGGCAGTAATGTAAACACTGACTTTTCTATGAAAAGACAGAATTTACATTAAAAAGCCTGCAGGGGCATGCTATATACACCAGGAAAACTACATTAGGCTGTAGGTGTTCTGGTGACTATAGTGATACCGGAGAAACTGACGGAAGCCAAGCACAGAGAGATGGACACAGGTTTCTTCAGGAAGGAAGAGATTCTTTATTGGATCACCGATCGGGACTCAGAGGGACTAGCGTCACCAAAATACAGCAAATTCTGAGCCCCGGACAATAGTGCAGGCTCCTTATATAGGCACATAACTCCTCCCATATTAAGCTCCACCCGCACATTCTCTTAACCAATCAACACAAATAAGAATTAACTTCCTGTTTGACCGCATGGCTTGTCCAGCACAATGGAGGAGGGGGAATACTACATCCTGTATTCTTGCACATGCTCCGTACACTACTGATCGTATCTTGCCTCGTGCAACCAACTGATCGATACGTCAGCATATGCACGTACACATGCCACGTGGTAATCTCGGCCTACTAAATTTATTTTTACCAAGATTCCACCACATTCCCCCCTTTGATGCCTCTTGATATTTCACAATTACTTGAGGCATCACCTAACCTTGGTTTGCATACACCGCAAGTTACCTTGAACCAGACCAGACTTATCTTATGATGTGAATCTTCAACACTCATCTTCTTGCATTGGTTCTCCCTGATTTAGAGCCTTATACTTATAAATCGCCATTATCTGTGCAGCAGCCTTCCTCTCTGCTATATTTTCTATCAGGCATTGCACAGACCTAACTACTAAGGGTATAAGACACGGCAGGAGTAGACACAACATTAAAATCAGTAGGACTCCACCTACCACTGCCTTAAGCCCTCCAAACCACTCATACCAGCTACCAAACCAACTACTTGGATTATACCCTTTCCATACCTGAGTAGGCACATGCGCTAGTTTAACCATATGGCTAGTAAGCTCAGCTATTGCTTGCCCTTCGTCATCTATTTGAAGACAGCAATTGCTCAGGTTAAACTTCCCACATACACCTCCCTCTACTGCCAAAAGGTAATCCAAGGCTAATCTATTTTGGTAGACTGCCGTCCTCATCCTGGTGTTATGCTTCGCTAGAAGATTGAGCGCTTGTGATGTTTCGTTAGTGATAATCTCAACCACCGCCTGTAATCTTATAATTCGGTTGAGCATATAAATAGGGGTTCTGTAACCAAAGGTACCGTCCTCAGCCCACGTGGCTGGCCCATAATAATCTATGATACGCTGGGGAGGCCATTCATCATCTTCCCAGGCGCCTATCTCTATGGGTCCCCTTTTCTTCCTATGATTCACATCATACACTTTAACACCTAAAGTCTCACCTGTTTCAATTGGTAACAAGAAGAAGGATGGTTTGAGCATACCCAACACACATGCCCCTTCCCAGTCCTGTGGCAACTCCGAATAGGCTTTCTTACCACAGATCCAGTACAAATTTGCTGGGGCTCTCCAGGTAGATGTGATGGATAAATCAAACCACACATCCTTTAAATTGGCGTATCTAGCAAACGGGTTAGATGGTTCTGAGACATTTGAAGCCGACCACCAAGTTGTATTCTTTGTATCATCATCATAAGCTTTTTGCCCTAGACAAGTTAATTCTCCTACAGAAGTATTATACATTATTCCTTTCCTTGCTATGCAAACATAACCTATGATGGAGGTCTTTAATCTCCACTCAGATTTACTTCTAACACTCATATGATAATCGGCTTGTGTAGATATCAGTTGGTCAACTGCCTCAGAACCGGACATTACCTCCTTTGCTTCCCAAGGCCATTGGTCTCCCATGTTAGTACCTCCACACACATAGCAGTTGGTAACATTAAGACTACCGGCAATACTTTCGGCTAAATCGATGAACAGGTTTTTAGCATTATGGGGGATCTTATTATCTATACTCATCTCTTCATAAAAGGAATGGTATACTTGATGAGTTTGGGAGGATACCGTATCAGTCTCTATCCCTATAAACAATAATGTCCCAGGATCTAAACCCGTCCCGTATATCTGAAACCCAAATAAATTGCCATATTTGTCTAAGAACTTATCGGGGTTATTTATAAGTATATGGATGGGATTACATTCCATAGACTTACAATATGGGCTAGTCGGCAACTTAGTCACTATCATGTCTTTGTCTACTGTCTGTCCCCAAGTCGCCCACCCCACACAAGACCAATATGGGCAAAAGTTATAATCTTTATTTGGGCATCTAGGACTCACATATTTATTTTTACTACTGGGACAAATATATTTATCATTAGACCCATACGTCCTCTCCCATCTAAGATCCCCACATACATTCCACGGCTTTCTACCACTCGATATCGCTTTACACGCATCAAATAGCAGAACACCCGAAGAATGTACGGATTCTAACACCGTCTTATTAATTAGGGTCCCCTGAGGATCTCCATTCCTGAGAGTCAACCAAATTGTACGAGGTTGATACTCCGGACTGAAGCACTTAGGTTCTCCTACTCCTAAATTGCACACACTATAGTCTATATTTAAGTATCTACATCTCGATACATCTCCTTTACACTCGTATTGTGAATGCCAAATTAGGGTTTGGGAAATATGGTTACCTGTTCTCGTAGTCTTAATGCATACCTCACAGCTAGGAGTGTCGGTACCTCTACCTTCCTGAATATAAAAACACATATAAATAAACACTATCAAAAGCACATCTTTCGCCGTCATCCTCAGTCTTCGTCCGTGCGAAGGCGCCTCAGCTTCCAGGATGTGAGGGCTGCAGGGAATGGAGTTCTGCTCGTCTTCACAGGTGTCCCTTCGAGACTTTCCTGGCTTATATACTATGTGTTGGTAAGCGGACAGGCTTTATTATGGCCTTCTCACTCACGCACCAAATCCCTGTAACAATAAAATTTGTAATCCACACGATTCCTCGTTACTCCGACTGAGTAGTGCGTTTTAACCGGATCTTGCAGGGATTCTCTGGATCTGCTGTAACTTGCCAAGAATCGACTGCTGCTGGTTTAACCCTGGAGTGATGTATCCACGGAGTCACTTCGGCTACTTTTATCGCTGTAGGGGTAGACAAAAGAACAACATAAGGACCTCTCCACTTAGGCCCTAACGGTACATTATTCCACTCTTTAATCCACACTTGATCTCCTGGATGATAACTATGAACAGGGGGATAAATATTCACAGGTAATCTATCTTGTACCCATTTCTGTACCTCCTCCATAGTCTTACCCAACTCTACAACCTGCTGCCGGGTAATTCCTTCTCCCAACTGACTCAAATCCCCCCTTAAGTTACCAAGTACGGGAGATGGTCGCCCATACATGATTTCAAAAGGAGAGAGGCCCATCCTTCTGGTAGGGGTACTGCGGATTCGCAATAGAGCTATGGGTAAGAGAACGTTCCACTTAAGTTGGGTTTCCTGACACATTTTAGCCAACTGGTTCTTAATAGTTCTATTCATTCTCTCTACCTTACCAGAACTCTGGGGTCTATATGCAGTATGAAGCCTCCACTTTATACCAAGCATATGAGTCAGTTGTTGTAGGCACTGATGAACAAAAGCTGGACCATTGTCCGATCCTATAGAACAGGGTAGTCCATATCGGGGTATTATTTCTCGTAGCAGGAATCTTACAACTTCTCCTGCTTTCTCTGTACGAGTAGGACATGCTTCTACCCAGCCTGAATAGGTGCACACAATTACCAGCAGGTAACGATGTCCACCCGATTTAGGCATCACTGTAAAGTCTATTTGTAGATCGGACATGGGGAGTCCCCCCATAAACTGGACTCCTGGTGGCTTTACTGGTCCTTGTCTTGCATTATTTTTAGCACACGTTACACATCTTCGTACAATGGCCTGAGTCAAGTTGGACAATCTTGGTATGTAGAAATGTTTTCTAAGAGATTCTTCAGTACTATCTCTCCCAGAATGTGTCCCGTTATGATAATTTTGGACAATTTCTACCGCTAGTGATGCTGGTATGACTATTCTTCCATCTTCTAGCTGATACCACTTGTTCTCCAAATACTTTCCTGGTTCAGTCTTTAACCACTCCTCTTCTTGAGCTGTATAAACTGGAGTCCATTGGGACAGTGGAGTTGGTATAAGAGCAGCTATATGCCCCACATACTCCTGTCTTCCTGATTCAGCAGCACGCTTAGCTGCACTATCTGCCATCCGATTTCCCTTGGTTACATCACCATCTCCTCTCAGATGCGCTCGACAATGTATGATACCGACTTCTTTCGGCTCCCACACTGCTTCCAATAGTTGTAGGATTTCAGCTGCGTATTTGATTTCTTTGCCTTCTGAATTCAGTAGTCCTCTTTCTTTATACAAAGCTCCGTGGGCATGAGTGGTTAAAAACGCATATTTGGAGTCCGTATAGATGTTCACTCTTAAACCTTCAGCCAATTGTAACGCTCGTGTTAGTGCTATTAATTCTGCCTTTTGTGCTGATGTTCCTTTCGCCAGTGGCCGAGCTTCTATCACCTTGTCTATTGTTGTTACTGCATATCCTGCATAGCGGATCCCTTCTTTCACATAACTACTGCCGTCGGTATAATATTGAACATCGGGGTTCTGGATGGGAAAATCACGAAGATCTGGTCTACTTGAGAATACTTCATCCATTACTTCCAAACAATCATGTTGACTCTCAGTAGGTTGTGGCAAAAGGGTAGCTGGATTTAAGGTGTTTACAGTCTCTAAATGCACTCTTGGGTTTTCACACAACATTGCTTGATACTTGGTCATACGGCTGTTACTAAACCAATGATTTCCTTTGTAATCCAACAACGTCTGTACTGCATGTGGGACTCGTACATAAAGTTCTTGACCCAGAGTGAGTTTATCGGCTTCAGCTACTAGCAGGGCGGCTGCAGCTACGGCTCTTAGACAAGGTGGAAGTCCGCTGGCCACTGCATCCAATTGCTTAGACATATAGGCAACAGGTCTTTGCCATGATCCCAAGTACTGTGTCAATACTCCCACAGCCATTCTTCTTTGCTCGTGTACATATAAGTAGAATGGTCGTGTGTGATCAGGTAGACCTAATGCTGGGGCACTCATCAAAGCCTTCTTCACATCTTCAAATGCCGTTTGCTGTTCTTGGGTCCATAAGAAGGGGTCGTGCTCTGTACCTTTGATAGCTGCGTACAGAGGTTTTGCCAGTATCGCATAGCTGGGAATCCATATCCTACAGAAGCCTGCTGCCCCCAAGAATTCTCGCACTTGTCTTCTATTCTTGGGTATTGGTATTTGGCAGACAGCTTCTTTTCTCTCTGGCCCCATAATTCTTTGACCTTCAGAGATATGGAATCCCAGATATTTGACAGTTGGCAAACACAACTGAGCCTTCTTTCTAGACACCTTGTATCCTGCCTTCCAGAGAATGTGTAGTAGATCGTGCGTTGCTTGCTGACAGATCTCTTTTGTAACTGCTGCTATCAACAAGTCATCTACATATTGTAACAATACACACTCTCCTGGGATGGACTCGAAATCCAGTAGATCTTGACTTAGGGCTGAACCAAATAGGGTAGGTGAATTTTTAAACCCTTGGGGCAGTCTTGTCCAAGTCATTTGGCGTTTTGAGCCCGTTACAGCGTTCTCCCATTGGAAAGCGAAAATACATTGACTTTCTGCGGCAATTCGGAGGCAAAAGAAGGCATCTTTGAGATCTAAGACTGTGAAGTAAGTAGCCCCGCCCGGAATTAAAGCAAGCAGGTTATATGGATTGGGTACAACTGGATGTATACTAACAACCGCATCATTGACTGCTCTCAAGTCCTGCACAGGTCGATACTCATCTGTACCGGGCTTTTGAACAGGCAGCAATGGGGTGTTCCAGGGGGAAGTACAGAATTTTAGGATACCATACCGTATGAACTTATCCAGATAGGATTGGATGTTCTTCTTAGCCTTCTGCGGGATGTGGTATTGTCTTAGGCTCACTGGATAAACCCCAAGTTTTAGTTCAATTTTTATAGGTGGAATATTGCGGGCCAGTCCTGGTGGGTTGTTCTCTGCCCAAACTCCTGGTATGTTAAATAATGTCTCATCACTCCTAGGGTTTTGGCTAGTCAACACTGTATAAAGTCGCCACTCTTCTTCCTTTGGTACGGATAATGTCATGATACCTGAAGGTCCATTAAACTTTAAGGATGTTGTTCCATTTGGTAGGAACGTAATCTGCGCTTGTAATTTTGATAGCATATCACGTCCCAGCAATTGGACTGGACATGCAGGCATATAAAGGAATTGATGTTTTACTACGTGGCCTCCCAATGTACAGAGTCGACTTTTAAGAACCGGTTTTTCAGCACTTCTTCCAGTTGCTCCTATCACAGTAATAGTCCTTCCAGATGGAGGAGCAACTAGATTAGTCACCACTGAATGTTCAGCACCAGTGTCGATCATGAACGCACTCCTTATCCCCCCTATTGATACATCGACCATAGGCTCCGCTCGACCAAGGGGGATGGAGCCCGGTCGGTATCAATAGTCCTCCATGACCGTGTCAGCCAATCCTACAAAGTCCCTACCTTCTCTATCGCGGGACCTTTGCGCTGCTGGAATATACCTGTCTTCCCTAACACTTCCTCTGTTCCCATTACTCCCTCTATTACCATTACTCCCTCCGGGGCCTCCTCTACCTCTCGCTCTGCCTCTAAAGTTTCCGTAGCCTGCCCTGGGTAGGTCTCTCTCGTACTGCTCTCTTTGCGGACATTCGTTCCTCCAATGCCCTTCTTCCTTGCAATACGCGCACTGATTCCTACTCAAAGGCTCCCTACTCCATCTACTATCGCCTCTATCTGGGCCCCGTCTATCTACGCCTGCGATCGCTACCGCTAGCATATCAGCCTTTTTACGCATCTTGCGCTCTTCCTCTTTCTTACTTTCTGTTTCCCTATTCATATAAACCTTATTCGCTACCTCCATTAGTTGGGTGATTGACATACCTGCAAACCCTTCTAACTTTTGTAGCTTGCGCTTAATATCTCCGTAAGCTTGGCTGACAAAGGCGGAGTTCACCATTCGGGAATTATCTGCGTCTTCCGGATTAAAGGGGGTATACAAGCGGTATGCCTCCAATAATCGGTCATAAAAGACACTGGGCGCTTCATCGCTTTTCTGAATCACCTCAACTGTCTTCGACATGTTAATAGCTTTCTTTCCTCCTGCTTTCATGCCAGCAATTATAGCGTCTCTATAGGCTCTGAGTTGGACCATATCAGCACCATTTACGTTCCAATCGGGATCGGTGTTGGGATAATGTGTTGCGGCCCATGCTGCTGGATTAGCTTGGTTCAAAGCACGGGCTCTATCCTCTAGTGCTTTAATGGCTGCTTGGTTAATTCTTGTCCTTTCCTCATTGTTAAACAAAGTCATTAATAACTGCTGGCAATCAGCCCATGTCGGGTTATGTGTCTGTACTATTGAGGTGAACAGATCAGTCATAGCTTGTGGTTTCTCAGTATACGAGGAATTGTGGGTCTTCCAGTTTAAAAGATCGGTTGTCGTGAACGGGACATATACAAAGACTGGGTCAGCATGTGCCATTTGGCCTGCGGCATCGATATAGGCTGACCCAGGATTCAGACGAAGAGGCATCTGATAGTGTCTTAATTGTTGGGCACCGGTCAACTGTCGGGTCTGTATGGGGCTACGTGGAGGGGCGTCAGTCATAGGTTCCAGTCGGGGAGAAATAGGGTATGGGGATATGGGAGCTTGGTTTTGGGAAAAGGTTGTAAATAAAACACTTCGAGCCGAGCTAGATGAAGCTTGACCGGAAGTCTGAAGTGGCGCCAAATCAGGATATTCGTTTTTAATGGGGGTTGGTTCTGATTCCGGAAGGGGAGATTTAGTACGAGGGGGGGTGGATCCTGTACTGGAGGAGGAAGCGGAAGTGGATGGGGGTAATGAGGGGAGGGTTGCAGGACTTCCTGCGTTTGCGTCACTTCCTCTTAACGGAAAGTAAGGGGGCGGCAAAGGGATCTCGGACTCAGGGGGCGTGTCCAAAATGGGCCTAACACCAGTCCTAGTGGACGAACAAGTCCTAGCTACCATGAGGCGACATTGCTCCTCGTGGCATGTCCGGAGCCATTTTGGCGAGTCATTTACGGCCTGTCTCCAACAATCAATATAAGGAAACTGGCCGTAAAGTTCAGGCCTACCTGATACAGCCACGTGTAAGCGCTGTACCAGAGTTGGATCCAAACTGCCACGTGGCGGCCATGCCGCAACCAAAGTAGGCCACTCCCTAGTACACAAAGTGACCAAACGTACAGGAGACATTTTAACCCCAAAATCACAAGTTTTGAATCCCTTTTTAAAATTCTTCACCATACAACCTAAGGGATCCGGAATCGTTGACTGCGACGCACCCATACTTAACAATGGAACGTCGTCGACAACGAATACTATGCACGCGTACTATTCAACAGTCACACCCGTTTCCTCTGGCAACAGCACCACGTGGTACGGTTACCAAGTGAAACGTACACAATAACAATAAACACTCAGGGAATTCCCGTACACACACAGCTGTTACACCAGTCACTATATAACCAATATTATGCCCTTTGGCGTAACTATACAGTCACCCACGCTATAATTCTCTATATACGAATTACCCGTCTATAACACACCCCAGTAACATCGTCTTTTACAAATAGCGGTTACAGTACGGTTAGCATAGGTCAAAGCACAAGTTAAGGTCACAATACAATTATTAGTGGTTATGGTGTTAAACATGCAATAGACGACAATGATTAGTACTTATATACAGTGTCAGTAAATATACAGGGTTATGGTACCGTGCACTATGATACAGCAACACACTATTAACACTCTCGCTAGACGGCTGAGCTCGCGCTATCTAACAAGATATACACTTTACTAAACAATCGTTAACACATTTACAATTCCCAACTAAACTATTGGCCAGTACCTTGAATGGACTACCTAAAACTATATACACCCGTTTTGGTTAGCCACACTGCCCAATCACCACATATAGCGAGCTAGAGAACCGAATTTACACAGGCGCCTCTTAGTCGCACTATCAAAAGTCTAGTGGGTTCCAAATTTACACGCCTTCCCACTTAGCCCAGATAGGTTGAGAGCTAGCGAACCGAATTTACACAGGCGCCGCTTAGTCTCCCGGTCCCTCCGACCTAGCGAACGTAATATACACCCTAGAACGCTAGTCTAGACAAGACACCGGTGTCCGGCTAGGGCTATTTACACCAGGACCCCGCCTGACTAACAAAATCAAACGGTCTGACTAAAGAGCGTTCGATCGAGCGGTGCGTCTTCGCTCCTTCCCTCCGACAGAGGGGGCAGATACACAGATTCAAACCCCTTTGGGCCTACCGCACAATCGGTATACCCCTAGTGGGTCCTGCCGTCTAAAACAGCAGTTGTCTTACCTCCTCGTTCCTGAACCTGAGTTCACACTCATCGACGGGGACACCCCAGCACTTCTCACGTAGAGGCCGATGATCTCCTGGACAACAGACCAGTGGCGCCGAGACGAAGGGAGGTCCACGCAGAAGTTCAGGGGTGCAGCCGTAGAGAACGTGGGCAAAGATAGACCGTCTCACGCCTCTGCCTCTCAGCTACCGTTGAACGATGAGCTTCCCGGCCAATGCACCAAATGATACCGGAGAAACTGACGGAAGCCAAGCACAGAGAGATGGACACAGGTTTCTTCAGGAAGGAAGAGATTCTTTATTGGATCACCGATCGGGACTCAGAGGGACTAGCGTCACCAAAATACAGCAAATTCTGAGCCCCGGACAATAGTGCAGGCTCCTTATATAGGCACATAACTCCTCCCATATTAAGCTCCACCCGCACATTCTCTTAACCAATCAACACAAATAAGAATTAACTTCATGTTTGACCGCATGGCTTGTCCAGCACAATGGAGGAGGGGGAATACTACATCCTGTATTCTTGCACATGCTCCGTACACTACTGATCGTATCTTGCCTCGTGCAACCAACTGATCGATACGTCAGCATATGCACGTACACATGCCACGTGGTAATCTCGGCCTACTAAATTTATTTTTACCGAGATTCCACCACATTAGTGTGCCTTTAATGTCAAAATACAGACATAATTTTTTTTCATTCTACTGGCAATCTGGGAATATGTATTCCTACACCTGCAAGCATACACCTTACAAATATTACGTGGTGGCTGGTGAAATTTAAAGATGGTGGGGCCCTGCCCACACTCTTTTCCTAACTTGTTCGGTTCTATCCATTCAAACCCATATCCTGTTTTTTCAGCCACATATTCATCAGTAGCACGTACAATGCAATAGATTTATTTATTTTTGCAACAAAAACTGGGTGTTTTGGACCAAGCCATCACTGCAAATGTCCATGATATTTGTATGAGTATTTTTTTTTAGATTTCTACAGTTACACCTACACTAGGTTCTATATTCAATATTTCGTTTTGCACCACTTTAGCCCTATTAATTTGTAATTCTTTATTTTCATTGTGCATGAAGTGACAATAGGCATGCAGGGCCACAACAGCAGCTGCAGGCTTTTTCATAACATTTTAGCATTTTAAAGCGTGGCAGAGTAAACAGCACATTTTTTTTGTATAGAAAACACAGAAAAACATTCTGATTTATAACATTGGTAAATTAGTTTAAACATGTTACGTTAGGCAGTCTTAAAATTAGTTGGTCTCGTTTAAGGTTAATAATACGTTTTTTGTCGTTTCGTAGATCTACCTGTCATTAAGACAGTGTGTTATGAGGTACCGAATGTCAACAAGAGTAAAAAGTATAAAAAGAAAGTTAGTGCGTATTGCAAAACTTTAGACTATAGGTGATAATGGTAGGTATACTCCAGGATAGCCTGTCTTATTTTTACGCGTAGTGAACATGCCAGTCAAACTAGCAACTACAGGCTAAACTGTAGAATAATGTAGAACAATTAAGAGGCAATTCAATGCAGTTTATAATGTAAAATAGAATGTTTACATAGTACAGATTAAGTTTAGGGTTACGCCATGTGCTATGCCGTCTCTATGAACTGTGAGTGATGTGTACCATGCACATAGTGGGTGGTTATGGGCCGAATTAACATTGCGCATGGTATGTTGCCTAATTTATGTATGAAAATGTCATGCGCCAATAATAAGTTGTATTATACTGACTTCAAGCTGTAATGCACGCCATTAATACCGCTGGAGACTAAATTAAAGGAACAAGAGAAAATGAGAAATAAAATAACATTCACAGAACATGCTGGGACAAAGTACCCATACAGTATTCTGTAAGACGAGAGCAGTGTAAGAAGTTCCGAGTACATTTTTGTCCATTATGTTTAGAAACGTTATACTGTGTTGTTGGGTACACATAGGTACTAGTTGGTTCGGTAGTTAATGTTCTGGGCTGTAGGTTGTAGCCAGCGGTAACAGTGTCCCGGCAGGTGTACAATGCAGAGGCTGGGGCCCTGCACCGTGTGTTTTACTTGTCGGCTCTTGCAGCCTATGCCCACCGGGTGGGAAGGCCCATCCAGCTTGGGGGTGACCTTTATAAATGTGGTACTAGAAAGTCTCGGTCTAGAGAGTGTGAGGCCGAAGTGGGCTTCGTAGGTGGGGGGCGATGTTCCAGTAGATGAGATGAAAGAAACACCCCTGGCGGATCATTCAGGAGTCACCTGTACCTCTGGCTGCTCCGGTCAATCTTCTGGGGATAAATTCCGCTGCGCTGGCTGTGTCCCAGTTCGGTGGGTTTCCGGTACGTTCTGATGGTCCTTGCTGTGTTAACGAGTCCGTGGGGAGACCCAGCTGTCCTAGGATCGCCGTTGCCTCATGCATGTGTCGCGCTGTGATCGTGGTGCCGCCTTTAGTGATCAGCAAGGTATGGGCAGAGGCCCAGCGGTACTGAATGTGTTGAGCCCGCAGGAGGGATGTTAATTGGTGCAGGGATCGTCTCCATGCCAGCGTTGCCCCAGAGAGATCTGCATAAAAGGAGATAGTCATCTCCTCAAAGAGGTAATTCGGGTGGTTTCTAGCGGCCGCTAGTACTGCGGATCTGTCCTTTAGGGTCTGGAATTGTATGATCACGTCCCTTGTGGCTGCGGTAGGGGCTTTAAGGGGCTTAGGTACCCGGAAAATGCCGTCGAGTGTTATGGCTTTGGCTATCTTAGGAGTCAATAGGGCCGTGAGGAGCCGCCGTGTGACATGAGGGAGCTCAGTGTCAGGTAGGTTGTCGGCAATGCCTCTTACCTTGAGGTGTGTTAGGCGGCGTTTGTCTTCAAGCTCAGCCATTTTTAGGTCGTTTTGAATGAATCGCTGTTTTATCTCTTGCGCCTCTTTTTGCAGCCTTTGGATTTGGCTGGTGTGTGTGCTGGAGGTGTTTTCCACTGCTCCTAGTCGCCCTGTTAGGCCTCGCAGCGTGTCCTTAATTGAGGCAACCTCCACCAAGATCTTATTGTGGTGGGTGTGGGGGCCGCGGGTGTTGGCGGCTGTTGTGATTGTGCTGGCAGTGAGTTATGTCTTGCCGGGTAAAGGCTCTCTCCATCTTCGTCCGACGTCTCGGCATAGAAGTCAGAGCAGCCGCCGTGTAAAGACGCCATATTGGCGCTCGAGGCTCCTCGGGCCTGCCGCCACATTTCATCGATGTTCATGCCCATCGTGGGCTTTTCGGGCGTGAGTTTTTTACTTTTCCTCCCTATCGGGCTTATAGTGCTGTTGTAATCTCCCACGGGTGGTTTTGTGGTGGAATCTCGGTAAAAATAAATTTAGTAGGCCGAGATTACCACGTGGCATGTGTACGTGCATATGCTGACGTATCGATCAGTTGGTTGCACGAGGCAAGATACGATCAGTAGTGTACGGAGCATGTGCAAGAATACAGGATGTAGTATTCCCCTCCTCCATTGTGCTGGACAAGCCATGCGGTCAAGCAGGAAGTTAATTCTTATTTGTATTGATTGGTCAAGAGAATGTGCGGGTGGAGCTTAATATGGGAGGAGTTATGTGCCTATATAAGGAGCCTGCACTATTGTCCGGGGCTCAGAACTTGTGGTATTTTGGTGACGCTAGTCCCTCTGAGTCCCGATCGGTGATCCAATAAAGAATCTCTTCCTTCCTGAAGAAACCTGTGTCCATCTCTCTGTGCTTTGCTTCCGTCAGTTTCTCCGGTATCATTTGGTGCATTGGCCGGGAAG
Source organism: Pelobates fuscus (assembly GCF_036172605.1). NCBI lineage: Eukaryota > Metazoa > Chordata > Amphibia > Anura > Pelobatidae > Pelobates > Pelobates fuscus. The sequence continues at coordinate 294,871,800 of NC_086319.1, forward strand.
CTCATCGTTCAACGGTAGCTGAGAGGCAGAGGCGTGAGACGGTCTATCTTTGCCCACGTTCTCTACGGCTGCACCCCTGAACTTCTGCGTGGACCTCCCTTCGTCTCGGCGCCACTGGTCTGTTGTCCAGGAGATCATCGGCCTCTACGTGAGAAGTGCTGGGGTGTCCCCGTCGATGAGTGTGAACTCAGGTTCAGGAACGAGGAGGTAAGACAACTGCTGTTTTAGACGGCAGACCCACTAGGGGTATACCGATTGTGCGGTAGGCCCATAAGGGGTTATTTGTGTATGGAATCTGCCCCCTCTGTCGGAGGGAAGGAGCGAAGGCGCACCGCTCAATCGAACGCTCTTTAGTCAGACCGTTTGATTTGGTTAGTCAGGCGGGGTCCTGTGTAAATAGCCCTAGCCGGACACCGGTGTCTTGTCTAGACTAGCGTTCTAGGGTGTATATTACGTTCGCTAGGTCGGAGGGACCGGGAGACTAAGCGGCGCCTGTGTAAATTCGGTTCGCTAGCTCTCAACCTATCTTGGCTAAGTGGGAAGGCGTGTAAATTTGGAACCCACTAGATTTTTGATAGTAATCGACTAAGAGGCGCCTGTGTAAATTCGGTCCTCTAGCTCGCTATATGTGGTGCTTGGGCAGTGTGGCTAACCAAAACGGGTGTATATAGTTTTAGGTAGTCCATCAAGGTACTGGCCAATAGTTTAGTTGGGAATTGTAAATGTGATAAAGATTGTTTAGTAAAGTGTATATCTTGTTAGATAGCGCGAGCTCAGCCGTCTAGCGAGAGTGTTAATAGTGTGTTGCTGTATTATAGTGCACGGTACCATAACCCTGTATATTTACTGACACTGTATATAAGTACTAATCATTGTCGTCCATTGCATGTTTAACACCATAACCACTAATAATTGTATTGTGATCTTAACTTGTGCTTTGACCTATGCTAACCGTACTGTAACCGCTATTTGTAAAAGACGATGTTACTGGGGTGTGTTATAGACGGGTAATTCGGGTAATTCGTAATACGGGTAATTCGTATATAGAGAATTATAGCGTGGGTGACTGTATAGTTACGCCAAAGGGCATAATATTGATTATTTAGTGACTGGTGTAACAGCTGTGTGTGTACGGGAATTCCCTGAGTGTTTATTGTGTTATTGTATACGTTTCACTTGGTAACTGTACCACGTGGTGCTGTTGCCAGAGGAAACGGGTGTGACTGTTGAATAGTACGCGTGTATAGTATTCGTTGTCGACGACGTTCCATTGTTAAGTATGGGTGCGTCGCAGTCAACGATTCCGGATCCCTTAGGTTGTATGGTGAAGAATTTTAAAAAGGGATTCAAGACATGTGATTTTGGGGTTAAAATGTCTCCTGTACGTTTGGTCACTTTGTGTACTAGGGAGTGGCCTACTTTGGTTACGGCATGGCCGCCACGTGGCAGTTTGGATCCAACTCTGGTACAGCGCTTACACGTGGCTGTATCGGGTAGGCCTGAACTTTACGGCCAGTTTCCTTATATTGATTGTTGGAGACAGGCCGTAAATGACTCGCCAAAATGGCTCCAGACATGCCACGAGGAGCAATGTCGCCTCATGGTAGCTAGGACTTGTTTGTCCACTAGGACTGGTGTTAGGCCCATTTTGGACACGCCCCCTGAGTCCGAGATCCCTTTGCCGCCCCCTTACTTTCCGTTAAGAGGAAGTGACGCAAATGCAGGAAGTCCTGCAACCCTCCCCTCATTACCCTCATCCACTTCCGCTTCCTCCTCCAGTAAAGAATCCACCTCCCCTCGTACTAAATCTCCCCTTCCGGAATCAGAACCAACCCCCATTAAAACCGAATATCCTGATTTGGCGCCACTTCAGACTTCCGGTCAAGCTTCTTCTAGCTCGGCTCGAAGTGTTTTATTTACAACCTTTTCCCAAAACCAAGCTCCCATATCCCCATACCCTATTTCTCCCCGACTGGAACCTATGACTGACGCCCCTCCACGTAGCCCCATACAAACCCGACAATTGACCGGTGCCCAACAATTAAAACACTATCAGATGCCTCTTCGTCTGAATCCTGGGTCAGCCTATATCGATGCCGCAGGCCAAATGGCACATGCTGACCCGGTCTTTGTATATGTCCCATTCACGACAACCGATCTCTTAAATTGGAAGACCCACAATTCCTCGTATACTGAGAAACCACAAGCTATGACTGATCTGTTCACCTCAATAGTACAGACACATAACCCGACATGGGCTGATTGCCAGCAGTTATTAATGACTTTATTCAACAATGAGGAAAGGACAAGAATTAATCAAGCGGCCATTAAAGCACTAGAGGATAAAGCCCGTACTTTAAACCAAGCCAATCCATCAGCATGGGCCGCAACACATTATCCCAACACCGATCCCGATTGGAATGTAAATGGTGCTGATATGGTTCAACTCAGAGCCTATAGAGACGCTATAATTGCTGGCATGAAAGCAGGAGGAAAGAAAGCCATTAATATGTCGAAGACAGTTGAGGTGATTCAGAAAAGTGATGAAGCGCCCAGTGTCTTTTATGACCGATTATTGGAGGCATACCGCTTGTATACCCCCTTTAATCCGGAAGACGCAGATAATTCCCGAATGGTGAACTCCGCCTTTGTCAGCCAAGCTTACGGAGATATTAAAAGCAAGCTACAAAAGTTAGAAGGGTTTGCAGGTATGTCTATCACCCAACTAATGGAGGTAGCGAATAAGGTATACATGAATAGGGAAACAGAAAGTAAGAAAGAGGAAGAGCGCAAGATGCGTAGAAAGGCAGACATGCTAGCGGTAGCGATCGCAGGCGTAGATAGACGGGGCCCAGATAGAGGCGATAGTAGATGGAATAGGGAGCCCTTGAGTAGGAATCAGTGCGCGTATTGCAAGGAAGAAGGGCATTGGAGGAATGAATGTCCACAAAGAGAGCAGTACGAGAGAGACCAACCCAGGGCAGGTTACGGAAACTTTAGAGGCAGAGCGAGAGGTAGAGGAGGCCCCGGAGGGAGTAATGGTAATAGAGGGAGCAATGGGAACAGAGGAAGTGTTAGGGAAGATAGATATATCCCAGCAGCGCAAAGGTCCCGCGATAGAGAAGGCAGGGACTTTGTAGGATTGGCTGACACGGTCATGGAGGACTATTGATACCGACCGGGCTCCATCCCCCTTGGTCGAGCGGAGCCTATGGTCGATGTATCAATAGGGGGAAAAAGGAGTGCGTTCATGATCGACACTGGTGCTGAACATTCAGTGGTGACTAATCTAGTTGCTCCTCCATCTGGAAGGACTATTACTGTAATAGGAGCAACTGGAAGAAGTGGTGAAAAACCGGTTCTTAAAAGTCGACTCTGTACATTGGGAGGCCACGTAGTAAAACATCAATTCCTTTATATGCCTGAATGTCCAGTCCAATTGCTGGGACGTGATATGCTATCAAAATTACAAGCGCAGATTACGTTCCTACCAAATGGAACAACATCCTTAAAGTTTAATGGACCTTCAGGTATCATGACATTATCCGTACCAAAGGAAGAAGAGTGGCGACTTTATACAGCGTTGACTAGCCAAAACCATAGGAGTGATGAGTCATTATTCAACATACCAGGAGTTTGGGCAGAGAACAACCCACCAGGACTGGCCCGCAATATTCCACCTATTAAAATTGAACTAAAACTTGGGGTTTATCCAGTAAGCCTAAGACAATACCACATCCCGCAGAAGGCTAAGAAGAACATCCAATCTTATCTGGATAAGTTCATACGGTATGGTATCCTAAAATTCTGTACTTCCCCCTGGAACACCCCATTGCTGCCTGTTCAAAAGCCCGGTACAGATGAGTATCGACCTGTGCAGGACTTGAGAGCAGTCAATGATGCGGTTGTTAGTATACATCCAGTTGTGCCCAATCCATATAACCTGCTTGCCTTAATTCCGGGCGGGGCTACTTACTTTACAGTCTTAGACCTCAAAGATGCCTTCTTTTGCCTCCGAATTGCCGCAGAAAGTCAATGTATTTTCGCTTTCCAATGGGAGAACGCTGTAACGGGCTCAAAACGCCAAATGACTTGGACAAGACTGCCCCAAGGGTTTAAAAATTCACCTACCCTATTTGGTTCAGCTCTAAGTCAAGATCTACTGGATTTCGAGTCCATCCCAGGAGAGTGTGTATTGTTACAGTATGTAGATGACTTGTTGATAGCAGCAGTTACAAAAGAAATCTGTCAGCAAGCAACGCACGATCTACTACACATTCTATGGAAGGCAGGATACAAGGTGTCTAGAAAGAAGGCTCAGTTGTGTTTGCCAACTGTCAAATATCTGGGATTCCATATCTCTGAAGGTCAAAGAATTATGGGGCCAGAGAGAAAAGAAGCTGTATGCCAAATACCGATACCCAAGAATAGAAGACAAGTGCGAGAATTCTTGGGGGCAGCAGGCTTCTGTAGGATATGGATTCCCAGCTACGCGATACTGGCAAAACCTCTGTACGCAGCTATCAAAGGTACAGAGCACGACCCCTTCTTATGGACCCAAGAACAGCAAACGGCATTTGAAGATGTGAAGAAGGCTTTGATGAGTGCCCCAGCATTAGGTCTACCTGATCACACACGACCATTCTACCTGTATGTACATGAGCAAAGAAGAATGGCTGTGGGAGTATTGACACAGTACTTGGGATCATGGCAAAGACCTGTTGCCTACATGTCTAAGCAATTGGATGCAGTGGCCAGCGGACTTCCACCTTGTCTAAGAGCCGTAGCTGCAGCCGCCCTGCTAGTAGCTGAAGCCGATAAACTCACTCTGGGTCAAGAACTTTATGTACGAGTCCCACATGCAGTACAGACGTTGTTGGATTACAAAGGAAATCATTGGTTTAGTAACAGCCGTATGACCAAGTATCAAGCAATGTTGTGTGAAAACCCAAGAGTGCATTTAGAGACTGTAAACACCTTAAATCCAGCTACCCTTTTGCCACAACCTACTGAAAGTCAACATGATTGTTTGGAAGTAATGGATGAAGTATTCTCAAGTAGACCAGATCTTCGTGATTTTCCCATCCAGAACCCCGATGTTCAATATTATACCGACGGCAGTAGTTATGTGAAAGAAGGGATCCGCTATGCAGGATATGCAGTGACAACAATAGACAAGGTGATAGAAGCTCGGCCACTGGCGAAAGGAACATCAGCACAAAAGGCAGAATTGATAGCACTGACACGAGCGTTACAATTGGCTGAAGGTTTAAGAGTGAACATCTACACGGACTCCAAATATGCGTTTTTAACCACTCATGCCCACGGAGCTTTGTATAAAGAAAGAGGACTACTGAATTCAGAAGGCAAAGAAATCAAGTACGCAGCTGAAATCCTACAACTATTGGAAGCAGTGTGGGAGCCGAAAGAAGTCGGTATCATACATTGTCGAGCGCATCTGAGAGGAGATGGTGATGTAACCAAAGGAAATCGGATGGCAGATAGTGCAGCTAAGCGTGCTGCTGAATCAGGAAGACAGGAATATGTGGGGCATATAGCTGCTCTTATACCAACTCCACTGTCCCAATGGACTCCAGTTTATACAGCTCAAGAAGAGGAGTGGTTAAAGACCGAACCAGGAAAGTATTTGGAGAACAAGTGGTATCAGCTAGAAGATGGAAGAATAGTCATACCAGCATCACTAGCGGTAGAAATTGTCCAAAATTATCACAACGGGACACATTCTGGGAGAGACAGCACAGAAGAATCTCTCAGAAAACATTTCTACATACCAAGATTGTCCAACTTGACTCAGGCCATTGTACGAAGATGTGTAACGTGTGCTAAAAATAATGCAAGACAAGGACCAGTAAAGCCACCAGGAGTCCAGTTTATGGGGGGACTCCCCATGTCCGATTTACAAATTGACTTTACAGTGATGCCTAAATCGGGTGGACATCGTTACCTGCTGGTAATTGTGTGTACCTATTCAGGCTGGGTAGAAGCATGTCCTACTCGTACAGAGAAAGCAGGAGAAGTCGTGAGATTCCTGCTACGAGAAATAATACCCCGATATGGACTACCCTGTTCTATAGGATCGGACAATGGTCCAGCTTTTGTTCATCAGTGCCTACAACAACTGACTCATATGCTCGGTATAAAGTGGAGGCTTCATACAGCATATAGACCCCAGAGTTCTGGTAAGGTAGAGAGAATGAATAGAACTATTAAGAATCAGTTGGCTAAAATGTGTCAGGAAACCCAACTTAAGTGGAACGTTCTCTTACCCATAGCTTTATTGCGAATCCGCAGTACCCCTACCAGAAGGATGGGCCTCTCTCCTTTTGAAATCATGTATGGGCGACCACCTCCCGTACTTGGTAACTTAAGGGGGGACTTGAGTCAGTTGGGAGAAGGAATTACCCGGCAGCAGGTTGTAGAGTTGGGTAAGACTATGGAGGAGGTACAGAAATGGGTACAAGATAGATTACCTGTGAATATTTATCCCCCTGTTCATAGTTATCATCCAGGAGATCAAGTGTGGATTAAAGAGTGGAATAATGTACCGTTAGGGCCCAAGTGGAGAGGTCCTTATGTTGTTCTTTTGTCTACCCCTACAGCAATAAAAGTAGCCGAAGTGACTCCGTGGATACATCACTCCAGGGTTAAACCAGCAGCAGTCGATTCTTGGCAAGTTACAGCAGATCCAGAGAATCCCTGCAAGATCCAGTTAAAACGCACTACTCAGTCGGAGTAACGAGGAACTTTTGTGGATTACAAATTTTATTGTTACAGGGATTTGGTGAAGTGAGTGTTTTAGACGGCCATAATAAAGCCTGTCCGCTCACCGACATATAGTGTATAAGCCAGGGAAAGTCTCGAAGGGACTCCTGTGAAGACGAGCAGAACTCCATTCCCTGCAGCCCTTACATCCTGGAAGCTGAGGTGCCTTCGCACGGACGAAGACTGAGGATGACGGCGAAAGATGTGTTGATGATAGTGTTTATTTATGTGTATTTTTATATTCAGGAAGGTAGAGGTACCGACACTCCTAGCTGTGAGGTATGCATTAAGACTACAAGAACAGGTAACCATATTTCCCAAACCCTAATTTGGCATTCACAATACGAGTGTAAAGGAGATGTATCGAGATGTAGATACCTAAATATAGACTATAGTGTGTGCCATTTAGGAGTAGGAGAACCTAAGTGCTTCAGTCCAGAGTATCAACCCCGTACAATTTGGTTGACTCTCAGGAATGGAGATCCTCAGGGGACCCTAATTAATAAGACAGTATTAGAATCCGTACATTCTTCGGGTGTTCTGCTATTTGATGCGTGTAAAGCAATATCAAGTGGTAGAAAGCCGTGGAATGTATGTGGGGATCTTAGATGGGAGAGGACGTATGGGTCTAATGATAAATATATTTGTCCCAGTAGTAAAAATAAATATGTGAGTCCTAGATGCCCAAATAAAGACTATAACTTTTGCCCATATTGGTCTTGTGTGGGGTGGGCGACTTGGGGACAGACAGTAGACAAAGACATGATAGTGACTAAGTTGCCTACCAGCCCATATTGTAAGTCTATGGAATGCAATCCCATCCATATACTTATAAACAACCCCGATAAGTTCTTAGACAAATATGGCAATTTATTTGGGTTTCAAATATACGGGACGGGTTTAGATCCTGGGACAGTATTGTTTATAGGGATAGAGACTGATACGGTATCCTCCCAAACTCATCAAGTATACCATTCCTTTTATGAAGAGATGAGTATAGATAATAAGATCCCCCATAATGCTAAAAACCTGTTCATTGACTTAGCTGAAAGTATTGCCGGTAGTCTTAATGTTACCAACTGCTATGTGTGTGGAGGTACTAACATGGGAGACCAATGGCCTTGGGAAGCAAAGGAGGTAATGTCCGGTTCTGAGGCAGTTGACCAACTAATATCTACACAAGCCGATTATCATATGAGTGTTAGAGGTAAATCTGAGTGGAGATTAAAGACCTCCATCATAGGTTATGTTTGCATAGCAAGGAAAGGAATAATGTATAACACTTCTGTAGGAGAATTAACTTGTCTAGGGCAAAAAGCTTATGATGATGATACAAAGAATACAACTTGGTGGTCGGCTTCAAATGTCTCAGAACCATCTAACCCGTTTGCTAGATACGCCAATTTAAAGGATGTGTGGTTTGATTTATCCATCACATCTACCTGGAGAGCCCCAGCAAATTTGTACTGGATCTGTGGTAAGAAAGCCTATTCGGAGTTGCCACAGGACTGGGAAGGGGCATGTGTGTTGGGTATGCTCAAACCATCCTTCTTCTTGTTACCGATTGAAACAGGTGAGACTTTAGGTGTTAAAGTGTATGATGTGAATCATAGGAAGAAAAGGGGACCCATAGAGATAGGCGCCTGGGAAGATGATGAATGGCCTCCCCAGCGTATCATAGATTATTATGGGCCAGCCACGTGGGCAGAAGATGGTACCTTTGGTTATAGAACCCCTATTTATATGCTCAACCGTATTATAAGATTACAGGCGGTGGTTGAGATTATTACTAACGAAACATCACAAGCGCTCAATCTTCTAGCGAAGCATAATACCAGGATGAGGACAGCAGTCTACCAAAATAGATTAGCCTTGGATTACCTTTTGGCAGTAGAGGGAGGTGTATGTGGGAAGTTTAACCTGAGCAATTGCTGTCTTCAAATAGATGACGAAGGGCAAGCAATAGCTGAGCTTACTAGCCATATGGTTAAACTAGCGCATGTGCCTACTCAGGTATGGAAAGGGTATAATCCAAGTAGTTGGTTTGGTAGCTGGTATGAGTGGTTTGGAGGGGTTAAGGCAGTGGTAGGTGGAGTCCTACTGATTTTAATGTTGTGTCTACTCCTGCCGTGTCTTATACCCTTAGTAGTTAGGTCTGTGCAAAGCCTGATAGAAAATATGGCAGAAAGGAAGGCTGCTGCACAGATAATGGCAATTTATAAGTATAAGGCTCTAGATCAGGGAGAACCAATGCAGGAAGATGAGTGTTGAAGATTCACATCATAAGATAAGTCTGGTTTGGTTCAAGGTAACTTGCGGTGTATGCAAACTAAGGTTAAGTGATGCCTCAAGTAATTGTGAAATATCAAGAGGCATCAAAGGGGGGAATGTGGTGGAATCTCGGTAAAAATAAATTTAGTAGGCCGAGATTACCACGTGGCATGTGTACGTGCATATGCTGACGTATCGATCAGTTGGTTGCACGAGGCAAGATACGATCAGTAGTGTACGGAGCATGTGCAAGAATACAGGATGTAGTATTCCCCTCCTCCATTGTGCTGGACAAGCCATGCGGTCAAGCAGGAAGTTAATTCTTATTTGTATTGATTGGTCAAGAGAATGTGCGGGTGGAGCTTAATATGGGAGGAGTTATGTGCCTATATAAGGAGCCTGCACTATTGTCCGGGGCTCAGAACTTGTGGTATTTTGGTGACGCTAGTCCCTCTGAGTCCCGATCGGTGATCCAATAAAGAATCTCTTCCTTCCTGAAGAAACCTGTGTCCATCTCTCTGTGCTTTGCTTCCGTCAGTTTCTCCGGTATCAGTTTCAACCCTTGAAGGGGGGTTATTTGTGGGATTTTCTCGTTTGTTTGCTCGGAGTTTAGCCGGCATGCGACCGATCTCCTCCGTAGCTAAGCGCCCCAGCCCTATTAATTTGGAGCCTATTGGATGGGTTGTAAAACAAATGCAGAATAGTCTATATCCATTTATTTACCCCTATATATTTCACATATCCTTTAACAGTCTTTTATACATATGGGGAAGGGAGAATCTATCAAGCAAAACAGATACACAGTGCTAAATGTTGGAAGACAAAGTACAGTATTGGTTTCTATAGTGATTGCGCTTTACTTAGCTTTTTGCCCCCAGGTTTGCTTTGATAATTCTACCCAATGATGGTTTTCTGGTCATTATTCCATGTAGCTATTCACACTGTATTATACTGAAGTTAAAATATGTCATGATTTAAAAAAAAATTCTGTTAACATGTCCCTCAACTCCATTAGCAATTATAAAGCAATAATTTGGTACAGATGCAGCAAGGGATGCTCCGGAAGGGTTAATGGTCATCTGAGTGGGAATAATTTAATATCTGTTGTGGGTGAATGTCCTTAGGGATGGAGTTTTAATTATTATCCAATTTGTGCCATTAACACTATTTAACTGTGTGTAATATACCTTAATAGCCCCCCAGGCATCATGGTATTAATGAAACAAAAATACATTAACAAGCATAAACATCATTATAGAGCTATGATGGTAGCACTAGGCAATACAATTTCATCCATAAATAACTTATTAGTTCATATACCCGTGATCCTTTTTCATGAGACTCTCTTTAGTGAACATTTAAAAGCATTTAATAGAGGTTCATAGGCTTTATATTAAATAACGTTGCTCCTGTAAATGTTAATGGCTATCGATGCTTTCCTGTAGACATATATACTTTCAGAATGTAACTGTACAGTTGCTGATAAAATGTCCCTTAAATCCTGCAAAACATATTAGTTGTGTGAATTTATGTGTGAATCGCGTGACAAGTCAAAACTATCTCAAAACGTTGAGTTGTAGTCTGCTTTTTCTGTACTGACCCACATGGACCATTGATCCGTCTATAACACTGCAAAGGGAAATTTCTCTTGAAAAGTAATTTATGAAGTATAAGCAAAGAGATGAGAAATAGGTGTGTGATTAGGAAGATGGTAAAGCTGATAAGTCCTACTTTTAGGTAGTATAACAAAAAGGGGTTAAAAATGATGTAAATTTGGAGACAATGTGAAGCTGAGGTTTGTTTTTTTTTTAGTTTAAATAATGCTTACAGTGACATTCAGAACTGTGTATTTGGCAAACATGTTGCATACCCCCCAACATTTCAACTTCACAAAGGGTGACACTTTAATTTTAGGGGTGTAAATGGGGGTATAGCCAGAGGTGCGGCTGTTTACAAATTTTGTAATAATTATATAATTTATACAACTAAAATGTAATTCAGAACAAGAACAATGTACCTTATTCACAGACTGATTTCTAAAGACATTTATGGAAGTTTAAGCCCTTAAGGACACATGACATGTGTGACACGTCATGATTCCCTTTTATTCCAGAAGTTTGGTCCTTAAGGGGTTAAATACACAAGACTATAAGCATTATTGCTCTATTGTACACTTAGACACCAACAATGTGGAGCTCTTAGAAAAGAGGGACATTAGGATAAAAAGAGAGACAGAGGGATTTTGGTTCAAAATAGGGACTGTTACTCCTAAACAGGGGCAATTGGGTGGTATGATGTTCTGCTGCTGCAACCTATGTATTTGACTCTCCATCAGTTTGTATCTAGCATAACTGAATTCTTTATACAGTTTACTCTCTAAACCAGGTGTAGTCAACCTGGTCTCTACTGCCCTCTAGTGGGCAGTTTGGGATTTCAGGTGGGCAGTGGTGAGTTCTGCAGAAAATTTCCCAGTGGGCCTCAATGGCTGTGGGCCGAGGCTGGCAGGGGAGATCATTTCATGCAGAGCCAGCCTTGCTGTAAGCCCTCTCAGGCTGCTGAGGAGATCAAACATCTCCCTCACCGTCCCGCTGGCACTTAGTTTGAGCAGAGGGAGGGAAGGGCCTGGGAGGCTCTGTGTTCCTCCCGCGAGCGGGCTGGTCGGAGTGTTGCCCAGGCAACACTCCGATACAATGCTGTGCTCGCAGGAGGACAGGAGAGTCAGGCCTGCAGCCAGAGGAGCTGCGACCTAAAGTGAACATGCCACCACTGGACCACGAGGGCTTGCAGCATTATGTCCCCCCTCCCTGGTAAAAGGTAAGAATAAGGGAGGGGGAGATATTATGATTTTCCCATCTCACCAACCTACACAAAGCATGGACCCTATGCACCCTTCACACACAAACACACACTACCCCCTCACATACACTGCCCTCCTCACACACACAGACTGCCCCCTCACAAACACTACACCCCTCATACACACACACTGCACCCTAACACACAGACTGCCCGCCTCACACACACACATTGCCCCCCTTTACACAGACTGTCCCCTCACACACACACACTGCCCCCTCACACACACTCTGCCCCTCACATACGCACAGCACCCCTCACACACAGCACCCTTCACACACACTGCCCCCTCACACACACTACCCCTTCACACACACTGCCCCCTCACACACACTCTGCCCCTCACATACGCATAGCACCCCTCACACACTGCACCATTCACACACACTGCCCCCTCACACAACTACCCCTTCACACACACTACACCCTTCACACCCTTTACACACACACACAGCACCTCACAGACACAGCACCTCACAGACACACACAGAAAAAAAAAGGAGAATACAAAATAGAAAAATAATAGATACAATTAAGGACATATTTAAAACAAAATATCCTCCTTTCTAAAAAAATAAATAAAATAAAAACATTGCACGTTCACTACAAAATTAGTTACTGTAGCACTGGTGAGCGGTAAGGAAATTTTACCATCAACAAAGATACAAACGTGGGCGGTAGGTATTAAAAGGTTGACTACCCCTGCTCTAAACCAATCAGTTGTTCCTCTTTCATAAAAAAAAGGTACGTACCTTTTTAATGAATGTGAGCTATTGATAAACAGTTTGCGATAAGATAAGAAAGCACCTGTTGTCCTCCTGACACCATAACAAGTTTATTTTGATTAGGTTGTTATGGTGCCCGGGGTATTCCTTTAAATGTGATTTGATTCCTTGCATCTGTCTCAGTCTTTGAGAAAGTCTAAGTCTGTGTGAGCCTGTCTGTCACTTTGTGTGAGTATGTCTTTGTGTCACGGTCTGTCAGCCAGTATGAGCCTGTGTTTTTTTAAGATGAATTTGTCTCAGACTGTAAATGTGTCTCTCATAGTATTTATGTGCTTTAGTGTCCCAGTTGTAGCTAAGTAGTTATTTATAGTACTATGACACTGCCTTTATAGACAAATGCGATCATCTACTTTTTTCAGTATATTGTAGGTGGGTTACATTATTTGTTTATAAAGAGAATTAAATCAGAAATTTAGTAAGTTTTCCCTTCATATGTGTAAATGTGGTGATAGTGGTTCTGCTAAGCATGGCCTTGTCTGCACCTGTGTATCTGTTCTGAGTTCCATTTCTCAATGTATATTTAAACATTGATTTTATTTTCATAATTACCTCTTTAGACTTGCGGTGCCAATCTCTGCTGTTTGATCCTCCTTTATCTTTTTTTTCTTCTTCAGTTATACTAGCCTGCTTGGAGAATCCCCACGGCCTACCTTCATGGGGTGAATTACTAATTTTAGAGTCATTTATTGTTATATCCTCTGTCAATGAACGCACTGATCTCTGAGTAAAAAGATTCTTCTTCAATGCTTTGACTCGAAGGCTTTCACTGATACTATTATTTACATCAGAACAACAGCACTCTGGCTTACTATCCACATTACCACTGTGTGATGTGTTTTGGTCAGGAAACGGATTGGGGGATACTCTTGCACTGGAACCAGCATCGCTGCTATGAGCCTGTCCTTCAATTTCCAACTTCCCTTTCTCTGGGGGTGACTGTATTCTCTCATCAAGCTTATTCAGTTTAGCCAACACCTGAGACACTTCGTCACGTACACCAGACAGTGATTCCAGTTTCCTCTCAATTTCTCCTATTCTCCGAACTAATTTCCTAACGCTGCTTTTAAGCTCCTCTTCCTCTCCAGTCTCTGTCCGTGGGCCTTTGGTAGGTTTGCTATTTGTTCTGTTTGCTCCATGCTCTGGAGAGCTTTCAAGATCTGCTCGTGGAGTTTGCACCAAAGAACCACTGCTGTTGTAGCAAGATGATTGAGGGATTCCAGAGGAACCGCAAAGGCTCATGTCATCTAAGAAACGAAATATATCACTTATATCGTCACTAATGATTTCAGAGTCTGCCTCAGACTGATTGCGAGCCCTTCCTTCTACAAAACGGCTGCATCCAGAAGGAGTATTTGACTCTTTTCCCTTTTTCGTCTCTTTTTGCTCAGTTTGAGTGCCAACACTTTCTGTTTTTTCAATGCTGAATTGGCAGGAAGCAATTTTTGTGTTCTTGTCTCTGAACCTCCTCATCGCCTCTTGCTTCTCTACGTCTTGAGGCTCACAAAATTTCTTACCATTAGACTTTATTGCCATATCAGGTAAATAAGAATGGTGCCTCTCAGGGACTGATACAAAGTTTGCAGTCTGTACTAATCCAGTGCTCGGATAACATAGGTTTTCCTCCTTTCTGTTAAAAAATGAGCGTTCAAAATCAGGTACCTCTTCAGTATTCAGGCTCCAGCTTTTCACTGGTTTGGTTAAGTTTTGCTTCTGTTTGCTGGTAAACCTTTTCTGATCTTGAGATCCAAGCCCAGTGGTTGGCCCAAAATATGTGGAAGCCTGAAGATCATCTAAGCTTTCATGCTTTGCTCTTCTAAAGTCCTCCGAAGAAGAGTAAGCAGTGTTCAGATAATGTGAGCTGTAGGGCATCTCAAAACTGTGATTAAAGAAAACTGTTTTCGGGCTGATTTTACCTTCATTCTTTTTCAGGGTCACATCTGGAGAAACTCTCAGAACACTGTGAAAATCATCTTTGAAAACGTTCCTCCTCTGCCCTGTGGAAGCTGAAAGGCGAAATGGTACTTCGTTAGGTGTGGGTGGCAATGATTCTGTCTCAGACATTGGCTGACTGGGGAAATAAGTACTTTGCATTTCACAAGACTGAGGTGTTACCATAGGATACGAATCTAGTGCTTGCAATCTGTCTAACGAACCAGCTCGGACAGTTCCTTCCTGTTTAACTCCAAGAAGAAAGTTTGGTTCAGGGAGGAAAGTATGCCGACCTTCGCACTCTTCTTTGTGGCAGCTGGAGGACCTAGTTATGGAATAAGTCCTTCCAGTATCTCGCTTCTGTGTTTCCTTGTGTGGAGCCATATCTGTCCCACTATAAACATCTGTATCTGACTCTGACTCCTTCTGCTTAGATTGCTGTTGCATTGGAAGTTTTTCTTTGGCAACTCCATCATTCATCTGTATTAGGTTAAATATAGTGACTATATCTGCAGCTGCAATTATTTTTTTAGACTGCTGGTTCTCCGCAGCATTTCTCATCTTATCTCTGAAAAGGCTTGAAGGGAAACTAGGATCCTGGCAAGCTGTATAATACAGGAGGCTACGCAGCTTGGCAAGTTCGGGTAGATCATAGCGTGAGCATAAAGACTTGCAAAGTTCTTGATAAGATACCGAGTTTTGCTTGGAGTCCAAGTCTTCTAGAATCTTCACAAGAAGGAAAGATGAGTCCTGTGCTTCAGTCATGTTGGCAAAGTGAGCAAATTCCCTATAAACAAAAATAAGAAAGCAGTCACTAAAGTATCAAGATAACTGGTAATTCACATAAATGAATTCAAAGGGAATATTACATTTTATGTGAAAATATTTAAACTGACTTGAATTTTTCCATTGCAGCTATTTTAGTCTTACATTTTTTTGTATTCACTTTGAATTCAAGTCAATTCTCATTTTAGTGAGTAACACAGAAAGTCAAAAGTACAATATTTTAAACAATGAAATCATTTGTTGATAAATTATTACACAAAGTCATAGATTACTCATAGTCTATGGTAGTTCTTTGAGCAGGGTGCTGTAGAAGATCAGTAGAATCTAATAATATAGGTAAGGGTTTTCCAACTTTGCGGCTTTGCTTAGTGTACATGATACATGCCTACCATGCCACACGGTCTCCCTGTGTGACTCATTATTTTCCCTCATTCCTTCCGATCTCATGACAGCCAGGCATTCTCATTCTTTGTTTCAAGGACTGAGGGAACGTACACCACAAGCACCTATTTAACCTCACTGGTGGGGTTAGGACATGCTATAACAGAGTGCTCACCCTGTCATTTGGTTTGACCTGCTTTCAGAATAGGATTATCCCAGGGCCCAGAGGTTAGAGAGAATTCCCAGAACCAGTAATTTGCATGAATTTACTATCCCTGTGTAAAGAATGAAGGAGGGAGCCCCAACCCAGTAGCATGCCTAGGACCCTGTGTGATTTAATCCTCTCTCCCACTTTTTATACATTGTCTGTCTGACGACATCAAAGACATGCCCACTCCCTTGTTTACCTGATATGATGACCTGGCAAAAAAGAGCAAGTCTTGTGATGCCAGATACATGTTTTTTTTGCAAAAGCTTGGCTGGGTCTCTACCAATAAACAGGAGAGAAGGCTGAAGTAATTCAGATTTTTTTGGGGGGGGGGGGGAATTTTGATGGAGATTTATTCAATTGTAAGTGACATAAATTTCTTAGAGTAACATTTCTCTACAGTAGAGAAGGATAATGAGACATAAGTTGCTGGGCAGTGGTAGAATCAAAATCTTTAAAAACAGATAGAAACATATATTCCATGCCCAGCATGTGACACAGCAAAGAAACAGAGCAAACCACAGGCGTGTGCACAGGGGTGCAGGGTGTGCCAAATGCAGTAGCAATGTCTCCCACTAGCGCCCATGTAGGTCCCTATCTGATCTTTTCCATAAATGTAAAGGCTTGGCCTGCAGTTGTGGGAGGGGCATGTTACCCTACTTAAACCCCCTACTCACCTTCCTCTGTCCCGTACGTAGTTTAGCGACTCCCATGTCCCACCCTCCACGCCCTCTATACTTTTCATTACACCTCATGGGTGGGCCCTCTTTTATTACAGGCCTACCTCGACGTCGGTTCCCGCACACCACAACCAACTTATTTCCTATACGGCCTTATAGGAAATATATGGATCAATTCAATATTATGCATAAGATCACAAAACTTGCATAACTTTATATACGCCAGGTTATCACTGGAACAAACAGTTTTTATTTTTTGCATTTAGTTTGATGATTTAAAAGCAAATTTAAAAAAACAGACATTTTAGGTTTGACAGAGAAAATTATGATTGAATAACATTTGCTTTATAGAAGTAAATCCCTGGGTGGGCACTTGTAAGGTATAAAATCAGGGTGGGTTTTGCCATTTGTATCACTCATAATGCCTATAATGGTCCAAACTGCAAAGGGGGTGGAGCTGCCCAAAGAAGTGGGCAAGACCCACTAAGGGCCAGCACGTACAAAGGACATTGTCCTTGTGTCTGCAGAGCATGTGCATTAACAACAGGCCGGCGGCAATCAGCCTAAATAACAAAATGGAGGAACTAGAGGCAATAGACTACACTAAGCAATATGTCATAAAAGGCATAACGGAAACATGGTGGGATGAGACACATGACTGGGCAGATAACTTAAAGGAACACTATATTGTCAGGAATACACACATTCCCTAACACTAAATCCCTCGCCCCCTACCAGTGGCAAGTTAAGGGTTAAAAACCCCTTCAAACACTTACCTGATTCCAGCTGCCGACTTGAGCAGATAGGGGACCTAATTCCTGGTGACCTGTAAATCACACAAACACTCTAATAGACACAAGATGAGCAAAGGTATCTGAGACTAGGCTACAAAACAACTGAGCAATGACAGGAGGGAGAGAGCGGAATTTAAATAGATGAACTGTGACATCATTGGCCTCTCCTCCCTGCAGTCAGAGTCACATGACCCTATAAACATGACCAAGGGATGCATCATTGTTCTAACTCTGCCCTAAGGTCCACCCACCATGTTCGTGGCCCTACCAGCCCACTTTCCTGCCAGGTGGCCATGATCCTAGGAAGAAGTAGCCGCCCTTGGTCGCCCATCAGTGGATGGACCAGAGAAGGCTGCAGGAGCCCTGGAGGTGAAGGGCACCCTGGGCAGGTAAGAGACTGCCAGCTGCCATGACACCTTGAATATGCTGTGCGATTTTGGGCACTTGTTCTAAAGAACGATATCATGGCATTAGAAAAGTGCAGAGGCTGGCTGGCTACAAAATTAATAAAAGGGAAGTTTTTTTTTACTATAGTCTAAGCCTCTAAGGCAGGGCTGTCCAACCTGCGGCCCCCCAGATGTTGCTGAACTACAACTCCCATGATTCCCTGCCCATCTGTTTCATTGAAAGAATCATGGGAGTTGTAGTTAAGCAACATCTAGGGGGCCGCAAGTTGGACAGCCCTGCTCTAAGGCAAACAAAAGGTTTTTTTTATTATAAGAACAATAAGGATATGGAATTCACAGAGTCTGTACAGATGTTTAAACAGCAACTGGATGAATATTTGCAAAAACATCATATTCAGGGATATATTTTTAATATGTGGGGTAACAGCTTCTTGATCTGACTGCCTTTGTGGGGAAAAGAAGGAGTTTTTTCCAAGTTTGTAAAATATGAAAACGCTTCAAACTCGGCTTTTTGCCTTCTTTTGGATCAACAGCAAAAATTGATGTGAGAAAGGCTGAACTTGATGACACAACTCTTGTCAGCTATGTAACTATGTAAAAAGTACTGTAAACATGTAAAAGGGGAGGAGGTGCCAATTGAATCTTCCTGCTGGTTCCACTGGTTTACATAGTGTTTCTCCTTTTTGATAAATCACTCTCATAGACACTCTTAGTTTGGAAATATTATCCTCCTGGCTCCCTCCTTTTTAACCTTTCTTGGTGATGGAAAGGAGAGAGACTAGTTCACTGTGTCCATAGTGATGGGAGAACTGTAGGGCTGTGAACCAACATCACATGCTTTGCTACTAAACCCATTGGTCTGCAGCTGCACCTTAGACAAGCAGCTATGATATAACCTCATATCTCAGCTCCCACTGTCTCCCAATGTTATTATTCAACAGGCAGTGTTACTGACAGTCTCTGGGTATGGGGGTCAGTGATTGACCATCTTCCCAGCAACTATCAATATATAGACTGCAATGCTTGCATGTGAAAGCAGTGAGACAAGGCTGAGACTGTAAAAAACAAACAAAAAAAAACCAAAACTTTTTTCTACAGATCTCAAGATGTCAATAAATGATCTTTAACAGTACACGATATGTCACAGTGATGTAGATTATTTTAAGCAAACAAATATGTTTGAATGACTATCTGTTCCTGTCCAAATCTGAGATAATTAAATTGCGTATACGCAGAAGCAAATTCACAATGACAAATGGAGTTCAGGTTAAAAGCACTTCGAGAAAATTTAATGGCATCTGATTAAAAACGGGCTTGCAGACCCTTATAACAGCAAAATTACATCATCATTGCATATCAAGATATCAGTAAATAAACATCATTAATTGGATTAAATGTCAAGTGGTAGGTTAAATGCCCTCCCATCTGTATTAGTAATTGGCTCAGGGATTTGAGTGACTAGTGGGGCATCCTCCCATCATGGGATGTCGTAATTTCTGACCAGGATTCAGTCGCCATTGCTCTTTAGCACGAGGCTTTACTCGATGGGAGGGGGAATCTGGCAGCTAGCCATTTTGAGTACTTGGCACCGTTTTTGGGTAGTTAGTGATGTCAGACTCGTGGTCAGATTCAGTGTTCTTTTTATGAATAGAACATTTCATTAGGCCAGCTTCCCATGGCCTTGGTTATACTTTGTTGCATGTTACAGGAGATTCAATAATTCCGGGGTTAGTCATGTCTTTCTAGAAAATACAGTCTCTATTCATTATACTAAATGCTGTTAGGAAATTCTGTCATGTAATGTAGTTAAAATGGAGGATTTGTCATAATATGAAGTTAAAATGGAGTTAGTACAATAATTCAATACAGGTTCAATAAAGATTTTTAATAATTCTACATCAGTCCCCCCTATGAAATGTTAGATTCGAAAAAAAAAAGATAAACTTTATTGGTTAGTTCCAGAAGACATGTTAGCCCAAAGGCACAAAACCCTATGAAGTAACGGTTCTTAAAGTCTTCTTAGTTCTTCAGAGGGACATCATAAAATAGACAAGCTTATATTACCATATGGACCTGTGTTATCTGGAGTATAGGCACAACAAGTCATGGTGACAGGTAAACGTTGTTGGTTGCAATAGATATAATAAATGCAAATCAAAATATTATTATCAGTGACGGTTGGGAAAATGGACTCAAACTTTTCTTTAACTGCAAAATCATCTGGTACCCCCCTAGGCACACCTATGGCATCAATATATATGTATATATGTGTCAAACTTCCCTTTAGAGGGGTGCTCCTCTTTGTGTTCTGAAGCATGAATGTGGTGTGTCAAGAGTACCTTGTCATGTTTTATGTGTATGGACATAATAACCTTGACTAGGGCACATTTGCTTATTCATCATAGTATTAAACCTGTCCCACGCTACATCAGTGTAGGTGGACTCGGATCATTTAGTCAATATTAATATCACCACAAACTCAGGATGGGCAAATAATCCTGAGGAAGCTTGGTGTTTGGATCTCTTTAGCTTCACGAGGTCTCCTTTTGGGGTCCTCGGCTTTCCATCGATGGCAGGTGGTCAGGCATTATTATGGCCATCAAACACCTACTTGTTGGTATCTTTTTTTTTTTTTTTTTTTAACAAGTCATTTTTCCTTTAGAGTCAAAAGTTTGTCAAAATCAACAAATGTTACTTCCCATGTTGCAGAGAGAGTCTTGAATCTGGAACAGTGAATCCACTGAGTGATCTCTGCAACTTTCACAATGCACTATTGGGTATATGGTCTTGGTTGTCACATTGATGACCGGCTAGGCTTCTGGCCATCCTGACAAAATGTCTATTATAACTAGTGCATATTTGACCCAGCAGCTCTTTGGCACCTGGATATAGTCACTTGGATTCTTGAAAGGGATAGTGAGAGTTAGCTAGGTGCTTAGGATTCTCCTCCTCTTCTGCCGGAGCTGTCCTTGGCACAAATGACACAGGATCAGCAGTAACTGATGATTAGAGGAGTAATTCTAGGTGCTTCAGAGTATTTACAGATCAAAGAGTTCATGAGGGTCTTGGATAGGTATAAAGTCCCATGGGCCCCCTGCCCAGTACATGTTTTTGGGTAAACAGAACTTGAGAGTGTTGGAGTACAGCCCGTCTTCAAGGGTTGCCCCTTTCTGTTTTCCAGCTTTGTATTTCTTCAGGGTGTAACGAGTATATACCCCTACACGCAGGATCCAGCCCTAACAGATGACAGTACAGAGGAGAGATACGTCTACCGGACCTTAGAGTGGCCGGACTCGACGTAATAGGATAAGACAGAGTCAGGAACGATCCGAGGTCAAGGGCACAAAGAGACAGCGTAAACGAAAACTAGCCAGGGACTGGTACACAGGAATCAGCAAGCCGGCAAACAGTACAGAATAGGATAAAGCGAAAACGAAGTCAGAATACAAAGCCAAGGTCAAATACGGAGAAACACAACTGAACACAACAAGCACTAAAGGGAACTGTAGCAGAAACCACGATAGGGCAAGGAACTAAGGGAAAAGGGTAAGTATAAGTAGCCTTCAAACTAATGTGATTGGCTCCTGTCACTTCCACTCCCCCAACAGGTAAGTGTATGGGGTGATTGGCATGACAGGAGCCAATGGGAGCCTTTTTGCAATTTAGGCTCCCACTGTCTCTTTAAGAGCGCGCCCGAGATTCGCGGCGCGCTCTTAGCTGCAGGCGGGACACGTGACCGCTTCTCGCGGTCACTGCCCGCCTTCCTGTCAGAACAGTCGGACGAGCCGCACGCGGCTCGTGCAGCCGCAGGACCGCGCGCGGCTTGAAGAGAGGACCGCGTCCGGCCCCCGGATAAGGTAAGTACCGCTACAGTACCCCCCCCTGAGGACACGCCCTCCGGGCGGGCAGGACCAGGCCTGGCAGGAAAACGCGAATGGAAAGAACGTACAAGGCGGGGAGCATGAACAGCATCCGCAGAAATCCAACTGCGCTCCTCAGGCCCATAACCCTTCCAATGTACCAAGTACTGAAGCCGACCCCTAAGAAAACGAGAGTCAATAACAGCAGATACTTCGAACTCCTCATGACCCTCCACAGAGACAGGAGGGGGAGGGGGAGTATGCCGGGTATAGCGGTTGTGTACGTAAGGCTTCAACAAAGAGGTGTGAAATACATTGGGTATACGCAGATTCTTAGGCAGACCCAAGGCATAAGAAACGGGATTAACCTTATGTATAATGCGATAAGGACCAATGAAGCGGGGAGCCAATTTCATAGAAGGCACCCGGAGGCGAATATTCCGTGTGGAAAGCAAAACCCTGTCCCCCACAACATAGGAAGGAGCCGCTCTGCGATGCTTGTCAGCCTGAGCCTTCTGGCGGGCAGCAGAGTCCACCAAAGAACGCTGAACCTGCTCCCAAGTATTACGCAAACCAGCCAAATGCTCATCCAGAACTGGCATGCCCTGAGAGGAGAATGCAGCCGGAAGAACAACGGGATGCTGGCCATAGACAACGTAAAAAGGGCTTTTGCCGGAAGAATCATGAGTGGCATTATTCCGAGCAAATTCAGCCCAAGGAAGCAGGTCAGACCAATTGTCCTGATGGTGAGACACAAAACAACGGAGGTACTGCTCTAGAGACTGGTTGGCACGTTCAGCAGCTCCATTAGACTGGGGATGGTAAGCGGAAGAAAATGAGAGGGAAATACCCATCTCCGAACAAAAGGCTTTCCAGAACCTGGAAATAAATTGGCTACCCCTATCGGATACAATAGATAAGGGAATACCATGTAATCGAAACACTTCTCTAGCGAAGATAAGAGCCAATTCCTTGGAAGTGGGCAACTTGCGAAGAGACACAAAGTGAGCCATTTTGGAAAACCGATCTACTATCATTAGGATGACTGTGTTACCATTCGAAGGGGGTAATTCAACAATAAAATCCATTGATAGATTAGACCAAGGTCTCTCGGGAACGGGCAACGGATGCAACAGCCCACAAGGAACTCTACGAGAGGTTTTCATACAAGCACAAGTAGTACAAGCACTTATATAGTCAGTAACATCCTTACGTAAGGTATCCCACCAGAAATACCGAGAAACGGCTGACACTGTTTTGGAAATACCAGGATGTCCAGCAGTCTTAGTATCGTGATAAAGTGACAGAATATCCCGTCTCTCGGGAATGTCAACGAACAATTTATCATTAGGCCTCTCGCTGGGTGCCATGCCTTGTTTCGCTTGTATGGCCTGCAAGAGGGACGAGGAAATAGACAGTATAGTAGTTGCTATTATCCTGTCTGGGGGAATGACAGGAGTGACATCAATCTCCTGTTTGTCAATAGTCTCGAATTGTCTGGACAGAGCGTCCGCTTTAGTGTTCCGGTCACCTGGCCTATAGGTGATTATATAATTAAAATGAGACAAGAACAGTGACCACCTAGCCTGCCTTGAAGACAATCTTTTAGCTTCGCTAAGGTAGGATAGGTTCTTATGATCTGTAAATATGAGAATAGGATCCTTAGTTCCTTCTAGCAAATGTCTCCATTCTTTGAGTGCTAAAATGATAGCAAGGAGTTCGCGATTACCCACATCATAATTCCTCTCTGCCTTGGACATTTGTTTAGAAAAGAAGCCACAAGGATGCAATGGCTTGTCAGGAGACTCTCTTTGGGATAAGACAGCACCTACCCCTATATCGGAAGCATCAACCTCAAGTATATATGGCAATGAGGGGACAGGATGCTGTAAAATAGGGGCAGAGGCGAACGTAGTCTTAAGAAAGTCAAAAGCCTGAAGTGCCTCAGTAGACCAGACACGTGTATTGCCTTCCTTTTTAGTCATACGAGTTATAGGCGCTACTATAGACGAAAAACCTTTGATAAAACGTCTATAATAATTAGAGAACCCCAGAAAACGCTGGATGGCTTTCAGACCTTGCGGCAGAGGCCATTCTATGACTGCAGCGAGCTTCTGGGGATCCATCCGAAAACCCTCGGCGGAAATCAAATACCCTAAAAACTGGACCTCGGACTGGTCGAATAGACATTTTTCTAATTTGCAATAAAGACCATTAGCAAGAAGGGTCTTCAGAACTGTTGTAACATGTCTGTGATGAGCGTGAATGTCTGTAGAATATATTAAAATGTCATCCAAGTACACAATAACAAATGAGTGAATAAAATCCCTTAAGACATCATTAATAAATTCTTGGAACACTGCTGGGGCATTGCAAAGCCCAAATGGCATGACGGTATACTCATAATGACCTGACCGAGTGTTAAAGGCTGTCTTCCATTCGTGGTCCTTTTTAATACGTATCAAATTGTATGCTCCTCTAAGATCTAATTTGGTGAATACCGTAGCATGTTTGAGCCTGTCAAACAATTCTGTTATTAGAGGTATAGGGTAAGCATTTTTGATGGTGATCTTGTTAAGACCTCTATAATCAATGCAAGGTCTTAAATCGCCTTCTTTCTTTGATACAAAGAAGAACCCCGCTCCAGCCGGAGAAGAGGATCTTCTAATAAATCCCTTGTCTAATGACTCTTTAATGTACTCCTCCATGACACGGTTTTCTTGAACCGATAGGGGGTACACCCTGCCCTTAGGAGGTATAGTACCAGGCAACAAATCAATAGCACAATCGTAGGGTCTGTGAGGCGGTAATTTGTCAGCCTCTCTTTTATCAAAGACAGTCTTTAAAGTTAAATACTGAGAGGGTATAGTCGTAGATAAAGGAGGAACAGTAGGAACGTTAATAGAATTCACAGGCGTGACTTCAATAGTACATGACTCATGGCAGGCTTCACTCCATGATTTTATCTGCCCTGTCTCCCAGTCAAAAATGGGATTGTGGGCACGTAACCAAGGATACCCTAACACCAACTGTGAAGAGGGAGAGGTGATGACCTGGAACCGAATGGTTTCATAGTGTAGAACCCCTGTGTACATGTGTAGCGGTGCAGTCTCGTGAGTAACAACAGGAGATATCAATGGTCTACCATCTATGGCCTCAACGGCCAAGGGTATCTCCTTCTCTCTGATGGGAATATTGTTTCTCTTTACAAAACCAGAGTCTATAAAGTTCTCGGCTGCCCCAGAATCAACCAGGGCGTCTATGTTTTCAACTATACAACTCTCTCCCATATGTAAAGAAACAGGGAGAAGCAGTCGGTTAGGAGGCAATGTAGGAGACTTAGAAATCACACCCAAGGCCAGTCCCCTATAAGGTCTTAGGTGCGAGAGTTTTCCGGGAGCAGAGGACACTCCTTTACCATATGGTCTCTCTTACCACAATATAGGCAGAGTCCCTCCCTTCTCCTATGTAATTTCTCAGTATCTGAGAGTTTGGCAACCCCTAATTGCATAGGTTCCTCTTCAGGTACTTTAACACTCTCCGGTATATTAACTCTGGGTTGAATAGGTGTAACAAAACGTCTATTCCTGTTCTTAGTATAGAGCCTGTCACGAATCCTATTATCTATATCGATGAGGTAGTCAATAAGGTCCTCCAAGGCAATAGGAAGCTCCTTAGCTGCTACCTCATCCAATATAGAGTCTGATAAACCTTCCATGAAGGCCGTAGTTAACCCATTATTGGTCCAATCGACCTGTGAGGCAAGGGTACGAAACTGTATAGCGTAATCAGCAACAGACCTAGAACCCTGTTTAACCCTCATTAATGCTCTAGTGGCATTCTTAGACCTTTTCATAGTATCAAAAGTTCTGCGAAAAGCTGTTAGGAAACTGTGAAAGTTATGCACCATAGGTCCATTAGCCTCCCAAATAGGGTTTGCCCATTCAAGTGCTTTGTCGGTAAGTTGGTGCATAAAGAACCCAACTTTAGACCTCTCTGTGGGAAATGAACGTGGATACATTTCAAAATGAAACTCTATTTGGTTAATGAACCCTCTGCATGTCTTAGAATCCCCTCCATACCTAGGAGGAGGCGTTAAATGTGCTGTAGCGTTAGGCATAGTCGATACTTAAGGAAGCAGGGGTGCAGGAGGGTTAGGTGCGGTTGCTGGAATGGTTCTAGCTAAGAGCGTCTGGAGAGCCTGAGCTATTTGATCCATACGGTGATCCTGCTCTACAAATCTAGCCTCATGGGTCGCCATCTGTTGAGCTAAATCTGCGGGGTCCATGGCCCTATCGTAATGTAACGAGTATATACCCCTACACGCAGGATCCAGCCCTAACAGATGACAGTACAGAGGAGAGATACGTCTACCGGACCTTAGAGTGGCCGGACTCGACGTAATAGGATAAGACAGAGTCAGGAACGATCCGAGGTCAAGGGCACAAAGAGACAGCGTAAACGAAAACTAGCCAGGGACTGGTACACAGGAATCAGCAAGCCGGCAAACAGTACAGAATAGGATAAAGCGAAAACGAAGTCAGAATACAAAGCCAAGGTCAAATACGGAGAAACACAACTGAACACAACAAGCACTAAAGGGAACTGTAGCAGAAACCACGATAGGGCAAGGAACTAAGGGAAAAGGGTAAGTATAAGTAGCCTTCAAACTAATGTGATTGGCTCCTGTCACTTCCACTCCCCCAACAGGTAAGTGTATGGGGTGATTGGCATGACAGGAGCCAATGGGAGCCTTTTTGCAATTTAGGCTCCCACTGTCTCTTTAAGAGCGCGCCCGAGATTCGCGGCGCGCTCTTAGCTGCAGGCGGGACACGTGACCGCTTCTCGCGGTCACTGCCCGCCTTCCTGTCAGAACAGTCGGACGAGCCGCGCGCGGCTCGTGCAGCCGCAGGACCGCGCGCGGCTTGAAGAGAGGACCGCGTCCGGCCCCCGGATAAGGTAAGTACCGCTACACAGGGTCAGCAGCTGCTTGTCATTCTTTCAGAAGCTTGAGATCTGTGGATAGGATCTACATGGTGAGTATAGAAGTTTCTTCAGCGGACACCCTTCTGTCCACTTCCCTTGGTGCACTTGTGGCTTGGTTGGCAGCTTAGTCAGCTGAGTGGTGCTTCTTATCTTCCAGATTGATCCAAAATCATGTGCCGCACCCAGGGCATATCTTGAGTCAATGTAGGTGTTGGCATGTCTTCCTTCAGGCATTTTGTATGCCACTGAGAAGGCTGTCAATTCAGCGTCTTGAGCAGATGTGGGTGAGGAAAGTGAAGATGCTTGACGTACCTGATCTTCTGTAGCAACAGCAAATCCAGTATGGTACCTTTCCTCTTTATCCGCAAACAGAGTGGAGTCAGGATCTGGTAAAGCTACTGCATGCCCTGTTGAGAGGTGTCTTGTTTCTTCTTTCATCTGTTCAAAGCAACCATGAGGAGCAGTAGACGAGGTTTCCTCACCTATTTCTGTGTGAGATTGGGGGTATTTGTCTTTCTATTTACAGTTCTCTTGCTGACCCCCCTCTGTAGAGAGCTGATATCGATTGTTTTTTTGTTCTAATGAGTCAGGTTCCTTTCATGAGATTTCTGGGGACTTAGTGAAGAAAACGTGAGGGACAGCCACCTCCCAGTGATGATACAGGTGTCTTACTTCCATGGGAATCTGGATTCACTTCATGTTTAGATTATAAAAAGGCAAGACGAATCTCCTGCAGAAGAAAAGGAGTTGCAGCCTGCCAAGGTTCCAAATTTGTAAAATACATTAAACAGAGATAAAAATAAACATAATTATATCTGCAATAATTACAAATCTCATCAGCGTTTCTTAACCATTTTTATGGCTCAATGCTGTTAACTTCTGAATAGGCAGGTACAGAAATTCCCTCTGGCGCAGTAGAAACTCGCAGAGCATTGCAGTATATAAGAAATCCCAGGAGTATATTAGCTAAATCTCATGCTTGCTAGATTTGAAAAAAAATAAATTTGGCTTCTTTTGTGTAAGTTTAACTATCTGTTTCTTAGTTCACTGTTTAGTGAACACACAATCTGAGTTATACATCCCTACCACACATGTAGAAAACACGCATTGTGAGATGTGCACTAAACACGTAATTGTAAATAAATGGAGATGAATCAATTCTTTGAAGCTGTTTTCTTGCTTGGCTATTTTGGTATAAATTAAAGGGACACTATAGTCACCAGACCAGAACAACTACAGCTTAATGTATTTGTTCAGGTGAGTATAATCATTACCTTCAGGCATTTTCATGTTTACATTGCCCCCTATGGATACCTCCACTGGCCACTCCTTAGATCAGTGTTTCCCAACCCAGTCCTCAAGGCACACCTACCAGTCCAGGATTTAAGGATTACCCAGTTTTGTCCAAGGTGTTTTTTCTTTTTTTTCTAAAAACACCTTAGACAAAACTGGGTAATCCTTAAATCCTGGACTGGTAGGTGTGCCTTGAGGACTGGGTTGGGAAACACTGCCTTAGATGGCCACTGGAGGTGCTTCCTGTGGCAGTGCTGCACAGTAGGCAGCACTGCCTTTCAGCGCCTCCACGCTCAGTATGGAGACGCTGAATTTTCCTCATAGAGATGCATTGATTCAATGCATCTCTATGAGTAGGTGCTGATTGGTCAAACCGGTATTTTTCCCCACCCCCATCCCACCTGATGGATTGACTACAAATCGTAAATTGTGATGATGTCACCAAGGAGGCCCCCGATCCACCTCTTTGCTGACATCACAACTTACAATTTTTAGCCAATCCAATGACTTCCTATGGGGAAATAAGGTTAGTTTTAACCCCTTCTAATTTCCGCTGTAGTCCATAAACACAATTCCAAACCCCAAAACATTGTTAATGTATTTTCTTTAGATTATGTTAAGCACTTTGTATTAGTTTACTGACTGCTTTCTAAAAATTCAGTGTGTTGTCTGTTTCCAGTTTGTTATTTATTTAATTTTGCACAAATTCCCTAAGGAGACGTAGCTGCAAATTACATGGCTTCTACTGTTCTCCAACTTTGGCTTTGATTTAATTCTAACAACTAAAAACAGTCGTTAGATAAAGATTACGGCCTATTACTGGTTCTTAGAGTGACAAGGTTTAATGCTGGCAAAGAAAAGGAAAAGCTACAGTCAGTAACAAGCCTAAGCCCATAAGGTCAGGGATATGGAGATACAACAAAACAAGTAAACTACCTAGGTCAGGATAACAGAAATTAGGATCCTCAAATAAATAAGCCAAGTGAAAATAAGAAATCAACAAGAACCCACATGCGGGTGTAGAAACCTCAAAAGAACACTATAGCTGGTATAGAGGGTTTAACCCCTTAAGGACCAAACTTCTGGAATAAAAGGGAATCATGACATGTCACACATGTCATGTGTCCTTAAGGGGTTAAATAGTCTTAGTAAATGAGGACATCAATCTGCACTGTTTTGGTGATACTAGATGGTGTGGATACACATTTGACACACAGTTCAGTGAGCACAAATTTAGATCTGCATCCAGCATCTGACTGTCTAAGAACACATTGAAAATGTGAGGAAAAAAAACGATAAAAATAGTTGAATATTCTTTTTATTTGTATTAGTAAGGAACCTGGAGGCAAGTACAGCATGCCAACAGAATGTTACAAGATTGCATGTAGGCAAATGCCTATCTACATCAATACAGTTACAATGCACTGTTACATTGTCCAAATGTATGCAAGACACTGTATGTCATCTTACAGACAATTCATGTTCTGTACTGTTTCTGGTAGACAGACACTAAAAGTGAAGTTAACCCTCATTGGTAAATATTGCAGCTTCTCAGAAACTGCAATAATTACCACTGAATGGTTAAGGGGCATGGGACATTGCACCCAGACCACTTCAATGAGCTGAAGTGGTCTGGGTGCTTACAGTGTCCCTTAAGGCTTTGTATAGACTAAATCATATAAAGCATTGCTTTGAAGCCATAAAATAAAAGTAACACAAACATGATTTTGGTAGTGGACGGCTTGAACACATATTCTTAATAAAGTTAAGATTCATTTTCTTTTTTTTTTTAATTATTTTAATGTTTGATTGAGATGGCCATTTATGCGTATAGTATAGAAATGATTAGAATTGTATTAAACTAAAGTGAAATAATAATTGCCTATAGTATAGTAAAGGGAAGGGGAAATGATGGGGTGTAGAAGCACAGCATTTAGCAATTAAACAAATACAATAGGATTATGCTGGACCATATAAAACACACAAAGCTTAACAGCAGGCAATGGTAAACTGCAATCAAAGAACATTCAAAACAATTACTCAATAACGACGGGAGAACTCACTATGGGTCCATACTTTCTAGTAATAGACTGAAATGCTGAAAACAAGCTCTTCTTCTAGCAAGAATACACATAGCTCATCAAGTTATTCTTTCTCATTGCATAATTTTGTATGTATTGCTATCATATCTATCTATCTATCTATCTATCTATCTACATAAACACACAGAGTTGTTTTTTTTTTTTTTAAAGGACCATTCTAGGCACCTAGACCACTTCAGCTCAATTAAGTGGTTTGGGTGTCAGGTCCCCCTAGTTTTAACCCTGCAGCTGTAAACATAAAAGTTTCAGAGAAACTGCTATGTTTAAACTGCAGGGTTAATCCAGCCTCTAATGGCAGTCTCCCTGACAGCCACTAGAGGCCGCTTCCGCGATTTACAGTAAATCGCACTCACGGAGTCCAGCGTCAAATAAGATCCCCATATGAAAGCATTGAGTAATGCTTTCCTATGGGTGGGTTTAAATGCACGCGTCTCTGGCCGCGCATGTGCATTCGGCCCCACTCGGGAGCTGATGTCGGCAGGGGAGGATAGGTCACCAGTGCCGAGGGAGCCCGGCGCTGGATTAAGGTAAGTGGCTGAGGGGGTTTTAACCCCTTCAGCACCGAGGGAGGGTGGCCCCCGAGGGAGGGGGGCACACCAAGAGCCTATAGTGCCAGAAAAACAGGTTTGTTTTCCTGGCACTATAGGATACCTGTAACATGCAGCATCATTACTTAGCAAACTTTATCTTGGTATTTATTTTTAATTACATTTCTACATTTTAAAGAAATGTATCATTTTAGACAGGGAAGTCTGCCTTACTAAACGCCAAAACAAAAAAATGCCTGGTTTTAGCTCCAAATGTTGAAGAAAGTATTATACCTACAGCCAGTTGCAGTGATTATGTTGCCAGGAGTGCCATTACAAACTCCCAGGGTAAGTAGCCAAAATGTTTGCGAACAGTTTGACAACTTACCTGGGATCCGGAGGAAGGCGCTCATTGGCTAAGAGCACTCAGCTGACACTCTCAGGCAATAAGCCTGTACTACATGGCAGGGCAAGCTCAGTGGAGCTAATGGAAGCTCTGTGTAGAAACTGGCGGCGTGCTCTTAGCAGACCTTAAACTTTTTGACTACTTTCCCATAAAAGAGGGCACTCCACGTACAGAGTATGTGCAGAGAGTAGAGCCATCCAATATGGAAATATAATCAGCTCAGATAGCAGATATTACTATACAATGCACAATTTAACACGTCAACAAATCAACGGTAAACACACTCTAAAGTAGTAAATTATTTATGCATCCCTACAGGGGAAAATAACTTACCTTTCAAAGATAGCCTATATGCCAAATATCTGACCTTCACAATCCAGAAAAAAATACTCCTTGTATGACTTTAACAATTTTTGTAAGTTAATCACTATTTATATGCAGTTGTTCTACGCCGCTGTATACATTTATATCAAGCAATTCCCCTTTGGAATGCAACATCAAAAGGTAAGAATTTAACATGTGTTTTCTTTCCACGATTATGACACCAGGAAGGGTGAGACACATGCCATTTAAAACCAAGTACACCGCATCAATCCATCTGTTAATCTACATGCCTCCTCACAGTTTCTATCAGGACGTAGGCTATATACGCAGAATGGCCAATAGTTGCTATTGTTCTAAATTATTTCAGTACATTTAGTTCAGTTAATATATTAAATTTGTCTGTACAACTGCTCGTTTCTCCGCAGAGCCCATAGGATCATTATATTGATAGTTTTATCGATCCATGTGCTAGTGTAATGCTGCATTTGAATTTTTACATATTCTTCATGGGAGTCAGCTTATTACTGTGTGTAATGGCATTAATGTAATAAGGACAATACATAAGCTGACATATAGCAAGGTTAACGGCAAACAAAAGAAAAACCGACTTGAAGGGACACTATAGTCACCAGCTTAATGTCGTGGGTTCTGGGGCCTACACCAGTCTCTGCAGTCCTAGCACTGTGCTTACATTGCTGGCTAGTAACACCTATAGTGGCAATCACTCAGACAGCCACTAGAGGTGCTTCCTAGTCCAATGCAGCACCTACATTCCCTATAGAGCTGCAGTGATTCAATTCAGGAGATGCTGATTGGCGCAGCATAGTGTTTTGTCGCGCACGCACTATAGCCTCCCAATGCTTTCCTATGGAAAAGCATTGGATTGGCTGAGATCAGCAAAACTGATTATCTCAGTCACGGAGGTGGAGCCAGGCGCCGCAGGGAGAAAAGGTTAGTAAAATCATAGAAGATTTATATTCATGTTTGTATTCCTGACATTATATTGTTCCTTTCTGAGTTTGTCTTCCTTTTTCACCCTAATAAGCATTGGTGTCCAACTCTGTATAGCTCCTGCCCGTTGATCTATGTTACCTTAGATTTTTTTTGTCATCTAAGAAGAACAAATAAAGGCAGGTTTTAAAACAACACTCCAAGAACCATAACCACTACAGCTCGCTGTACTGGTTATGGTGCCAGGAGTGCTTTGACCCCCCGGACACACATTTAAAAACAGTTTTACTTCTTACCTGGGTTCTGCCGATTCGGCTCCCTGTCACCACTATCAACACAATAGAGTCGGAATGCCTAAGCAGGAATTTCAATTAGCGCTCCTGAGCTAAGCCTTGCAATGCAGAGTTTACCTCCTTGCATGAGAACGTAAGCTGAATGCTCTCAGACAATGAGCTAAGATCTGCATTGCAGGGCTTAGCTCAGGAGAGCTAAATCAAAGGAACACTATAGTGCAATATAGTGCAAACGCACCTTATTTCCAGCGCCGTGCGGGTCCGCTGGCACTGGCCCCATCCCCTTGGTGACATCATCAGATTTTAGCCAATCCAATGTTTTCCCACTTTTTCCCGTTTTGGCCAATCAGCACCTCCTTATAGAGATGCATTGAATCAATGCATCTCTATGAGGAAAATTCAGTGTCTCTATGCAGAGCATGGGGATTCTGAACAGCAGTGCTGCACTGAGCCAGGAAGCACCTCCAGTGGCTATCTGAGGAGTGGCCACTTGGAGGTGTCCCTAGGGGCAATGTAAATACTGCCTTTTCTCTGAAAAGGCAGTGTTTGCATGAAAATGCCTGCATATAATGATTATACTCACCAGAACAACTACATTAAGCTGTAGTTGTTCTGGTGACTATAGTGTCCCTTTATGTTCCCGCATAATCAAACCATTCAAAAGCAGTCTGACTCCATATAATTGGGGATGCCAGGGCACATCTGGCACCATAACTACTACAGAGATTCTGAAGATTTATTTTTACATATTTTGTAACTTGTGGTACATATTTCTACCAGCCTGATATTTTTTTTGTCAATCTTTATTTTCCTGTGTTCAGAATAACAACATGCTTGTAATGCCACAATAGCAGGAACAAGCCATCATAAATATCCCGAAGTAACCAATAACATGGCATATGTGTTATCAGCACATTTGTTTTAGGTATGAGGAGCATGTTAAGATCAAACCACAAATGGCAGTACAGATCCGAAGTGCTCTCTCGCGAAGAGGGAACTTGCTGGCATTCTAAACTTTTGTTTCAGAGTTCTCATATCCTTAGTTTTTGTTGCAATGCATTAACTTGTCTCTCCCTAAATTAAAAGAATAATCCAGACCCCATGCTCACAGTGCCTAGAGGGGTATCAGCTACACCTTGCTGATGAGGCTCAGAGAAGGCTGAAACGATTGTTGTGTTTCTCTTGTGCAGAGGGAACGTGCTGGCATTTTGCATCAGATCTGCCCTTGTAGGTGGGATCAGCCTGATCTGCAAATGGTATAGGTTCACTCTAAAATGGCACAAGTGAGAAAAACTAGTTTGAGACCTGAGCGGGGAATAACCGAAGGGCAAGCTATTGGGTTTCTCTAAACTTTTAGGCTATCTCAGAGTTCTCATGCTGTTTTGTTGTTGTTTTTTTTGCAAGATCATTATGAAAGTGCGAGGTCCTTGGGAGAGTGGATATCTTTGAATATCATTATGGATAAAAGTAAAAGTAAAAAACATTTTCCAACCAAATATTCTATGGATTATTAAATGGATTAGTTAAGCCATATAGTTATAATAATGTCTTAAAAAAGACACAAAGTAAAAGCATGGTTAATATATGAAACAGTGTTTTTTTTTATTTATTTGTAATATCACATCAAAATAATTAATTTCAATGCTTGAGGAGAACTGTTTAAAATGTAATTTCAAAGTAAAATATATATGCACTTCACACACTATAGATAGAAGGAGCCATCCACACTAATACCCCTGTTCAGTTTGCCCACTTTCTGTGCTAGTAACATGCTATGTGGGACAGAAGCTCCCTGCAACTCCTTATGTGCTGTGCTTCCCAAGAAAAATACCCTACTCAACCTACCTAACCTGTCAACTACACGGGACAGACTACATGGCTTGCTAGTTCCCAGAATAACTGTTGCTGATGAAAGCCTGTCTTTTAAAAAGATAGTCCGTGGAATACAAGCTTGTAATCGTGTTTCCTTGTGCTGAGAACAGATTCACAAGGTCTGGATCTTAAACCTGGGACCAGACGCCCTGTTCCTGTCATTCAACACATAGAGTCTCCTCCATCTATAATTTGATGTAGATAGTAGCTGCAGCATGCGCCGTGACAAGTCTCCTATCAACGTTTGCTCACTCCGACACTTACCCAGAGACCTTTCCTGTATAACGTCAACATTGACATGATTGAATATTAATGTTTGTTGGTTAATTATTTTTACCCTAAGATAAATTTCCAGTGCAGATATAATTCATATGCTATAATACCAGCTAAAAACCTCACTTATTCCTATCGAATCAATGGATCACAGAACGGAGCTTTCTCTTCCTCAATTTTTTGAGAAGCCTCCTACTCTTTCAGCCCCTAACTGGGCACCTAATATTGAAGTAGCATTTTAGTGTCAGGAATACAAACATCTATTCCTGACACTAGAGGTCTAAATGCGCCGTTTAGCTCCTGGCCCTGTCTTACCACCATTAAAAAGGTGGTTTCCGTCACCGTTTTTCCAGCATGCGTGGGTCCGTCACAGCTGGACACGCCCAGCCTCCTTGGTTGAGATCATCAAATTAATGATGATCTCAGGCAATTCAATTCTTTCCCATAGGAAAGCACTGACAGGCTATTGTGCATGCGCAATCAGCATCTCCTCATAAATATGCATTGAATCAATGTATCTCTATGAGGAGTGTTTAGCACTTCCATGCAGAGCGTGGAGACGCTGAACGTCAGTGCTGCACATTGTGCAACCCTGACCCAGAACCAGAAGACACCTCTAGTGGCTGAGTGACTGCCACTAGAGTTGTTTCTAGACAGTAATGTAAACACAGCCTTTTCTCTGAATGGTTTGACACACCAATACTAGCATCTACACATTTACATTTTCTAAATTAAATTATTCTCCTATACTGTAATGAGCTTACAGATTTATGACTCTGTATGCTTGCCTATTGCCAGGATAGTGTCGTTTATCACGCAGGTGGTAAACAGTGGATTGTTATAATCTTGGTAGTGTAAATGTCAAAAAGCATTTAGTGCTGTCCTGAAATTAACCCCTTAAGGACCAAACTTCTGGAATAAAAGGGAATCATGACATGTCACACATGTCATGTGTCCTTAACCCCTTAAGGACCAAACTTCTGGAATAAAAGGGAATCATGACATGCCACACATGTCATGTGTCCTTAAGGGGTTAAGGGGTTAAAACCCAAAGCTACTAACAATAAAATAACCAGAAGTTGTAGTATTCAGCACAAATAGCTAAGATACCTAACTAACCTGCCCAGCACCAAACAATTTGCTTAGCATCAAATAACCGAAACCTTTATGTGCTGTGAGAGAGAGAGCGACAACACACAAACAAATTAATAAAGCAACAAATGTCAGGTCTCCCTGGGAAGCCCAGAGAGGAAGAAAGGATCCATGACAACATAATAACAGCAAGCCTCACAACCTGAACAAAATCCCCTGGTCCACAAATTCAACAGCCGATACTAAAGGATACAGAGGATACAGGAATTTTGCTACTGTTCATTAATGCACACAAATATAGAGTTATTAAATCATGTTTCATTTAAAAAAAAAAAAAAATAGCTACACATGTGTGACCACCAGTTTGACAGCAGCACAGACGAAATCCCTCTATCCTGAATCACGCTCAACAAATCAGACAGTTATGGGTCCTTTAACCACGTCTTCAGTGCAATAATTGGACCCAAACGATACAAGCAAGCAGGCAGGGATGGTTTATTATTTGTAAGGTGGCAGCAATTTGCGCAGCACTGTCCAATAGGTTATTTTACAAGGTTTGAAGAGAGAAAGACTCTGCTATCACAATAAAAACAAAATTGTGAGTTCTTGAATGACAATCTGGGATTTGTAAAATTGTGCAGAAAAGTGAAAGGCAGCAGATGTTAGTCATTTCGTGGATGAGATTATGTTACCGCTTATTGTTTCTGCCATTTGTTCAGGTAGCAATATGTCACACATTACAATGAAAGCGCTGAAGGCATAGGAAGGCCTGCGCATGCTAGAATTTTAAGGTCTGTTATGTATCTGAAATCAGAAATTATCACAACTTAATAAATACCTAAAGAACTTCTCTGCACTTTATTGTAACCTTCTACTCAGCCTTTGTAGACCACGGTATGGAACTGTACAGTACTGCACATGACGGTAGGCAGAATCATTCAATGAGAGATAAACATTTGGCACAAATTTATAAGCTCTAATTTACGCTGGTAACACATGCTAGGAATAGGTCACATTTGTGCTGTACGAAGTGTTAAGATAGTTGCTGCAGAGTGTTGAATCGCACTTGTTCTATATTTTCCTTGTCAACGTGTTTATTAAAGTGATCTATAGCATACGTAGACATACGCATGGGTGTGCTGCAGATTGACAGATCATGAATTAATTAGCAGTAAGGAAATCCATATGCATGCATATCTTAATTTGGGATATATCTATTAACCCCTTAAGGACTGAGCCAAATGTACAACAAAACGTAAACAAAACCTGGCATTTGCGCTATATGTCTGTCCAACCGTAATTCACCTCTTTCATATTAAATGCACCCACCCTTATAATATATCATTTTATTCAGGGGAAACAGGGCTTTCATTTAATATCAAATTTATCTATGAAACATAATTTAATATGAAAAAAATGGGAGAAAATAAGAAATGTTGTTATTTGTTTAGTTCTACATGACATTTTAACTGTCAATGTCATAATACTGTTTGCTTTTACTGCAATAAAATACACATATTTGTATTCAGAAAAGTCTCATGTGTAAAACAGTACCCCCTATGTACAGGTTTTATGGGGTTTTGGGAAGTTACAGGGTCAAATATAGCACATTACATTTGAAATTGAAATTCGCCAGATTGGTTATGTTGCCTTTGAGACTGTATAGTAGCCCAGGAATTAAATTTACACCCATAATGGCATACCATTTGCAATAGTAGACAACCCAAGGTATTGCGAAAGGGGTATGTCCAGTCTTTCTTAGTAGCCATTTGGTCACAAACACTGGCCAAAGTTAGCGTTAGTATTTGTTTGTGTGTGAAAAATGCAAAAAACGCCAATTTTGGCTAGTGTTTGTGACTAAGTGGCTACTAAAAAAGACTGGACATACCCCATTTGCAATACCCTGGGTTGTCTACTATTGCAAATGGTATGCCAACATAGGGGTCATTTTCATTCTTGGGCTACCATAGGGTCTCAAAGGCAACGTAACCAATATGGCGAATTTCAATGTG
Organism: Pelobates fuscus; assembly: GCF_036172605.1. Classification (NCBI taxonomy): domain Eukaryota; kingdom Metazoa; phylum Chordata; class Amphibia; order Anura; family Pelobatidae; genus Pelobates; species Pelobates fuscus. Next base: position 294,909,671 of record NC_086319.1, read on the forward strand.
AAAAAAATGAAACACAAGCCTTATATTTGACGCTGGAACTTTTGAAAACACCATAAAACCTGTACATGAGGGATACTGTTGTACTCGGGAGACTTCGCTGAACACAAATATTTGTGTTTCAAAACAGTAAAAAGTATCACAGCAATAATATTGTCCGTGTAAGTGCTGTTTGTGCGTGAAAAATGCAAAAAACTTCACTTTTACTGGTGATATCATCATTGTAATACATTTTACTGTTTTGAAACACAAATATTTGTGTTCAGCGAAGTCTCCCGAGTAAAACAGTACCCCCCATGTACAGGTTTTATGGTGTCTTGGAAAGTTATAGGGTTAAATATAGGGCTAGCAAATTCCCTATACTTTGGGCATGGGTTGTCAGGCAGGTCCCGCTAATTGTAATTAATTATGTAAAAATATTACATAAATATATATGTAGAATGTATGTGTATATAAATATATATAATTTTTTAAAATATTTTTGAAAAATATATACGTATATATTTATGTATATAGATATATATATTATTTCGTTCTACATGTATTTTGATATAAATATATATATATATATATATATATATATATTAATAACACAATACAGTTAGAATGAAATAACACACATCTATATATTTTTTTATTATTTATTTTTAATTATTTTTTTAATTTTATTTTTTAACGTATTTACATATTTTTTTATATTATATATAAATATATATACAACAATAATTTTATATATATATTTAATCAGTATCAGTCTACGGGTAATTTGATATTAAATATATTATATATATTATATATATTAATTGTAAAATACACCTAGACAGTGTATGTGTGCATGTGTATATGTGTATATATATACTTAGATCATATATATATATATAAAATATATATATATATGATCTAAGTATATATATATATTTTTTTTTACACTGATTTCAATGTAATTTATTTTATTTCCAGCCAGCAGGGGGACTAACTGTCATTACAGGCAGTCCCCCTGCTGGCAATGCAGCAGGCAGCTAACCTGGCCATGTGATTGTGAGGTCCTCGCAAGGACCATTGGCGGATCCAGGGGGGGGGCAACGGGGCAATTGCCCCCCCCGAGATTCTCCCCTGCCGGCTAGTGCAGGGCTGACATTGCCCAAGTGCCAGCCCTGCATTGTGCCTGCAGACCGGGAGGGAGATCAGTGATCTCCCTCCCCGGTCCGCAGGCACATTACTGACAGCCGACCGGCAGGGGAGGGAGAGAGGACCAGGGAGCTGTTACCGGCAGCTCCTCCGGGTCCTCCTCTCGCGAGATTTGGAGCGTTGCCGCGGTTACCACGGCAACGCTCCAAATCTCGCGAGAGTGAACTCTAGCCCTGGAGCGCGGGCTAGAGTTCACTGGAACCACTGGACCACCAGGGATTCCCCACTGGGACCACCAGGGATCCAGAAATGTCCCCCCTCCTCCTCAATAAAGGTAAGAAGGGAGGGGGGACGTAATATATTTTATTAAATACATTTTTATTTTTATTTTTTTATTAAAAAGCCTCCTTTCCCTCCTCCCCTCCCCCATACACACTGCCCAACATACACTGCCCCCATACACACACTGACCCCATACACACTGCCCCCATACACACTGCCCAACATACACTGCCCCCATACACACACTGACCCCATACACACACTGACCCCATACACACACTACACACACTGACCCCATACACACACTGACCCCATACACACACTGACCCCATACACACACTGACCCCATACACACTACACACACTGACCCCATACATACACACACTGCCCCCATACACACAAACACTGCCCCCATACACACAAACACTGCCCCCATACACACAAACACTGCCCCATACACACAAACACTGCCCCCATACACACACTGTCCCCATACACACACTGTCCCTATATACACACTGTCCCCATATACACACTGTCCCCATACACACTACACACACTGACCCCATACACACACTGACCCCATACACACACTACACACATTGACCCCATACACACACTGACCCCATACACACACTGACCCCATACACACACTGACCCCATACACACACTACACACACTGACCCCACACACACTGCCCCCATACACACACACACTGCCCCCATACACACAAACACTGCCCCCATACACACAAACACTGCCCCATACACACAAACACTGCCCCACAAACACTGCCCCATACACACACTTCCCCCTTACACACACTGACCCCATACACACACTGACCCACAAACACTGCCCCACATACAAACACTACACACACTGACCCCATACACACACTGCCCCCACAAACACTGCCTCCATACACACACTGCCCCACAAACACTGTCCCCATACAACACTGTCCCACAAACACTGTCCCCATACACACTGCCCCACAAACACTGCCCCATACACATACTGCCCCGCACACACTGCACACCTATACACACACAGTGCCCTACACACCCTGCTGCCCCCCCCATACACACATTGCCCCAAACACACACACACGACCCCCCCATACACACAGTGCCCCCCATACACACACTGCCCCACACAGACATACAGTGCCCCCCCATACACACACTGCCCCACACAGACATACAGTGCCCCCATACACACACTGCCCCCTAACACACACACTGCCACCCTTACGCACTCACACTCACTTCACCGCTCACACACACACTGCACCTTTCACACACACTTCACCCCTAACACACACCACTTCTCCTATGCCCTATATCCCAGCAGACCCCAGGTAAGTTGTCAAACTGTTCTTAAACGGTATGACTACTTACTCCGGGGTGGGATCCTGGCACTACTGGCACCATAACTACTACACTGAGCTGTAGTGGTTATTGTGCTAGGATTATTTTTTTAAAATAATCTACAAGTGCCCCTCCCGAGATCAGGCTCTGGATCCGCCACTGGCAAGGACCTCACTCTCACATGGCCGGGGGGCTGCAGGAGCACGGATCTGCCGCGCGGGACTCCCTTGGAGTCCCCCCAACCGCGATCACCCGCGTGGGATCACCGGCGTGGGATCGCCGGCGACCGGGTAAGTAAAAAATATAACTGAGGGCGTACTATTATGCCCTGCGGTATTTAGAGACGCTTAGAATAGGGCGTAATAATACGCCCTCCAGTTTTAAGGGGTTAAACACTGATTTTTTATTTATTTTGTATTTTGGCAGTGGAGTGTCCCTTTAATGTCATTAACTGCAATTGCATGTTTACACAGAGACAGGCAGCCAGTGCTGGGATAGGAGGTCACATCACAACACAACACCTACTGCAGGTTGGAAGTACAATGCATTGAATGGGAACAGCAAGGAAGACTGTGCTAACAATGCACAGCTTTCCTGTTCCCAAACATTAGACACCACAAACAGATGAGGGTGCTTTTCTCTCTCTCCCTAATGATCACTTATAGGCTGTCCAGCATCCCAATCAAGTTGCAAAGTATGTGAGTAAGTGTCTATGTGTGTGTGAGTATGTGTTTTTTTGTGTGTGTGTGTGTGAGTGTGCATCTATGTTTACGTGTATCTACTGGTGCCTACAGGTTATTATTGATCAGGAACAGCAGCTGTGTTATGCAATATCTATTTGTGCTGTGATAATCTTTATGTCAATTACGTAACACCTTTTTAGTCTAATGCATAACAAGATTTTTCCATACAAAAAAGGGTCTGTGACAGGTGCAATGTCCTAAACCTTAAACGGGGCAGAGGAAATACCTTTCTTATATTGCACCTGGGGCTTCGCCACTTGAGCCATAGGTGTGATTTATTAAGGTGTTGGCGACACTTACATGTGTAATTATCAACAAAGCACAATTAATTAAAGGGACACTATAGTCACCGGAACAACTACAGCTTATTGAATTTGTTCTGATGAGTAGAATCAATCCCTTCAGGGTTTTTGCTGTAAACACTGTCTTTTCAGAGAAAATGCAGTGTTAACATTACAGCCTAGTAATAACTCCATTGGCCATTGCTCAGATGGCTGCTAGAAGTGCTTCCTGGGGCAGGGCTCCACAGTGAGCAGCACTGTCATTTAGTGTCTCCACCCGCTGCATACAGACACTAAACTTCCCTCATAGAGATGCATTGATTCAATGCATCTCTATGAGGAAATGCTGACTGGACAGAGCTGTATTTGACTTGTGCTGGCTACGCCCCTGATCTGCCTCCTTAACAGTCTCAGCCAATCCTATGGGAAAGCATTGATGATGTCAGCAGACAGTAGGCAGTTTAAGAGGACGATAGGGGCAGAGCCAGCAACTGCAGATTTGAATACAAGTAAGATTTTACTATATTCAAGGAGGCAAGAGGTGGCCAGGGGGGCCAGATGGTGGTTTTAACACTAGAGGATCAGGAATACATGTTCGTGTTCCTGACGCTATAGTGTCCCTTTAAATGTTTTACGATTTTTACGCTTGTTGCTTTTTTTTACTCCCTCTCATTTTTGAATATGCAACATTGTTTTGCTAACACAATAGATTTATAAATAGATTTGCCACTTTTTCAAAAAGAAAGGTGACAGAATTTTTCTGTCATTATAAATTTGTCAGTCTTCTTAAATGGAAATTTCAGCAAAAACTATTGGGATTTACTATGAAAAGAGATGTCACTTTTTAGATTACTTTAATAAATACAATAAAAATATATTGATGTAATTTAACCGCCACTTTTCAGAATAGTTTCATAAATATTTCCCATAGAGGTCTGGAGAACCTTCAAGAAAATATCTAGAACATGGGGTCTTAAAGGAACACTATAACTGATGTAGAATTATTAAAAACCTGTATTGAACCTGTGTTGAATTTTTGCACTAACTCCATTTTAACCCACATTACCTGACAGATCCTCCATTTTAAACTACATTACATGACAGAATTTCCTAACAGCATTTAGTGTAATGAATAGAGACTGTATTTTCTAGAAAGACATGACTAACCCCGGAATTATTGAATCTCCTGTAACATGCAACAAAGTATAGCCAAGGCCATGGGAAGCTGGCCTAATGAAATGTTCTATTCATAAAAAGAACCCTGAACCTGACCACGAGTCTGACATCACTAACTACGCAAAATGACGCCCAAGCCCCCCTTCCCACCGAGTAAGCCTCGTGCTGGGTAAGATGGCGCTTGAGCCATCTGTCCACACCCGTGTCCAAAACAATACCACCTCCCGGTGGGAGGACACCTAGCTAACCACTTAATTCTTGAGCCAATTAATAATATTGATGGGTGGACATTGACATAGCCACTTAACATTTAATCCAATTAATGATGTTCATTTACTGATATCTTGATATGCAATGATGATGTAATTTTGCTCTTATAAGGGTCTGCGAGCCCGCTTTTAATCAGATGCTAATACATTTTCTCGAAGTTATTTTAACCTGAACTCCGTGTGTCAGTGTGAATTTGCTTCTGTGTATACGCAATTTAATCATCTCAGATTTGGACAGGAACAGATAGATATTTAAACATATTTGTTTATTTCTAAATTAATCTACATCAATTTGGCGCATCCAACGTGGGGCACCGGGCTATGGCCTCTGGCCGGTAAGCCGTCCTAAGGAAGACGCTGTTGGATGGAGGAATCCGGCGGGAAGGAAAGGAGATTGATCACCTCCCTGTACACGGTAGAGACTACTGCAGAGCCTATCCGGTATGATTCCAGCCCCTTTGATTGACCCGTCCACGTGTCTGTGACTGCTACCGGGAGGACATCAAAGACAGGTAATATCTTGCCCGGTGTCTTGTTGTTACCCACCTGTTTACCTGCATTTAGTCTATCTGTTGCCTGGGTGTGTTGGTATTGGTCTGTCTTTAGCTTAAGTGCCCGGGTAGAGTGTTTATCTGTGTACCCCTTTTTGGGTTAAAGGGGGGTGGACCTGTGGTAGTTTGCCTGGGGGTCCTCTGTTTGTCTGTTTACCCCTTTTGGGATAAAGGGGGTGGACCTGGGGGTGTGTGCCTGGGGTCCTCTGTTGCCTGTTTACTCCTTTTAGGAGCCACGTGGCTGTGGCTGTAGGGAAAAAGGGGGGTGGACCTGTGGAAGTTTTCCTGGGGGTCTTCTTTGCCTGTTTACCTCTTTTAGGTGCTGGGTAGCTGCAGCAGTAAGGAAAAAGAGGAGGGGGGAATCTGTGGAGGGGTGTAGACTCATTACTTCCTGGGGATTCCCCATGGTGTCACTTTGATAGCCTAGCTAGCCTCATTGTGCACATAACTCTGCTTGCAGAGAGGTGGTACCCTCCAGCTTCGAGCGCTGAGGCTGGTGGAATTCCAATTTTATTTGTGGCGGGTGGATTCAAGCAGGCATTGCTGTCTCCAGCACCACGTGGTAGTGAGACTTACGGGTGGGTCCGTAGGGGCGCTACGGGGGTGAGGATAGTGGTGGCCACACTTAGTGGACTGCTGTAACAAGGGAGGCTATACAGGATTCGGGTCGGAGATGGTTGCTGTTTCCTGTGGCCGCTGGTAGTGAAACTTACGAAAGTTGTTCTCCGAGCGGGGACACTACGAGGTTGAGGGAGGTGACTTTGGTCACATGAGTAAAGGAAAGGGATTAATGTTGATTTTATTTGAACTGTGATGCATGCACTGTATTTCAATTGAATTGTTGTTGTTTTTTGTTTAATTGGGAGTCATTCAAACTCCTGTGTCTGTCTCTAAATTTCACTTTACTTTTACTTTTACTCCACTTCCTGTGTTATTTACACTTTCCACTCCTATTTCTCTTGTGAGAGAAGTGATTGGTCACACACTTCTCACCCCGCTCCAATCCGTGACTACCACCTCGGGTAGGCGGATTTAGTGACTAGTCCACGTTTTGGGAAGACGCACTTGGGGGGACCCACCCTCCCGAGTGGCAGTCGAGCATTGTAGACGTTCTGTTTCATTTTCCTTTCCCTATATCTGGGACGCCTTTTAAAGGGGGATATAGGACAGGGATTGAGTAAGCCCGGTAAGGGCTGGCTAGCGTGTGATCTAGTTGAGGATAGAGAGGGTGAAGAGATGGTTAAAGGAGTTGCAAAGATTGCTAAAGTGTGTAAAATTGCTGTACCTTCATGTGGTAGATTGCAGCCAGAAAGCTGGCGTAGATTACTGACAGAGAAGAAAGGCAAGTTTAAAGATAATGATTTATTGCGTACTGCTGAAGCATGGTACAGAGTAGCGAAGGCTATTCAGCAGGAAGGTTGGGTTGAGGAAGAAATAGATCACAAAGGTGTAAAATTGTTTGTGTATCATAATAATTGTGTTGCTGGGGCATTCCCTCAGCCAGCGCCCCAAAATGGCGCCCAGGGGATGTCCATCCCCAAGGTTCAGTCAGCAATAAGTGACAGCCAGCTGACCATGTTCCCCACTCCCAATCCTCCCATCACCCATCCCGTCATTTCCCCTGTTTGTCCGGTCCTGAATTCTGATGGATCATTATTTTCCCCATCATCATTCCTAACATTCCCATCATCCTCATCCATCCCTGCACTACCTTCTCTGCCTAATCCAAGCATTTCATCCGCCATTCCTTCTCTACGCTCTCTCTCCGTCAGTAATCCTACCCTCCCATCTGCATCCACCCAGTTCACTAACCCCTCCTCCCTTGCTACTGTCAATCCTACTACACCCGCTCCGGCTCCTCCTACTACACCTGCCTCTGCTAATCCCTCTCCGTTCTCTTCCCTTCCCACTCCTCCCACAGCCCAGGTTCCCACCCCTTCAGTTTCATATCCGTATCCCGGATGTCCCACCTCCTTCCCTAATCCCTGCCCAACTAACCCACCCTCCCCAGGTTCCACCCAAAACCCTACCCAGTTGTCTTGGCCCTACCCCTTCCCTTACCCCTTGGCCCTGCCCTATCCAAACCAAGCCTACTTCCTTCCCCAAGCCACTCCCCAGACCCCGGTCATGCCCAGTCCGGCACAGTCTGCCCCGGATGTGCCCACATCCAACATGGCCGCCACTTCTTCCCTTAACCCTAACGCAGCTTCCTTTCACGCCTCCAATATGGCGGCCCCCAGTCATCCAGCACCCCTAATGCCGGTACTTCCCGGTGATTACTCACCCCAAGCTCATAATCCACTGGCCACTCCAGCTTCTGGGATTCCCTCATTTCCCCCGGTTCTGACACCTCAAATGGCCCCATTACTCAGAGGGGTCCAGGTCACAGATGAAGATGAGTCTGAGGAGGGATCCCAGGGCTCACAGGATGCCACGGGGCCCCCGCCCCGCCGTTCCCTCGATGATCCTTTCGGACATACGGGCCGGGGGGATCGGGCCCCTCCTAAATATGTGGCTTTTAACCCTACCCAGGCTAGTGCCCTGATGAAATCCCTCCCTGACCCAGAAAAACAACCTATGCCTTTTTACCGAGGAATAGTTCAGATTCAAAAGACTTATTCCGCAGCATGGCGTGATTTACTGAGCATTTGTGCTATTAAGGCCGGGGATGCATACTGGCCTAGCATGGCCCGCCACCTCAGTACAGATCTGCTTATAAGTGACATTGATTACCCCTCCGGAGTAACTTTTTGCAACCAACTAAAAGAATGGGCTAAGGACAAACTTGCAGATCAGGCTGCTGGCCTTACTGATATTGTGCAAGACAAAGGAGAATCAGTGGAAAGGTTTCATGCAAGACTGTTTCAAATGTTTACAGATTTGGGATTTGATCTTACAGACAAGATCCATTCTCAAATGCTGTCTGGTGCATTTGTCCAAGGTGTTAAAGACTCCATACGCAAGGGAATCATTGC